>NC_090436.1:255226351-255527280 GCF_031143425.1 Pleurodeles waltl
TCCCTTTGCGTGTGTTACTTTGGTGGATTGCTCTGCAGTTGCTTCTTCAGCCTTAAAAGAGAGCAAAGGGTGAACTTTGCTGTGTAGCCTGCCTAAGAAAGTTCTCAAAGGGCTTGGAGTAGAGCTTGATCTCAAAGACATCAGTTTCATCTGCCTACAGCACTGGGAACTGTGTGCTTTGTGCTGTTCTGGAAGGAAAACCACTGTGATGCAGTCAACAACACCGCTGGCCTGCACTGTGACATGCCGACGCGGCACGGAGCCGCACTGCCCCGCTTTGCACCTTGACCCTGGTCTCACCGATGTAGTCATCGGACAACTTCACCGAACGGCTGCTCGCACCGTGACCTGTGGGCCCCGCACTCCGGCATCATCTTGCTCACACCACAGCTGGGACATCCCCGACGATGACGCTCCTGCTGACACCCACACAGCTGCCTGTACCGTGGCCCGTGGACACCGATTGTGAGGAACACAAACCACCCTCCCGTACCGCAGCCCCAGTTCACCGACACCAGCACCATCAACTCCAATGTCGTCAACAGAAGTCCCTGTCTGCACCGAGACCCGTGGGTGCCGCACGGAGCCCATCCCATGCTGCACCGCTGACTTGAGTCCACAGATGAAAGCGCTTCAGCAATGACGACGACACTGCCTGCACCGTGACCTGGTGACAACACACGTTGCTCCGCCCCGCTTCACACTGCAGCCCTGGTCTCACCGATACCGCTGTTGCCGAGCTGCTGCCTGCACTGTGACCTGTGGGCACCGGACGTCGCATCATCCCGCTGCGCACTGCAGCCAGACGCCATCCACGCCAGCGCTCCTGACTTCATCAGCCAGAGTTCGATCTGCAACGTGTGCAAGGGCCCAATGACCCCCACATGGACTCCCGAACTGACATAGCGACGCTGCTCTCTTTTTTGCTGAAGTTTCATTTATTGCTGCTTTTGTAATAGCTATCTACTCCAAAACGTTATTCGTGTCTCCCCCCCCCTAATAACCAAGATCAGCTGATTTTCTGCTACTCTGAGTTTTATATATGCGTCTTTAATCAAAGCTTGAGTGTATCTCCGTCTCCTGAGGCTAAAGCTCAGATTTTCCCCCCGTAACCCAGCCTTTAAGGTGTCCCAGATAATCTCAAGTGGAGCAGTCCTCTGATTAAACTCCAAGAATTCCCTTATCCAATTTTCATAAAGGTACAATATTCTGTATCATTAAGGAGCCCTCTCTCAAAAGTCAACTTCCTAATCTTATTCTTAAAGCCATCTAGATCAACTTCCAGTATTAATAGAGTTGTGGTCTGCCATAAACCGTGGGTATAATTCCATACCGGCTCCTGCTAACAATTCAGGGGATATTAAAAAATAATCTAGTCGAGCCAACTTCACATGGGGAGCCGAATCATATGTATACCCAGGGTCCGGTGCACATAGCTTTACCCAGGCATCCACTAACCGTAATTCCTTCTGCAACCCAACCACAGCTTTATATACCCGAGGCTTACGACCATGATACATCTTAGGAGTGACATCAAACAGGTCTCTTAGGCCATCCCAGGACCCATTAGGATTAAAATCACCGCAGAGAATATAAGGGGAAGGCCATTCCGCCAATTCCATCACCAGAAAATCCATCACTGCGAGATCATCCGTTACTGCACCATATATAGAGCACAGGGTAAAGGAACATTTCCCATAATGACACTCCGCTGCCACCCATCTTCCATTTCTTTCTGCCCTCTGCCTCGCAAACTTTCATCTATTGCTCCCATCTAAGATCGCCACCCCCTTGGTCTTGACATTCTGTTCGGTGCAAACTGCCATCCTCATGCCAAGTGAGCCTAGAATCCCTCTATTGGTATATTCTACGTGTGTCTCCTGAAAGCAATATATATCAGCCCTAAGAGTTTTCAAATCTTCAACAACTTTTTGCCTTTTCCGGGGATCATTTAATCCACATATATTAATTGATGCAATTCGGAGTCTTGTCATTTACCCCTTAAACTCGCTTCTCTGCAAATACGCCCATTTTTCCTTTTTCTTAATTCCAGATTTGTTTTTGTTTTGCCTTTCAGATGGCTTCCCTCTACCTTTTTCATGCCTTGAGCAGCTCTCTCTTCTCTCATCTCTTTCATCTCTATTAACCTCAAACAGCACATCTCCTATTTTCCGTTTTTCTTCATATCCCCACCCACCTGCCCTAACACCCCCCTACCCGAACAGCATCCCCTACCTCTTCCCCTCCCCACCCTCCTCCCAACAACTCCCCACCCAACCTCCCCCACCCTCCCTACCAAATGAGCAATCAGGCCACCACTGGCCTGAATGATGGCAACTGATGATGCCGGTCCAGAACCCCTCCCCGAGTAGCTGCTCTTCATTCAACCACACATCTTTACTCCCCCACCCAGCTTCTAGTTCAATTATGTTTTACCAACGCCGAAAGGAAGTCTATGGACTCTGGATTTCTGTCTCCCAGTCCCAGTTTACAAAATCTGGAAAGGCACTGCGTAACAGGTTAATCATAAATGCCCTAATATTTCCCTGTGCCCCTTCCTCTATCCCCAAAAAACGTAGATTATTTCTCCTCTGTCTATTCTCGAAATCTTCCAGCTTTCACATGACATCTGTTAATTGTCCCCCTTGAGCGTCTACATGCTCCCTCAGAGCCACCAACTCTCCCTCTACCACTGAGGTACGGCTCTCAACAGTGTTCAGTTTCTCTT
This sequence comes from Pleurodeles waltl, assembly GCF_031143425.1. NCBI lineage: Eukaryota > Metazoa > Chordata > Amphibia > Caudata > Salamandridae > Pleurodeles > Pleurodeles waltl. Next base: position 255,229,080 of record NC_090436.1, read on the forward strand.
CTATTTCGGAGCAGGATTTAGCTATCTTCCAAACTGTGACCTGTAGTTGCTTGGTGGCCACCTGAGCTATTCGGCTTTCTGCACGTGTCTCTGTATGCAGTTCCCTTACTGTACTGTATATCAGCTGTAGCATTTTTGTGTCTGTGCCAGCCATATTATCTGTCCGCTCATCCGGGCAATTTTCTCGCGCAGTTATATTGGGAGTCAAAACCGTATCTCTGGGAGCCTTAGAATCTCTCTCAGATTGCGACAGTCTAATTCCTGAGTAGTCCCACTTAAGCATCGCAGCGCACCCCTCGGGAGAACCTGCGATGCCAGCGGAGCCGGTTCTGGACGTTATACGCTTACAGTGTCGGCGTTGCGGCCTCACTGTGGGTCCCACTGCAGGGGATAAACTCTCAGCCTCCGATGAGCCGCTGCCATCCTCCTCATTCAGATCATATCCGCTACTAGCTGCTTCTGACTCTTCTGTTAATGAATAAAATGTAACCCCCCCTCCTTTGACCAATCAGTATTCCTCCCATCATTCTCCACTTTTCCGGTCTTAAATGTCTAGTCTTTATCCATATCCTTCCCCGAAGCGATTCTAGTCTTCACCCGCACTATTCATTTTCTGTCGTGAAATTCAGGACATTCTTTAACCAAGTTGTGGGTTTCCTTTGCCCTTTCTTCTTGCTCATTATTGTACGCGGTGAGATTTTCAGACTGCATTGTTGTAAGGAAATGCCTCCTTGGCATGGTTACCCCCTAACTTTTTGCCTTTACTGATGCTAAGTTATGATTTGAAAGTGTGCTGGGTCCCTGCTAACCAGGCCACAGCACCAGTGTTCTGTACCTTTGTCTCCACAGTTGGCACAACTCTGGCACTCAGGTAACTGGTACCCCTGGTACCAAGGGCCCGGATGCCAGGAAAGGTCTCTAAGGGCTGCAGCATGTCTTATGCCACCATGGGGACCCCTCACTCAGCACATGCACACTGCCTCTCAGCTTGTGCGTGCTGGTGGGGAGAAAATGACTAAGTCGACATGGCACTCCCCTCAGAGTGCCATGCCAACCTCACACTGCCTGTGGCATAGGTAAGTCACCACTCTAGCAGGCCTTAGAGCCCTAAGGAAGGGTGCACTATACCACATGTGAGGGAATATGTGCATGAGCACTATGCCCCTACAGTGTCTAAGCAAAACCTTAGACATTGTAAGTGCAGGGTAGCCATAAGAGTATATGGTCTGGGAGTTTGTCAAACACAAACTCCACAGTTCCATAATGGCTACACTGAAAACTGGGAAGTTTGGTATCAAACATCTCAGCACAATAAATGCACACTGATGCCAGTGTGCAATTTATTGTAACATACACCCAGAGAGCATCTTAGAGATGCCCTCTGAATACCTACCCGACTTCTAGTGTAGGCTGACCAGTTTCTGCCAGCCTGCCACACACCAGACATGTTGCTGGCCACATGGGGAGAGTGCCTTTGTCACTCTGTGGCCAGGAACAAAGCCTTTACTGGGTGTAGGTGCTTCTCACCTCCCCCTGCAGGAACTGTAACACCTGGCGGTGAGCCTCAAAGGCTCACCCCTTTTGCTACAGCGCCCCAGGGCATCCCAGCTAGTGGAGATGCCCGCCCCTCTGGCCACTGCCCCCACTTTTGGCAGCAAGGCTGGAGGAGATAATGAGAAAAACAAGGAGGAGTCACCCACCAGTCAGGACAGCACCTAAGGTGTCCTGAACTGAGATGACCCTGCCTTGAGAAATCCTCCATCTTGAGTTTGGAGGATTCCCCCAATAGGATTAGGGATGTGCCACCCTCCCTACAGGAAGGAGGCACAAAGAGGGTGTAGCGACCCTCAAGGACAGTAGCCATTGGCTACTGCCCTCCCAGACCTAAACACACCCCTAAATTCCCTATTTAGGGGCTCCCTGGATCCCAGGAAATCAGATTCCTGCAACCTGAAGAAACAAGAAGGACTGCTGACCTACAAGCCTGCAGAGAAGGAGGAAGACGACAACTGCTTTGGCCCCACCCCTACTGGCCTGTCTCCAAATTCGAAAACCTGCTCCAGCGACGCCTCTGACAGGGACCAGCGACCTCTGAAGCCTCAGAGGACTGCCCTGGACTAAAGGACCAAGAAACTCCAGTGAACAGCGGCCCTGTTCAAAACCAGCTACTTCTTTGCAACTAAGAAGCAACTTTCAAAGACTGCACATTTCCTGCCGGAAGCGTGCGACTTCCCACTCTGCACCTGTCGCCCCCGGCTCGAGATCCAGAGAACAAACACCTCAGGGAGAACTCCCTGGCGACTACGAGCCCGTGAGTAGCCCCCCTGAGCCCCCACAGCGATGCCTGCAGAGAGAATCCAGAGGCTCCCCCTGACCGTGACTGCCTGTAACAAGGAACCCCGACGCCTGGAACCAACACTGCACCCGCAGCCCCCAGGACATGAAGGAACCAAACTTTGACGCAGGAGTGACCCCCAGGCGACCCTCTGCCTAGCCCAGGTGGTGGCTGCCCCGAGATACCCCACCATCCCCCCTGTGCCTGCCTGCCTGCACTGCTAGAATGACCCCCGGGTCCCTCCACTGTTTCCTACCTGAAACCAGACGCCTGCTTTGCACACTGCACCCGGCCGTCCCTGTGCCGCTGAGGGTGTGTTTTGTGTGCCTACTTGTGTCTCCGCCAGTGCTCTACAAATCCCCCTGGTCTGCCCCTGAGGACACAGGTACTTACCTGCTGGCAGACTGGAACCGGAGCATCCCTGTTCCCCATAGGAGCCAATGTGCTTTGGGCACCTCTTTGACCTCTGCACCTGACCGGCCCTGAGCTGCTGGTGTGGTAACTTTGGGGTTGCCTTGAACCCCCAACGGTGGGCTGCCTAAGCCCCAGAACTGAGACTTGTAAGAGTTTTACTTACCTCCTAGTCTAACCTTTACTTACCTCCCCCAGGAACTGTTGATTTTTGCAGTGTCCACTTTGAAAATAGCTTATTGCCATTTTTACAAAGACTGTATATGATATTGCTTTTAATCAAAGCTCCTAAAGTATCTAAGTGAAGTACCTTACATTTAAAGTGTTTAATGTAAATCTTGAACCTGTGGTTCTTAAAATAAACTAAGAAAATATATTTTTCAATATAAAAACCTATTGGCCTGTAGTAAGTCTGAGTGTATGTTCCTCACTCATTGCCTGTGTGTGTACAACAAATGCGTAACACTACCCTCTGATAAGCCTACTGCTCGACCACACTACCACAAAATAGAGCACTAGAATTATCTACTTTTGCCACTATCTTACCTCTAAGGGGAACCCTTGGACTCTGTGCACACTATTTCTTACTTTGAAATAGTATATACAGAGCCAACTTCCTACACTTGTCTGCTCCAAATTCTTAGCTTCTTCTATTTGCCCTTCCCCACAGTCCTGTGGGTTGTTAGAGTCCAGGCTGCCCTCAGCCAGCCTTATGTCAGCACATAAGTCTTTTTCCCCACGGCTTACCCACCCCCCGGGGCCTCCATGATGGTAGGAGCATCCTTAGAGAAGGGAAAAGGGTCCCCATAGGCCAGAAAGTCAGTTATGTTTGGTTGTGTCTTATTCTGTAATCTATCTCTTGTTTTATTGTCGGGCTGGGGGCACCTCTAATCTGATCCTTCGCGTCTATCACGGCCCCAAACCCAGCACTGACCTTACAGCCTGCCCTTATTGACCCTCCTGTAGCCTGTTTTCCAAAAGGGTGGCTGTCGCTACCCTCCTTTGTCATACGGGCCTGGCGTGCGTTCTCAGGTTTATCTACCACATTCCTTACATTTTTTGGCGCCATTTCTATCACCATAAACCAAGGCCAGGCTCCAATCAATTTGCCGCTCCTTCGCACCGACTTTCGCCAATGCCCAATTTCTCTCTTTAACAGGTCCACAGCACTCTTTAACGTATTGCTAAATGTCCATGAAGGGCTTGGCCTAGCCCCCTCAGGAGTCCCCTTAAACATGCCCTGCATTCAAATGTCTGATGTGTCTGCTTCTTGATCTATACCACTGCAGCTTGTGTTAAAAAGTTAGTGTTACTGCAACACGTAAAGTAGAAAGATTTACCTCCAGCTGCCATGAACCCATTTCTCCTTCGCTGTGCCAATATCCGTGAGTCTCCAAAACCTCCAAATCCGGCAACAAAAGAAGGGGGAGGGATTGTGGCGTGAAGACAAAAAACAAAGCTCAATCCAGCGCGGATGCGCTCACTCGGCTCTAACGTCCATCTGCGCAGCATCCAGAGGGAGGGGCCACCAGCTGTTTATTCAGCAACCATCTTGTTCTCCAACCTTTTGACTTCTATGCACTACTTTCACATTTATTCTTTAAAAAAATCATATCTCGACTTCTACTTATTGGATTTTTGTTGTTTTGGTCTTGTTTTACTCAGAAAAGTGTTCTCTATTGTGTAAACAGGTGTGGAGTCTTTTTAGTGGTGTGCTGCACAAATACTTTACACATTGCTTCTTATGTTAAGCCTGACTGCTCTGTGCCAAGCCACCAGAGGGTGAGCACAGGTTAATTTAGGGAGTGTATCTGACTTACCTGGTCCCTACTTGGACAGAGCCTCTGCCAACTAGAGACCCATTTTCTAACACTTCCTCAATGTCTAATGCCTTGACCTCTTGGAGATTGTTGTCAACCCAGCCCTTGAAAGTGAACAGTTTGGTGTTGTACTTTGCTTCGATGTCAAAGAGGGATGCCTCCACCTTTCATGAATCTTCTTTTTGGATTTCCCCCTTTGGGAGTACTCGGAGATCAGGACAGGAGCACTGGTTAAGGGATGTCCCTCTCCTATTTCTCCTGATCTTCCACTTCATTGAGACAAGGACTCTTGCTGTTTGACAGTTCCTCTATCCCGTGAAGGCAAATGTTTTCACTGTTCTTCAGTGTGCAAATTTTTGCTATTTTTACAGCAGTCGGTGACATGAGTTTCGCAAAGGTAAAGAATACAGAGACAAGGAAGATCCGCTTTGCCATTTTCCTGCGACCTGGCGGACATTTGTCAAACATTTTTGAGAAAATTAATAATTTCTGTCAGAAAAGGAAGAGGGAAAACCTCTAAACATCAAAAGAGGGTGAAGATGTTTAAAAGAGACTTCAAAGAAAAAGGGCAAAAAAATACAGAGGTCAGCGCTCCACGATCTGGCCACTGGGAGATGGAAAAACAGAACAAATGAGCGAACTATGCAGTTCAGGGCATGACAGGACACAGGAGGGTGGGAGCCCTTAAAGGCAGGGTGTCACTATTCACCTAAGCATAGCTGAAGCCTATATGGCTACATTGTCGTGATTCAATTCCCTTCGTTTACCTTAAAAAAGGTTTGTATAAGATTTTTTTTTTTTAATATTGCCTAATTTTCTAGTGATCTGTTAAAGGTACATTTGCATTTTTCAAAAGCAAATTAATGGAACTGGTTATATATAAAATAAAAATCTGGCCTTCTCAAGTAAGTCGAAGATTCAACTGAGACATTAGGAAGAAGTGCTCCTCGATCTCCACGCTGGAGTATTCAGTGCTTAAGATTATTGATGGAGAACCACTGTAACGAAAAACAGACTGCAGAATAGCTGGTAATTAATTATTCTTGAACTCTTTAATGGGAAGAAGAAGTGCCAGTAGTACAGTTGTTTTGCCAATAACTGCTGTGAATGAGGCAGCCTCCTCAGAAGGATGGACCTGAGAGAATGCCACTTCAGGAAGGGTCCCCAGCCCACAAGCATCTCAAAAATCAATATTAATGCCGTCATCACTACATGGAGAGAGGAGGTTGCCCACCTATCACTGTAATCGGTGTAGGTGGAACAACTGAAGACATATGTTTACAGTCAAAATTGGTGTTAAACAGGGCACGTGGCAGAGGCTTGCTCATGGGATTACCTAGAGAGAAGCTGTGACTTTCTCTCTAGCTTTGTAAAGAGCATACTGTGTCTTTGGATCCAAAGGTGATGGCAGACAATGTGGTGCCAACACCCCTATTGGTACTAAAGCAATTAGCAGAGCAACAGAAAGAAAGTAGCTATGAAACATCTCGAAAAGGGGTTCACCGATGCAGACAAAGGTCCAATTAGAGGGTGCCAAAGTCTCCTTGTGGCTAGAAGGGAGACAAGGTGAGAGGAATAGAAGAGCAGAAGATCTGAAGCATCGTTTATGTAAGAACTGCCACTTTCTGTAGATCATCCGACTAGTGCAAATTCCAGCCATGGCTTCACGGAGACCAGCAATGGCTTCAAAGAACTCTGAGGCTGCAGTCAGGTAACAGCACTGCTGACTTTAAGACCTGCCCATCACATGGAAGCAATGCATAGGGGGTATGCCAACATTTGTTTGGGATGATTTTAGTTATTTTTTGGAAGGATGTCTAGTTGGAGTGCTTCTTTATTGATAACTAAATTGTAGTTGGTGACCTGTCATAAGCAAAAAACCCTGATGGCTGCAGGCCTGAGCAATGAGTAGTTTGGCTTCCCTCGTCTTGACTGCTGGAAATGCATAAGGTCACAATAATCGCAGGAACTCTAGTTGTGCTTTTGATCCAAAGACAGACAAGGGCACCCAAGATCAATATCTGTTTCCGACAGCAGCAACATCACTTGAAAACTGCTTTTAGGAAGCAACAATTTACTGAAAAGCAGAATCAGAGGACTTTACACAGTAAAGAAAGAATCTCCAGCTCTGTATTCAAGTGTGTGGAAACAGAAGGACTGGTGTAAGAGTGCAGGGTGGCATCTCATATGACTGGCTCAGGTCTCATACAGAGGAGGGTCATGAGCTGTAGCTAGAGCAGTACAGCACAATCTATTAGCACTCAGGAGATCCAGAAAAGGTTCAAGTTTCAAGGTGAGGAATATGCGGACCGGACTGCCTATCAGAACAAACCAATACTGTATATGCCATAACACATGAAAACAATGAACTCATATAATTGTCTCATAAAACAAAGTGATTGACAGTGCATGTAACTGAAAAGATTGCAGAAACTGTTCTGAGATACTGTTTAGCAAAAATGATGTTATCGTGAAGACAAAGGAGTCAAGAAAAAGGAATAAGCCTCATCTAACATAAATAGAGTGGAAAAATAGGTTTGAAAACGAACATTGTGTCACTCATTAGAATACTCTTATAACGAAATTATAAAATTAATGAGCAAACAAGATTAGTAATTGAAGGAATTATAAAGTAGGTAAACTTTCTTGTAACTTTAATTTACCGGAGAGGTATTTCTAACTCCTTTGCCAGACAGAGTCATTTGGTGCCAAAGATGATGAGGAACCCTGGTGATCAATTAACATGTGCTGGGGCTACAAACTAATTCTGGCAAGACTGTCTCAGGCTCCTGTTCTTTAAGAGGGATAATGATTTTTATGAAAGGGACAGTATTGTTAATATAGACAAAGACCAATAATGATTTCATGCAAACATGTTTTATGTAAAGCACTTCTCAAAAACAGAAGCACAAATACATAATTACTGTGTCACTGAATAATAACAGAAATATATGGCAATCGTAACCAACCAAAAATATTGTTGCCACATTTAAAAAAAAACAAATGTGAAGAAGGTTTCCTTTGTGTCACGTACACAATTTAAAGTGTTCAGCTCGAGAAAGTACAGAACTACAAAACTGAACATTTCGAATTTTTTCTTTAGTTATGCACAAGCATCAGTGAATGACACTAACAGAACATACATTTTACAGGACGAAATACAAGCATACCATAAAATAGTTGGGATCATTTTCTGGTGTTGCTTCGCTGTATGAGGAGGCTGCATGAACTCTTCCCCAATTGCTTGACCGAAGCTCCACTAACTTCAAAAGCATTTGTTTTACATCTCTGCAGTAAAAAAAAAAAAAAAAAAAAAAAGAGTGCTTTATTGTAAACATTACGAATATAAATCTCAATAATCTTTAACCTTTAGTTTAGACGTATGCAAGCTCAAATGAGACCAAGAACGACTAGAAGTGAACACAACACTGCAAATGGCAACAAAAACTTGAGCGCAAAATAGAGAACGTTACCCAGGCACCGGAGTGCTGTAACGTCATGAATTTCATGCAATGTGAACCAACACATAGGCAGGGGATTACAACAACAACGTAGGCTCAAACAAACATGCCTATTGTTTCTCCGACATAAAATCATGAAGAGAAACATGTAGGCGCAAAAGGTAGATAAATAAGCACCGAACTGTGCTGCATGGAGGGAGAGCAAAATGTAGACCGTAATGGCTCCAACTGTTGATTGGAACAACTAGTGGATGTGATGAGGCACACGTGATGGTCAAGGCAAGGGTAAGCTGTCCACAATCGCAATCTCAATGAAGTGGCTGTGCCATCTTCAATAAATTTAGTCACTGGGCTTATTCGATGGGAAAGGAGAGGAGCAATACTATTTTAACTGCAGGCATACCTTAAATTAGAGTTTTAACCTTACAAGTACTGAATTCTGAGTGACATTCAATTGAATCTGAGAGTGAGTACTGGATTCTGAGTGATATCAAATGGACAAAAAGAGCAAAGCTTGTGTTGTTTATGATGTTCTCACATGCAGATTAACTTAACTATAATGTTATTTTATGTATGGCCCCCAAAACTCGAAGCCCCTACTCTCAAATGCTATAAAGGTGGAGAGGAGTAATGGCAGAGTCATACACTGTTATGCAGTTCCTACTAAGGTAACAGGACTGCATATTAGGACAACAGAACTTCAGAATGTGGGGGGACAAACTCCATCCCCCACCACCAGGAGCTGTTGGCCCAATTCCTGGCTAGCTCACAGTGCCTCACCTGAACATCTAAACCAAGTGGGGTTGATGGTGATAGCGGAAACCTAAACATGATACCCTTGAGTATTCGGGGAAGTCGTGGAAACAGATCTCACCCTCTCATTGTATTACTCATGCATGGCCAGGTGAAAACACAAAAGATATACAAACTGAGTTTTCAATATATTAACTGAAAACAAATGAAATCTTGCATAAAGCGAAGAAGCTGCGGTAATTAGGCAGATTAAACAAAGCAAAGGGACCAGCATGATGAACATGGTAAAGACAGTGAATAATCCAACCATGGCAAATTAAGTCTAGAAATTCTAGAGATTCTAGGGGTACCTACCAACACTAAGGCTATACTGACAGCATAGTGGGTGTACTTTTCTGCCTGGCCTGATCTAAGGGATTAGCCCCAGTCCCATATCTGAAGACCGTGTCAGTGCACCGTTTATTAAATAAAGCCATGTTGTGTTAGAAGAACAGCTCAATGCTGTGTCTACATGTCACAAACTGTCTCCTTAACGGACAACACAAGAACTAGGATATCGTGTACAGTGATCCTAGCCTTGAACAGAAAGTACTGAGATGTTATGCAAAGACTAAATAAGCAATTTGTACCACATATTTGCAGAAAGATATCATGCGTGAAATGTGTGTAAATGTCATAGTAGTGCAGCTAAAACGTTATCAAATACGAAATATAAAATGAAGCTAAAACATGGGGAACCAACTTGGGTCCAAAAGGTCCTCACAACAACGTAACATGACCTCTCCTCCCTGTCTGAAAAAAATAAAATACAAATACGTGGTCTCCAGCCACCTAACCCTAACACTCTATGTGCCTTCCCTTCACTTCCCTCTAAAAGCTTCGCTTTCAGTGCCACTCTGCCAGGCTCTCAGAGAGCCCTGCCAGAGCAGCCTTGAATTCCTTTATGACATAGTGACATTGGTTAAAAAGTTCTGTTACCCACTGGTACAACGTCATAGCAGTGAATTTCTGGAATTAGAATCCATTTTTTTCCCGCTAATGGCTCTCTATGAGTGCCATACATAACATTCTCTCATAGAGCGCCTTCAGCGTGAATGGCTGGATTCTAAATCAAGTAGTTCACTGCAATGATGTAGAAACGGTAACAGATCTTGTTACCCACTGTTGCTACGTCCAAAAGGAATTCAAGACTCTCAGAGAGGAGGCCACAGAGAGTGGAGGGATTGGATGGCAGGAGGCCAGGCATTTGTTTGCATATTGGACACAGAGGCCATGTTTTGTATGGTTTCTCCATTACTCCTCTGTTGGTGCATAGTAGTTGAAAACAGGGGCAGAAGATTTTGTGGGCCATACACAACATAAAATAGAGATGTGAAAAAGTGGATTAAGTGCATGTTTTTCTCCTCAGAGATCTTAGTGACATTATAGAAAACTCAAGCTTCGCTCTTGTTGTCTATTTGATGTCACTCAGAACCCCTTGGTAAAAAACATCCCTGTAATTTCCTGTTACCCACCAATAATTCTGTTTAGCACCACAGATATCAAATGGCAGCTGAACTGGGCATAGGAAGCAAACATTGACTCTGCTGAGGGATGTAATAATTTGTTAACCACGCAGCAGCTTCCACTGCTGAAGCTTTTAATAGTCCTTGCTAGATGAAGTAAAGAGTACAATAACACAAAAATGCTACATTTAAAACCACAGAATGCACTGCAGTGGGGGAAATCAGTGGTGCAAGTAAGTTTCAAAAACTGCACCAATTGAAGCTAACATTTGAACAAATATGAGTGGAGCCATGTGCTTAGAAAAAACCCAAAAAACCACCCAAATAACTAGGTCCATATTGGTGGCCTGGTATCAATCATTTGTTAAGCGTGCTACTCACCCAATAGGGTCTCAGGGAGGTGGGTTGGGGGGGAGGAGGGTTCTACTGCTCGAAAAGCCAGGTCTTGAGATGCTTCCTGAAGGTCAGGAGGTCCTGGGTCAGACATAGGTTGACGGGGAGGGAGTTCCAGGTCTTGGCGGCGAAGTGGGAGAAGGATCTGCCGCCGGTTGTGGTACGGTGGATGTGGGGGGACGGTGGCGAGGTTGGCGGAGAGGAGCTGGCGTGTCAGGACGTGAAAGTTGACACTCGTTGAGGTAGGCAGGGCCGGCGTTGTGGAGAGCCTTGTGAGCGTGGATCAGGAGTTTGAAGATGATCCTTTTGTTGATGGGGAGCCAGTGAAGGTCTCTGAGGTCGGCTGAGATGTGTTCGTGGCAAGGGAGGTTAAGGATGAGTCGTGCTGAGGCGTTCTGGATGCGCTGAAGTTTCTTCTGGAGCTTGGCTGTTGTTCCCACGTAGAGTGCGCTGCTGTAGTCCAGTCTACTGCTAACGAGGGAGCGGGTGACCGTTCTTCTGGTTTCAATGGGGATCCATCTGAAGGTATTGTGAAGCATGCAGAGGGTGTTGAAACATGAGGATGAGGTGGTGTTGACTTGCTGGGTCATAGTGAGCGATGAGACCAGTATGAAGCTGAGGTGGCGTGCGTGGGTGGTGGGAGTTGGAGCAGCTCCTAGAGTAGCAGGCCACAAGGGGTTGTCCCATGCTGATTTGTTGGAGCCAAGGATGAGGATCTCGGTCTTATTCGAGTTCAGTTTGAGGCAGCTTACCTCCATCTAGTTGGCGATGGCTTGAAGTCTGTTGTGCAGGTTGGTTTTGGCGGTGGTGGGGTCCTTTGTGAGTGAGAGGATCAGTTGTGTGTCGTCCGCGTATGAGACGATGTTAAGGCCGTGGGATCGGACGATGTTGGCGAGCGGCGTCATGTAGACGTTGAAAAGGGTGGGGCTGAGAGAGGATCCTTGGGGTACTCCGCAGATGGTCTTGGTGGCTTTCGACAGGAATGGAGGGAGGTGGATCCAGTCCAGGGCCTTGTGGCGGATTCCAGCGCCATGGAGGCGTGTGCGAAGTGTGTGGTGACAGACGGTGTCGAAGGCTGCCGAGAGATCAAGGAGGATGAGGGCCACGATTTCACCTTTGTCAAGCATGATCTTGATGTCATCGTAGCGGCGATGAGAGCGGTCTCAGTGCTGTGGTTCTTGCGGAAGCCGGATTGGGAGATGTCGAGCAGGCTGTTGTCCTCCGGGAAGCGTGATAGCTGGCTGTTGACTATCTTCTCGAAGACCTTTGCTGGGAAGGTGAGTAGGGAGATGAGTCGGTAATTCTTGAGGTCTTTGGTGTCTGCCTTGGGTTTTTTGAGCAGGGCGCTGACTTCAGCGTGTTTCCAGCTCTCCGGGAAGGTGGCGGTCTCGAAGGAGCTGTTGATGATGGTACGGAGCTGGGGGGGGGGGGGGGTGATGATTTGGCTGGCTTTATTGAAGACATGGTGACATTGTATCAGAACTCTGATAAGTATCCACATACTCGCAACCATGTTCAACTTGAGTTTTACTTGTCAATTTCAACTGACAAAACATCAGGAGAAAGAACCAGTGCCACAGCTATTTGTGGGAATTAAAGACATTTGAGTGGGAGCAATTCTTTAAAGCCAGATGACAGTTGAACATTTACCTACAATTGAAAATGGGAAAAGAACAAAAAAATACAATCAATGTTCAAATTGAGAAATGTCTTTGCATGTGTGCATACATTTGAACATATGAATGTACAATGAGCTCCCCAGCAGCAACGTAACAGCCAGCCTTCAGTTAACTTTGCACTCTTTGAAAAAGCAAATGCTGTTTTATAGCCACTCTTGAGTGCCTGCTACGGGTTCACACTATGTGAGATCAGAGAAATAAAGGTCTGGTGAGAATGTACAATGCCAAATACGTTTTTGTCACTATAACAAAAAGAATGAACCACTTATGGTAATTTGACTCCTGAAGTTCTTGCTGCCAAATTAGGATCACAGGATGCAGTAAAATCTGCAGGAACCGTTTTACGAAACATCGTGAAAGACTTCGATTTTGGACTTAATAACAAATTTTGTGATGCCCCAGAGCTCTGTAAAACCTGCACGTCAAGAAGAATGCCTGACACTGTGTTAACATTTTTAACATTATTGTTTAAAAACAGCAAAACAAAACTTGAAGATATAAGGGAAGACGTGGAAGACAATCCCATTACCGACAGGCTAATGCTGTGCAAATGTACTGTCTTTTCCAAATCATTTTGTATGAATCACATCACAGCAAGAAGAAACTACGATGACTGCCCACGCAATCTATGCCAATTGCAAAAGAAGAGAGCTAATCACTTCAATGAATAGGTTTGGTGTATCAACAAGTTTTAATGACATAATACGGAGCAGGAACTTGTTAGCAGCTCATGCTGTAAAATCTTGTGAATCCGACAGCACACTACTTTCTAAGTCACTTTACCAGGAAAGGATTCACAATTGCTACTCTTGATAATTTTGATTTTGAAGACAGTTCTACCTTGTCTGGAACATCCAGCACACATGATGCTGCCATGCTGCTTTTTCAAGACTGTACCAATGAAGTAGCTGCTGGAAAACAAGCTGTGTCAGCTGTAGGCATAAACAAAGCTGAAAACTTATAATCCAACTGCCTTTTCAACATGTGCAAAATCACTATAAGCCATCAACACGCCCCAGTCTACCAGAAACATTCAAAGAGGCTGAGGACATGGGTCTTCTTTTGCCTGATGCTGTGGTCTGCAAAGCTGATTTAACTGAATTTATCATATCGCTTATTTAGTGCGGACTAAAGGATGAAGAAAAGCCAGTTCATCTGTGGGCTGGAATTCATGCTCCAATCTCCCAGAATACTGTCCCACTGAAGATGGTTGGGTTTTTACCAGTAATACCATCTCCAATCACAAACTACACAACAGTATACACAGCTTTGAAAAGTGTCCAAAACGTGCATGCTCAGCTTAAGGACCAGCCTATCCTGACAATTTTCTCCAATTAAGGTGTTTTTCGTATTGTAACTGACATTTCTATGAGCAATCCCGTAGAATTTTTTGATCTGTATCCAATGATGGGCGATTCTCACATGACAAAAGTTGAGTTGAGGTGTGCAGGAAGATATCTCGGTGGATGTGGTATAGACGATCCACTTATTGAGGCTGAATCATCATATCTGAGGCTATGGAAACATTGCATTGGAATCGGGGGGTGGAATTCATGTAGCCCAGAACATATTGTCTGGCGTAAAGGACAAACAGATTTCATGCTTATTTTGTCCTTATGACAAGTAGGCCAAATAGTACAACGTTATGGAACAGGGAGGAGAATTGCCTACAGATGAGGTAATATTTGTGTCCATATGCTAAAATGGTGCATTAATGCAAAGCCTTTATTATTAGGGTGAGCACTGTAAATACATGTTGTAAGCTCGGACCGCAGTGGTTCCAGTGAAGAAAGGTGTACACGCTTTTGCAAACTTTAACAATATGAGGCTACATGTAATGCTCCCAGAATGCTCTCCGATTAAATGCCAATATCTGCACAAGCTTGAAAGCAACATTGACAATTCTTTGCTTTCAAAATAGAATATTCACAAAAAAAGCAACTAGGAAAAAAACATTTTGCTAATTTACTGTGAAATGTTAGGTACCATTTCTTTAAAGCATAATTCAGTGAAATGTATTGATGCATGCGTGTCTTTCCAAAAAATATTCATAATGGACAATCAGGGAAACCAGTTTCAACAAGATTATAAGAAACATGAAAATAAACAAGCACTGGCAAAGCCAATAGGTCGGACACTGGTGACCAGTCTTTTGGTTTTGTGAATGTGTGTCTTATGTTGACATAGTTTTTGTAAAACTTTATTGTTGTGGGAGCTGCCTGGCCTCACCATTGTAACAAACATTGGCAAAAAACAAACAAAAATGTTCTGGTCTCAAAAAGCACACATTGCCTCAGTACTTTCTGGCACCAGGCTAAACTACTTTGGGTGCCAGTATGCTCCTTGTGAAAGAGCAGATTGCCATCGCTCACAGTGAAGTCAGCTGACAGATGGAAAGAATTAATTTTAATAAAGACAAACAGTCTTGGTTAACACCAGACTTAATTAAGGGCCCAATTATCAAAGAGACACCAAAGTGCACCCATGCTATATGTCTTTGCATTCGTGTAGATTTACATATTTCATGAATTCACATGAATTTACAGAAGCAAACCAGTAATTTGAACTCCTAGAAAATATTTGGGAACTGCATTTTTGCACCAGCAAATATGAATGTGCAGATTTGCTCATGCAAAAATCTGTTGAGTGTTTAGAATTTCATCTTCCTTTTAACCACTTTTTCCCAACCCTGGAAGAAGTTTTACTTCTGCCCTTGTTAGGAGTAAATTTCCAACCTTTCCCAGTATAGAAACTTTAAGAGCTTATGAAAAATCTATAAAATAGGCAAGCTAGTAGGTATGCACAGACTCAAAAGGGAATTCCTACCGCCGCCTCCAGCCCCAGTATGTAGATCTGCAAAAAGGTGGCAAATTAAGGAAATTGCTGGTATTCAAGCCCTACTATAGTATTAACCCTGGCAAAATCAGAGAAGCTATTATCAGAGCTCTTATTAGTGAAATTGCTGCCATAAGATGTCCCCGCTCTACATGGCAACAAAGGGGCCAGTAGATTTTTTTTTTTTCTTTTTTTTTTTACAGGACAAGTAGATTTACGAAGGAACATGTTGTATGGACAAGTCGGTATTTTATTAAATTCCACACCCATGTGGAATGCTTTCTGGAACAAGAATGCTAAATGGGGTTTTGCATATCTTAATTCAGAAGTGAACAAGGAACATAGTGCACTTCAATCAAAAGACATAATGAAAAGCCAGGCAATATTCAATACACTCAGTTAAAAATCAGAAAACCTGAAAACCAAGTTTGTAGAGTTTGACAAAGAATGTGAAGAAAAATCAGAACTTTGCAAGTACTGGGGAAATGTTTTTCACATGAGAGCTCTAGTGAAAAACTTGGTACATGCTGATTAGGAAGGTGATCGTGAGCTGCACATGAAGATTGTGGAGTCCCTGATTACTGTTTCGTGGATTTGACTGCATAAACCACCTGCGACATGGGCCCTGGTATTTGGAAAGAGTGAGAAGCGAGAGGTGGAAAACCCATTCCTATACAGAAAATTCATCCAAAGACATTTTGTGATTAAAGACAGAAAGGGA
Source organism: Pleurodeles waltl (assembly GCF_031143425.1). NCBI lineage: Eukaryota > Metazoa > Chordata > Amphibia > Caudata > Salamandridae > Pleurodeles > Pleurodeles waltl. Next base: position 255,244,993 of record NC_090436.1, read on the forward strand.
AGGTTCAATGGTGTGGCTTCAGTTTTGAAACTGGAACAGATGATCCAGAGATCAGGGAAAAGCTCCAAAGGAATTGTTGGTCAGACATGTTAAAAGTGAATAAGTTGCTCAATTGCAGCTAGTTTACCATGAAGCCCTCTCTATTTGCAATGTTTTCAGAGAGATGACAAATTCAAAATTAATGAATCACTGTGAAACTGTGCCTCACCACAAACCTGTGGGACAGAGAGGGGAACGTTTTAATAAACATCCTGACAGCCTTCTTCATTTCATGCAGCAGCATGGAAACCCCTTAGAAATGATTGATCCTGTGCGACTACAAAACTTTGTGACCAAACAATGTGTGGATAACGATATAAAGACACGTCTACAAGATGTCCTAGAGCATGGATCGAAACTATACACAGAACTGTAGCAGGGGAGACGTGTATTGAAAAAGAAAAAGCTGTCTGACATAATTACTAAAGCTAAACAGCCACGCTTTATTTGCCATACTAAGAGTTTTGTCCAACCAGCCACTACAAAACAGGTTACAAAAAAAAACTTCTGCAAGCACAGAGAAGGATGTAGCAAAAGTAAGAGGTGAAGTTATCAAGGACATTCTGTTGTATGATGATCTTCCAACAAACGCATTATCTGATGGAGATGTTGCAACCAAACCAGTGAAGTACAAACTCGTACAAGACCTTGAAAAAAATAACCTTCTGTACAGTGAGCTCAAGAGATTAGTCCCAATAAGTGTCCTTTCACCAATATCATATTCTGTGTGTGGACACATTAATGGAGCGCTCTACTTCATTAGAAGATGTTTAAGTGTTTTAGATCATGTATATGTAGAGAAAGATCCATGTGAACTTAGCTGGCAAGATATCGATGGGGTGCTCAATTCTACAAAAGTTCTAAAGCCTCTACCCACAGAACTTACACGTACATGCAAAACCTGTTCCTGTTGATATGCTCTTTTCAAATGTTCAACGTTCTGCGAATGTACTATGAGCGCTTGCCGAAACAAATAAAGTAAACTATGAAAATGTGTCTAAAACAGGAGTGATAAACATTTTTTTCATATCCAGATCATAAACATTGTTTGGTGTATAGAAAAAAGAATAAAAATACCATTATTATTTGTTTCATTTCTATATGTCGCTTCTTCCTTTATTATAGCCATTTTAGAAAACGGCTGAAAAGTTCCTCTGAAGAGTTATTTTCTGTCTCTAAGACTACATAGCCCCCAAAGCCTATATTTTGACACCAAAATGAAGTATATAGGTCTGATGGCTCCTAAAATATTACATCATCACTGCAAAACATCCACCATTTAAAAAAAAAAAAAAAAATCATCCACAAAAGTTCATCCCGGATCAGCAATGTCTACCCAAGCTAAAATACTTATCTAATGATCCAAAAATACAAATCAAAAATGAAAATCTCAGGACAGCTGCTTTTTATTTTTTGTTTGTTTTTAAACAAAGGTATATCAGGGGGCCGGGATTATGTTGGAAAAGGGAGAATCTCCCCTTTCCAATGGTATGGCTCCCTGCTTGGGGAATCACATCTGGAGGGCAATCCCCAAGCGGGGATCCACCCACTAGCCACAGGGATGGGGAAGTGGCCCTTTGGCAAGAGCATGTGCTTCTCTTAGCTAAATATTTGCTAATATAGTCTTTCTGCCTCCCAGGGTGACAGAAAGCCCATTAGGCACCAGACATTTTTTATTTCTTTTAGTGAAGTCTAGTGGTGGGGGCTGCCCAGAATGAGCATCACAATGGTTATTACCCACAGCTAGGGCTCAAAATCTACATCGAGGCACACTGCAATAAATAAGTCAGATTTGAGTGAAAAAATTTGATGTGTCCACTTTTAGTTTTAGGCTGCATCCTGTAGCGGGCACTTGGCCTACCCACATAAGTGAGGTACCATTTTTTGCAGAAGAGTAATGCTGGATAGAAGGAAGCTTGTGGCTCCCCGCAGATTACATAACTTTCCATTACAGAAATGGAGGAAATGTATTTTTCTAGCCAAAGTTGAGGTTTGCAAGGGATTATGGAAATACAACCTGGTGAGAGCCACACAAGTCACTGCAACCTGGTCCCCCTAAGTGACTAGTTTTCAAAAATGTACAGGTTGGTTACGTTCCATAGGTGCCAGTTGAACTGCCATGCACTCCATCATTGTTTTGCAATATAAAAAGGTTTGTGAAGGAATTTTTCTGCAAAATTGTTCATTCATTCAGGCATTTAAATGCATGTGTCTCAAATTTGTCCCTTTTTAAAAGAAAACTGGATGAATAATTTTGGACACTGTAGCCTTTCCTCTAGGCTGCATATGGACATTCTTAAGTGACTTGGCATGCCTTCCTGAAGTAAGCGAACATGGACACTTAAGAAGCTATATTGGAAAAAGTGCTCCGGGGTCCTCAAAAGCGGGCAGGACTATTCAATGATTATGACTATACACGGAAATCCCCTATGAAAGAACTATTGGCACACAAGACACAGGTAGCTACTGGCAAAGGGTCAGGCTGAAAACGTTTTGCTGGCCCATTTTGAGGTTTGGAAGCTGACCAGTATAACATCTAACTAGGGACCCAGAACATCCAATTGTAGCATTAAGGAAGACCCAGGATGGACTGAAATCCAACTTCCTAAAATGCAATAATCAGCACTCGCTGATGCTATGGCCCAGAAAACAAAAATGATACTCGAGCACACTTACGCTTAAACGTCGGGCAATGGAAAAAGAAATGAGGGTCATCAATCTCCACTCAGATCCTGCATCAAAATTCCGAAAATTTCAAGGGCTACAAAAGGCTTACAAAAAGGCAGTCTGAGTGGCTAAAGGATTGGATAGACATTGTACATGCCTGTAAAAACAATAATAATACAAATCGTTGTGGTCCCTAATAAACCGTCTTGATAGAGATTCAATTGGCTCGGCAGACAATGGCATGCAAGAAGCATGGCTGGTTCATGTAGGCTCTCTGTATGACAGCCAGGATCTAAATCTTTCTTCCATACATAAAGGTCAGCTCACAATGCTCTTGTCCTTCTCTGAGAGGGCAATCAAAGAGAAGATCGAGGAAGCAGAGGTAATGGTGCCCACAGCCGGAATAGGCTCCTGGGTACTATATAAAAACAAGACTGCAATTTTTTGAGCACCTGTTTTCACACTGTTTAATTTCCATCAGTGGAGGTCACACCAGAACCATGAAGTGGGGACTGTTTTCCAACCAATTTACATGAAAGGCCCTTATGCTTCCTCAACAAGTTTTTCTATGATTGCCCTTGAGGATATAGATTACAAAATCTTTGCTGATCTGCTACTGTCTGAATTGGAATTTAATTTAACCAAACAAGATTTAGAGCCAAATCTAGCACTACAGATAACCTGGTTGCCTTCACTAGGATTGAGAAATGCTTCTTCAAAAACAACTGCTGTATACCTGTTTCATAGATTTCTATAAGGTCTTCAACTATGTAAACCGAAACCTTCTGAGAAGAAAACTGGCCGGCTAGAACATTCCCAAAAACTCTTTACGTTTCATCCAACTATTATATTAGGTCAAACTTGGCCTGAATAAAGGCTTGTTGTCCAAAATAATAATCAAGAAGGGTCTGAAGCAAGGGTGTATCTGAAAGGTACTGCGATCCACACGCCGGAATTTTGAAGTAGTATTGTTTTATTATAAGTTACAGGTTATACAGCTTCAACCTCCGTCCTCCCACTTCAACCACCTTGTTCCAACTCCCCGCAACACTCAAAACCCTCACAACATTCTTAATTCTCCCCATTCCACATTCCCTTTGTCCAGTCACGCGCGAAGGACACGTCCCAACACATTTCTTACCTTACAACAATTTTATAGAATGACAGTAACAAAAAACGTACAATAAAAAATTATACCTTACATAAATAACTTTTGTCTTCTAACATATTAATAACATCGTGGACCACCTAAAAGTGATGGTTTGCATCTAGGTGTTCAGCTTGACGTTGCAACAACACATAGTCATTACATTTTTTGGGTAGTTTGACAATTCTGGAGGAACGTACGCAATGATGTACAGGTGGAACAATTGTACTGGAAGCACCATTGTTATCATACACATCCTGCCTACCAGCATTCGCACTCTGCACATCTTCCTTGCTCACAACCTTCGATAAAGATATTTTACTCTTGTTCCACCACTTGCCATCGTCCAGTTTAACAGCACTGTCACCCACCTGAATTATTCTCTTCCGACCACTGAATTTAGATGGGCCCTTAATCATGGCTCTTGGCAACTTCACTCTCACAAAATCGCCTTCCTTCCACTCAATCTTGCAGTTGCACGTCTTCTGTGAATTTGACGTATATTTCTGTTGTGCAGTCGCACGTTTTTCCACCACACCATCAACTTTATGCCATGGTACACTAAAACAACCCATCCTTTCTCTAGATAGTTTTGAGGGAGGAATACGACCACGTAACAGAACAAACGGTGAAACATGTGTATCAGAGTTATTTGTGGTGCGCACTGCCCACAACAATTTTGCTAATTCAGACTTGCAATGCCGTCCACTCGTCTTGGACAACTGAATATTGTCCTTTAGGACCCGGTTGAACCTCTCCACAAGGCCATTACTCCTTGGATGGTACAACAAGGTATTTGAGTGTTTGATACCTAAGAACTGCATAAACTTTTCGAATTGTTCTGAAGTAAATTGAGGACCATTATCGGTCAAAATTCCATCAGGAATGCCTTCTCTAGAAAAAATACCTTCCAACCATTGGATGACATTGCTAGAGTCCGGGATTTTACACATAGTTCACTTCTGGCTATCTGCTGTAATAATCAATCAGCACCAACCCATATTCTTGGATTCCGTAAGACAACTTCATTGGCCCTATAATGTCAATTGCAAGTTTACTCCAAGGTTTGTCTGGCACATGTACTGCTTCTATCGGGCTTGGTACTGTAACTTGGAACTTGTCACTGGTAGCGCAATATATGCAATCTCTTACGAAATGTTCTATACACTTATCAACCCCAGGCCACCAAAAACCTTCTCTTATCCTCCTCTTCATGGCCCGCATCCCGATGTGACCTTCATATGCGAAACTTAAAACTTTATTTCTCATACCACTTGGTACTACTATCTGCTTGGACCTATAACTGACAATTCGTAAAAGACATGTTTATACTTATTCCTTAGTTCACTTTCAGAGGACCATTGTGACCATCCCGAGACCACCTTCATGACAGATTTCATATCGTGATCTTCACAAGCTTCCCTCCATTCCTGTTCACTCAGCGCACCATCCAGTTGTTCATTAACTGAGCATACAACAATATCACCATGTTCATCTTTAGGGCTACTATCAGCAGATGACTCTTCTAAAGGATCAGTGCCAGACAATCTAGATAGGCTATCAGGCAAAACATTTTTCTTACCAGGTACATATTCCATCTTAAAATTGTGTTCACACAACTTATATTGCCACTTGGCGATTCTAGGAGTGGCTTTCTCTGCCCTCTTGGCTGTGAACAGTTGAACCAATGGTTTGTGATCTGTTCTCACAGTGAACCTAGAGCCCCACACAAATTGTTTAAAGTGATTAATGCCCCACCAGCATGCTAGGGCCTCACGTTCAATCACCGAATACGTTGCTTCGGCTCCCTTCAGACTCCTTGATGCAAACGCAACCACTTCTTCCTTGCTGTCCCTTCTTTACAATAACACGGCTCCCAAACCTTTTTGGCTGGCATCAGTCATAATGATGGTATGATCCCTGGTGTCAAATGGTTTCATAGGAATTGCCTGAGCTATTTCATGTTTAATACTTTCAAACTCACAGTTACAGCATTCGTCCCACACAAACTTAACATTCTTCTTTAGAAGATTCCTTAAATTATACATTTTTTCCCGAACAATTTGGTACAAATCGGGTGTAAAACTCTACTAAACCCATGAAAGACCTCAATTGATCTTTGTTCTCTGGGCTCCCAAAATCTTAAAATGGCTTTTACTAAACTTTCCTTGGGTTTGATGCCATCAGCCGACAACTCAAAGCCTAAATAGTTGACGGCCGATACACCAAAGCGACATTTAGTAGGACTTAAGGTTACGCCTTTCAATTTCAACGTGTCTAATACACAACCCAATCTCTCATCATGTTCCTGCACATCCTTTCCGTAAACCAAAATGTCGTCCTGGAAAGCTTTCACACCTCTCAACTCCTTAAACATACTTTCTACCGTTCTCTGGAAAACTGCAGACGCCAACCCAAACGGCATGCGTTTAAACTGAAATAGGCCAAAAGGTGTAATAAAGGCCGTGTAGTGTCTTGAATTAGGGTGGAGACTAATTTGGTGGTATGCCGACGTCATGTCGAGCAAGGAAAATACTTTAGCACCTTTAACAGAAGATAGCATTTCTGATATGTTCGGTAGAGGAAACTGATCCACCCAAATCTGATCATTAAGGTTGCGTAAGTCCACACACATTCGTAACAAGCCATTCGCCTTGCGAGCCAGGACTACAGGTGCCACCCAGTCAGAGGATTCAATTGGTTCTATTATATCCTGAGAACACAAATTATGCAATTCTTTCTTAAAATCATCTCTCAAGGTGAGGGGAACTTTCCGTGCCTTGTGAACTTTAGGTTGGGCATTCTTATTAATCTTAACTTTATGCGCAAGTCCTTTGAATAGACCCACACCACCTTTAAAAATTTCAGGATAACGCGCTTCCCATTTATCACTCATGACAGTAGATACCTGCATGAACTAATTTCTCAGTATAACTTGTTCAGGGTTATTCGGATCCAATATTAATTCTAATTTGCCTTGATCGAACCAACCTAAAAGACATGCGTCATCTTTAGCTACATATATGGTTGCTAGTATGACATTACTCTTAAACCTGAGCTCAGCTTGAAATTCCCCCAACACATCAATAGAATTACCTCCATGTCCAATTGGCTGAATGTGTGACTGATTTAAAGTAGCCCCTTGACCTTTAAACAAATCGTTCCACTTATTCTCACTCAAAAGTGTGAACGGTGACCCAGAATCAGCCATCATCTGGACTTGAACACCATTTATTTCTACCGAGCAAAACAGTCTTTTCTTGTAAGAATTCTTTATCTTGTTCTCTTGCACCATAAATACTTCCCCCTCATTGCTACTGGAAGAAGTGCAATTACTAGCAACCACACTGTTGACCCGGTTGGAGTTGGATCTACCAGCATTATTGACCTTATTTGATTTGCACATGCTCGCAAAATGACCTTTTTTTTTTTTTTAAATAACACTTGGCACACATTTTGTCAATGGCCGGACAATATTTAGCATTGCCCAAATGGATAGTGCTACCACATCTATAACATTCTAAAGGTTTCAAACGTTTTTTCGCAGTTTTTCCTCCAGTAGATTGTAAAGTACTCTCACTCTTCTTGTTACCTTTTTTGTATATAGATTTTACAGCAAATACGTCTGGTCGTAGGGGTTGACTCCTGTTGTCAGAAACTGACATTTGTTCCATGAACGAAACAGTGCTTTCAATTCTGGTGGCAATCTCCAATGCCTTTTGTAAGGTTAAATTTGGTGTAGATGATGGGGCCTCCTGTACTTTCTTGTTAGTTTTTTCCACTAGCTTATCCTTAAATATTTCTTCTTCAAATTCTTTATACTCACACGAAACCGCCATGAGTCTCAAAGCTCCTACGTAACTGGACGCAGATACTACTTCAGCTTGGTCTCTTTTGTAAAATGTATGCCTTTCTAGAGTGACATTTCTGCACTTTTTAAATCTTACGTCCAGAGACTTAATAGCGGTTCCATACTCATCTTCAACACCGTCACCTTCACCTTCAATAGTTAATACAGTTACCTTAGGAATATATTTCAAAATTTTCCGCCCTTCGTTACCTAGGCAATGCCGTAAAATTGCATATTTTCTCTTGTGGGTGAAAGTTTCTCCCTCAAGAGCGTCTAAATATGACTCAAATGCCTCTTTCCATTGTTCCCAATCTGCATCAGGAGAGGCCGGATTGGGAACAAGATAAGGCGGTGGAGAGATAGAGTGCTGCACTGGTGACAAAATTACTAATGCGATTAAATACAACAATTGATAAAATGAAATGTGCACCCAAACACCTAAAACTAAAATGTGAGCGTGACACCAACAGACTGAAAATATTCACCCTCACTTAATGACAAGGTGTGCCACAACAGGATACATTAAAACAACAAGGTGTGCATTTAAGTGAATACGTTTTTTTTTGGGATGTGCGTATCACCGTGGACACGCAATTTCTGTTGAAGTATTTAAATATGGAAAGGCATTCGGTGTGGATATCACCGATGGATGCACAAGTTCACTTGACATAATGTCTGAATAGAGCGGTGAAAGGTGAGCGTATCACCGTGACACGCAAGCATAAGTTCCAGAATGATGCCGGTAAGTGCGCGCCCCAGTATGCAGATGTGATTTAAAAACGGAAGCCAAGGTGTGAGTGTCACCGTGACGCGCCAGGCCTACTCAATATGGCCGTTAGTAGATGCGCGCTCTAGCTTTTTCCTAAGTGACTTCAAAATGGCCGCCAAAGGTGTACGTGTCACCGTGACACGCTGTCCATGACTTACAGCAATATGGCCGGCGGTATACGCGCGCGCTAGGAGGCGCGATGACGTACTTACATAGGGATGAGAGAGAGTTTCTAGAAATGTTACTCTCTCTCTGCGGCACGGCAAAAGCAGGCAACGATTTCAATTAAAGACGTCTTCGGAATTAAATGGGAACACCTACACGGAAGAAGAAGCTGAGAAGAATTCTTCACGTTGATGAAGGATCCTTCATGTGGCTGCAGGAAGAATGATCCTCGACACTTCGACCCTTGTCGCCACTGAAAGGTACTGCGATCCACACGCCGGAATTTTGAAGTAGTATTGTTTTATTATAAGTTACATGTTATACAGCTTCAACCTCCGTCCTCCCACTTCAACCACCTTGTTCCGATTCCCTGCAACACTCAAAACCCTCATAACATTCTTAATTCTCCCCATTCCACATTCCCTTGGTCCAGTCGCGCAGAGGCGCGCGAAGGACACATCCCAACACAATCTTTGCCCCCAATACTTTTTAATCTTTTATAGAAGACCTAAGTTCACATCTAGATGCAGCCAAATCTCATCCTCCAAACTTGGGGCACTGTCGAGTGTCTTTAGTGCAATATGAAGATGATGCAGTTCTTAAGAATCTGACTGGAATCAAACTGCTGAGGTTATTCAATCTTCACACCCTCTGTATTGAAAATAAAATGGCTGTCAACTTTACAAAAATTCGGGTTGTAGTGTTTAGCAGGAAGATCAAAGAGAAAGGCAACTGGTCCTTGGGTGAACTCCCCGTTTCTAGAAGTATGTTACAAATATCATGGAGCCTGACTGCAAAATCATTTGTCTTATCGTTTACATCTCAAATTATTAAAGCGAAGGATCGCTTCCTTGATTGAAGCCTTTCAATCTTTACATCGTAAATTAGAATGTCTGACTCTCTTACATCTTCTAAAAGTGATAAAGGCCAAATTTATCCCAACAGTTAGCTTTGGAAAAGAAGCTTTCCTGGGAAAGTTTGGGTATTTTCTTAACTCTGCACAAAAGCAAGTTATTCTCTTTAATCTCCCTCAAAAAGCATCTCCATCCAGATCCGGTTAGAATTTGGCCTAATTCACCAAGACCTAGCACAATATGGCTCCCTATTCAAGTATATGCCGCTAATAAGTCTCTCAGACCAACATACATTACGCAATCAGCTATGGAAAGAAATTCAAACTGGCCTTTTGACAAAAACAAACAGCTGGGTGCAGACCTTTGAGCTGGCCCTGAGTGGGTTAAATGTAAAAGAGCTATGGGAACAGACATTACCTCAAAACTCCTTTAAAATAGCCCTAAATAAACAAATCAAGAGGACCTAATGGAACAGGGACAAAAAGATTTTAGCATCCTGTAAGCATCCCGGTTTGCAGCCATACCAAACAGTCTTACTTAGAACCTTTTACAAAAAGAAGCTGCTCCATCTTTGTTTTGGTCTGTGTCAAACAACTGACTGCCTAAATGGCTCCTGAAACCTTTCACCACTAAGTGTTGAGTTTGCCACCAACATTAAGAAAGCCTAACTCATATTATCGATTTGTACTAAGCTACTAACTCAACGCAAGGGTTTGTTGCGGTACATTTTTAACCAGCATTGTATTGTATTAGATCATGCCGGCATGCATTACTCTTCTTGTTTGAAAGGCGAAACCCCCCTCCCCAAGTGAAGCCACTGCAGCCTTTATAAAACTTATTATAAAAGATGGCAGGTTACTGGCAGCGAAAAGGATCGATGACTGTTCTGCAGTCAGCATACTACACAATTCAATTGTCAATATGGGTCAGTAATATTGCATTTAATTTATGCTTCCTTGGGTGTGGTTCACATCAATATCTCCATCCTTACCCCAGGTTACAAAGGGAATAGGAATGTATGGATGTGGCGATACCATCTGTACTTGTGTACAATCGTTATTTTTTTTTAAACCTTGCAGCAAAATTAGCATTAACAGATTGCCTTAACTTTTGCTTCCCTAGGTGCGGTTGGTATCAATAATTCCATCTTTACGGCAGGACATAAAGGAAATAAGAATGCATGGTCTTGAGGATACCACCTGGACTAGAGCACAATTTTTATTTTTTGCACTTTAACTTGGAAGCAAGGAAGAGACAATATAAGATGCAGTGAGAAATTCCTAACAAGACAATGAAGCAATGAATACAAGACAGCCTCATGGCCAGCAGTGTCAGTTCTTCATGTCCATTTTTTTTTCCACTTTATATTCTTGGCTTGCACCAACTTCCCCTCATTTTTGCATGGGAAACCCAGGAGCTATAAAATCTGGTGTCAGCGTGGCACATAGAAGATCAGTCCATGCACTCAACTTTAACTTCTTCCTTTCCCTCAATCTAAACTATTGGTCTGTAAAAGCCTCTGGACAATCTACTTATTCGTTTTTTATATCTATTTTTAACATGTTTTTAATTATTTTAACATTCCAATCTTTGTACTGTGTTGCAAGGAACGTTATGGTTTTAACTGGCAGAAATAAACATACATTGAAGGTAAACAAAGCTATACACTGTACTTCCAATCTGTGCCCCTGGTTAGCTGCACTTTGAAGAAAACAGCGTTTTCAAGCTACCTGTCCCAAATTAAACATGTTAAAGAAAAAATACCTAAAGGGTAATTTTAGTCACCAAAACCTCTAAATGGAAATATTGGCCCATACTACAGTTACCCTTTATGTATGTTTTTATATGTAGGTATATATTCTGAGATATGTATAATGTATCATTGCAGTGAATTTATGGAGATCAAAAGTCTGTATCCAGCAGGCGTGAGCACTTTCAAAGCTCCCGCTGCTGCGAGCGGTCTTGGTGTTTGCTCCCGCTTAACAGGAAAAATGCTTCCCCAAGCCACAGCAAAATGATAACCAGCTATATTATGTGGGTGGGCTCCCTGGGACATAGCTACTGAGCCAGCCCTGAGGGTCGGCTCCCTGGGGACTTTGAAGGCACTGTGAAGGATGCACAGCCCCTCCTCTCCCATAGAACTAATTTTAGCCTCTGGGGTGGGCTCTCCCAGGACTCTTGAGGCTTTGGGAGGTAGCCATGTAGCCCCCTCATATAAACAAATTTCAGCCTCAAGGGTGGGCTCCACAGTCCCTCCCAAGGCTCAGGGAGGGGGCCATGCAGTCCCCCCACCCCTTTATTAATACAGTCCCTGGGGCGGGCATAAGCTTCCTAAATGCGGCCCGGCTGCCATTTGTCCCCCCCCCCCTCCCTCCCCCCCCCCCCAAATCATATGGTATGCATGTAAACCTGCAGCGTCTTATGCCACGAACAGATGTACACTGGGTAAGTGACATTTTCCGTTCTGTGGCATGTGTAGCTGCAGATACACATGCTGTGCATAGACCAATAAGTAGTAATCTCCCCAAAATGCAGTGGCTTAGCCTGTAGGAGTGGAAGTTGTCTGAAATAATGTTCTTAGTACAGCCTGTCCTACTGTGGCTTGTTGCGTTGCTAACACATCTACACAGTAATGATTAGTGAATGTATGAGGCGTAGACCAGGTGGCTGCCTCACAAATTTCCGTCATAGGTATATTCCCAAGAAATGCCATTGTGGCGCCTTTCTTTCTAGTGGAATGTGCGTTTAGTGTAATAGGTAGATCTCTTTTTGCTTTAATATAGCAAGTTTGAATACATTTAACTATCCATCTGGCAATGCCTTGTTTGTATAGGATTACCTGCATGAGGTTTTTGGAAGGCTACAAACAATTGTTTTTTTTTTTACGAAACTGTTTAGTTCGGTCAATGTAATACATTAGTGCTCTCTTTATGTCTAATGTATGTAAGGCTCTTTCGGCTACGGAGTCTGGCTGCAGAAAAAATACTGGGAGTTCCACTGTTTGGTTTAGGTGGAATGGTGATATGACCTTTGAAATTTGGGATTTGTACGGAGAACCACTTTATGTTTATGTATTTGTATAAAGGGTTCTTGAATAGTAAATGCTTGTATCTCACTTACTCTTCTAACTGATGTGATAGCTATTAGAAAGGCTACTTTCCAAGTTAAGTATTGCATCTCACAAGAGTGCATGGGTTCGAATGGTGGTCCCATGAGTCGTGTTAATACAATATTAAGGTTCCACAAAGGTACTGGTAGTGTCCTTGGGGGTATGATTCTTTTTAGTCCCTCCATAAATGTTTTGATTACTGGGATTCTAAAAAGCGATGTTGTATGTGAAATCTGCAGATAGGCAGATATTGCAGTGAGATGTATTTTAATGGAAGAGAATGCAAGATTAGACTTTTGTAAGTGTAATAAGTAGCTCACAATATCCTTTGTGGAGGCATGTAGTGGTTGAATCTGATTAGTGTGGCAGTAGAAAACAAATCTTTTCCATTTGTTTGCGTAACAATGTCTCGTTGTAGGTTTTCTTAGCTTGTTTAATGACCTCCATACACTCTTGTGTAAGGTTTAAATGTCCGAATTCTAAGACTTCAGGAGCCAGATTGCTAGATTGAGAGTTGCTGGATTCGGGTGTCTGATCTGTTGTTTGTGTTGTGTTAACAGATCTGGTATGTTTGGTAACTTGATGTGAGGTCCAACTGTGTTGTGTACCACGGTTGGCAAGCCCAGGTTGGTGCAATGAGTATTAGTTTGAGTTTGTTTTGACTTAGTTTGTTGACCAGATAAGGAATGAGTGGGAGAGGGGGAAAAGCGTAAGCAAATATCCCTGACCAACTGATACATAGTGCATTGCCCTTGGATTGAGGGTGTGGGTACCTGGACGCAAAGTTTTGGCATTTTGCGTTTTCTTTTGTTGCGAATAGGTCTATGTTTGGTGTTCCCCAGCGGAAGAAGTGATCCTGCAGGATCTGGGGATGAATTTCCCATTCATGAGTTTGCTGGTGATCTCGACTGAGATTGTCGGCTAACTGGTTCTGAATGCCTGGGATGTATTGTGCTATTAGGCAAATGTGATTGTGAATTGCCCAAAGCCAAATTTTTTGTGCTAAGAGACACAGTTGTGACGAGTGCGTCCCTCCTTGTTTGTTTAGATACTACATTGTTGTAATGTTGTCAGTTTTGACAAGAATGTGTTTGTGGGCTATTAGTGGTTGAAATGCTTTTAATGCTAGAAACACTGCCAGCAGTTCTAAATGATTTATGTGGAGTTGTTTTTGTTGATTGTCCCATTATCCCTGTATGCTGTGCTTGTTGAGGTGTGCTCCCCACCCCATCATGGAAGCATCTGTTGTGATCACATCTTGAGGCACTGGGTCCTGGAATGGCCGCCCTTGGTTTAAATTTATAGGGTTCCACCATTGAAGCGAGAAGTGTGTCTGGTGGTCTATCAACACTAGATCTCGGGGTTGACCCTGTGCTTGTGTCCATTGTTTTGCTAGGCACTGTTGTAAGGGCCGCATGTGTAATCTTGCGTTTGGGACAATGGCTATGCATGAAGACATCATGCCTAGAAGTTTCATTACAAACCTTACTGGGTAGTGTTGGTTTGCCTGTATGCTTGATGTTATATTTTGGAACGCTTGGACCCTTTGTGGACTTGGAGTGGTAATCGCTTTTTGTGTGTTGAGTATTGCTCCCAAGTATTGTTGTATTTGGGATGGCTGCTGATCTGATGTCTGGTAATTTATAGAAAACTCTAGTTTGTGCAGAGTTTCTATAACGTATTGCGTGTGAAGAAGACACTGTTGTTGAGCGTTGGTTTTTATTAGCCAGTTGTCTAAGTATGGGAATACGTGCATGTGCTGTCTCCTTATGTGAGCGGCTACTACTGCAAGGCATTTTGTGAATACCCTTGGGGCTGTTGTTATCCCGAACGGTAACACTTTGAATTGATAGTGTACGCCGTGTATTACAAACCTTAAGTATTTTCTGTGAGAAGGATGGATGGGTATGTGAAAGTAGGCATCCTTGAGATCTAATGTTGACATGTAAGTCCTCCTTTTTTTAGTAAGGGAACCACGTCTTGAAGTGTTACCATGTGGAAGTGATCCGACTTGAAGAGATTCAGTGTTCTGAGGTCTAATATAGGTCTTAACGTTTTGTCCTTCTTTGGAATTAGGAAATATAGTGAGTAGACGCCTGTTCCTTTCTGATGGTTGGGTACTAAGTCTATTGCTTGTTTTAGTAATAATGCTTGGACCTCTATTTGTAATAGATCTAAGTGTTGTTTGGACATATTGTGAGCCCTCGGGGCACATTTGGCGGGAACTTTGTGAATTCTATGCAATAACCATGTTGGATAATGGCTAGGACCCATGCGTCCATAGTAATGAGTCCAGTTTTGATAGTATGCGATAAGTCTCCCCCCACTGGTGTTAAGTGTTGGGGTTTTGTGACATCGAAGTCACTGTTTGGTTTGGCTTGTTTTAGGTGTCTGGAACTTTCCCCTTTCTCTTGGGAATTGTCCACCTCTATATGAGCCACGAAACCCTCCCCTCTGGGATTGTGCCCGATAGGTGGGTCTGGTTTGCGAGGTGGAAGGCTCTGGTGTTTGCATTCGAAACCCCCCTCTAAATTGTGGCTTTCTAAATGTGCCTCTGCCATGTGGGGAGTAGAGCGCGCCCATGGTTTTAGCCGTGTCCTTCTTTAATTTTTCAATTGCTGTGTCCACGTCCGGTCCAAACAATTGTTCCTGGTTAAAAGGCATGTTCAAGACAGCTTGTTGGATTTCTGGCTTGAATCCAGAGCTTCGTAACCATGCATGCCTGCAAATGGTTACCACGGTGTTGACTGTTCGTGCTGCCGTGTCTACAGAGTGTAATGCGGACCTTATTTGGTTGTTGGATATTGCTTGTCCTTCTTCCACAACCTGCTGGGCACGTTTCTGGTGTTCTTTGTGCAAGTATTGTATAATGTGTTGCATCTCGTCACAGTGTGCCCTGTCGTAGCGAGCATGTAGGGCTTGTGAGTTTGCGATACGCCACTGATTGGCTGCCTGTGCTGCCACTCGTTTGCCCGCTGCGTCAAACTTCCTACTCTCTGTCAGGCGGTGGAGCATCTCCTGACGATTGAGAGTTTGCCCTCTTTCTTGCTGCTCCTACAACCACCGAGTCTGGTGTAAGTTGCTGTGTTATAAACACAGGATCCGTTGGGGGGGGCTCATATTTTTTCTCCACCCTAGGCATGATAGCCCTTCCTTTAACTGGCTCCTGGAATACCTGTTTTGCATGTTTGAGCATCCCCGGGAGCATTGGCAGACTCTGGTAGGAAGTGTGGGTGGATGCCAAGGTGTTGAACAGGAAATCATCCTCTATTGGCTCAGAGTGCATTGCTACATTGTGGAACGTAGCTGCCCTTGATAGTACCTGCGTATATGCAGTACTGTCCTCTGGAGGGGACGGCTTTGTTGGGTAACAGTCCGGACTGTTGTCTGATACTGGTGCATCATACAAGTCCCATGCATCAGGATCATCCTGCGTCATCCCTGTATGCGTAGGAGACTGTATAGGAGGTGTTCCCACCGGAGACAACTGTGGTGAGTGCAGTGGGGAAGGTTGTGGTGAAAAACTTGGTGGTGGTGTTTTTTCTTTGGCCACCTTCATCTCTGGCTGCATTTCTGACTCTTGAAACGCCAGTTTTCTTTTAGTTTTAATTGGAGGAAGAGTTTGTATTTTACCAGTCTCTTTCTGGATATGCAACCTCCTTTGCGTATGGTCTGGCTCAACCATACTTATTTCCTGCTCAAATCTGTGTTTTTCAGGCATTTGGCTGGAAAGTCCTTGCTCTTCTGTGTAAGAGCTTCTTTTCGGCTCCGAAGCCGCTTTTTTCAGTACCGATGTTTCCGACAAAGTATCTCGGTTCCGACGTTATTTTTCCCACCTTGGGTGAGTCGAACTCTCAGTGTCGAGATCGTTCGTGCCGGATTCTCGACCGGAGTCAGAAGTCTTCGGCAAATCTCTGGCCTTTTTCGGTGCCAATGTTTGGTCACCTTCTTTTCGATGGGTTAAGCCATGGCCTGCTGGCGGTGGCGTCCCCTTGGCCTTAACGATCTTTGTGTGAGTTTTGGACGGGGCAGTTTTACTCACTGTTTTCTGCATCGTCGTGGTTCGCTCACTTTCGGAATCGTCAGAGTCCGTCCCCTGGATGGAAATTCTTTCCTCCTCCTCGGCGTCGAGTTGTTCTATCGGTGTCAACGCCATTTGTAGTCTTCTCGCTCGTCGATCACGAAGGGTCTTTTTTTACTGAAACGCTCGACAGGCCTCACAAGTATCCTCCCTGTGTTCTGGTGATAAACACAGATTACACACCAGGTGTTGGTCTGTATAAGGATACTTCGAGTGGCACTTCGGACAGAAGCGAAAGGGGGTCCAATCCATTATTCTTCGTCAAAAGATGCGTTCGGGCCGACCAGGCCCCGCTGACGAGTGGAAGCCCCGAAAGGCCGCCAGAGCGCTTCTGCAATCGATGCTGATACGATAACACTAACCCGGTACCGAGCGAGAACAATACCGTCGAATTTTCGATAATTAACTAACTTTCCCGATTCGAAATACGGAGCGAAGAGGAACACGTCCGAACCCAATGGAGGAAAGAAAACAATCTAAGATGGAGTCGACACCCATGCGCAATGGAGCCGAAAGGGAGGAGTCCCTCGGTCTCGTGACTCGAAAAGACTTCTTCGAAGAAAAACAACTTGTAACACTCCGAGCCCAACACTAGATGGCAGGATAATGCACAGCATGTGTATCTGCAGGTACACATGCCACCGAACATATATATATATTTTTTTTTTTACCTTCTTGACAGGGGACTTAGTCCCACAGTCCTGTAATGGCTGCCAGCAACAACTTCTTATCTTGCTGGCAGCCAATCAGAGCACTTACTCCCCATGGGAGTCTGACTCCTGGGGCAGCGAAATGGCCCAAGGTAAATAAAGCTTTCTAGACAATCAGAACTACCCATTTTTAAATTGACGCAACCGACAAGAATCTTGAATGACTCTTCCGTACCAGACAGTTCAAATAAACAAATATTTTTGTCTCCTAATTTTTCTAAAGCTACTGAACGGATTTAAACCAAATTACAAACATCACAGTTTTTGCTGTAGCCCTGCCTAAGGAAGATTGGGATTTTGCGTTTGGGACCCCCTTTTTACTCTGCTCCTGCTTGACGGATCACCTCCAAACTTTCCAAGCACAAACTACCCGGGTGCTGTGTGAGAAGGTCCTGATCGCATAGTTCAGGCCTATTGTGCCTGGTCACCTGTCTGTCTACTGATGAGTAAGAACAGGCTGTGCTGGGGTACCCATAAGTGTGTCAGTTAAGGCTCCATTAAAAGGGAGTAATGGGTTTAGAGGAAGACGTCCCGAGTACAAAACATCTGGTGCCTGAGGAATGTTCTACAGGTGAGGATCTGCAGTTAGAAGAATTAATCAGAAATTATGTTTCCAGGTAGCACTGTTTGTTCATGAAAATCAACTCTCTTGAGCGTCTACAAAAACAGTATTCTCCTTTTCCTGGAGGGTTCATCGTGAGGAAAAATATGATGGCCTTACCGCACTTCTTATGTCAGAGATGTGGATAATAATAAGGCAGCACAAGTGGATTACCCCCATAAAGGGTGTTGATGGAGGTACTGGAGCTATGGAGGGATTAGAATTATCCACCACCAATGGAGCTGAATGAAGATCTTCAGAGAAAGGTTGTACGCTCTGAAGATGGGACTTTCAGGATGTGTCTCCAGCTTCTGACCAGTTTTGCAGGAAATATGTGCCCGGCCTCTTGGTGCCAAAATAGTTTCAGGAAGATACCTTACTGCACCCTTGCCCACGATGCAGAGATAGGTCCTGTGGCCAACGTCCTGCTGTGCACGCTGAAGGCCTTCACAGTGAGAAGTTTGCTACCCAAGGTGGGCTGGGCGCAGAGACTGACCAGAGGACAAGTCCTGCTTCCAATAACTAATTGCACATGACCAAAAGTCATGCGTAGCAGGGAAGATTGCTGAATATTATCAACAAATCCCAGAAATTCACTGAAAAAACACAAAGGTTAAAGTGACCTTATAGTAAGGCATGATAGTTAGATAATAGCCAATGTTTAAAAAGAAAAAAAAAAAATGAAATTCACTGGGGGAAAAAAAACAAATGTTAAAATGACGCTGTAGTCAGATGTTGAAATAACACAAATTGTAACATTTATAAAACAAACACTGAAATTAATCAGTTTAAGTTTAGTGAGCTAACTAGAACTTGCACCCCTGTAATTCATTGGTTATCGTCTCACATATGACATCACCATGATTACATCATGACATCAATGATGTCGTAAAGGGTGTTATCAGTGATGTCATTTCAGATGTCACATTGATGTTATCAATGATGTCATAGAACATGTCATGTGTGAGAAACTGGTCATAAACGGTGCATTACAAGGGGTGAATTACAGTTACTTCAGTTAACTGTAACTGTTGTCTCAATGTGTTTTAGTTTAACAATATAATGTTTTAACTGACATCTTCACCTAACTACAACATCACCTTAAACTTTTCTGCTTTTCACTGAGTTTCTAGGGTATATTTAATGTAAAGTAATATAAAATATTAAAATTCACTGAATAGAACCAAAAGTTAAAGCACCAATATGGTTTGGTATGGTTATAATATAACCATGCCTAACTAGGCCTACACCCCGCCAGGCCCTGTGCCAAACCCCACCATCTGGCAACCAGCAACCTGTCATGCACTGCCTTTGGCAGTGTGGGGTGACTGCAGCGTCTGGGACCCACCACCCCAACAAGGTTCAGGGAATCTCTACCCTGCCCTCCTGTTCCTTATTTTTATTTGTGTTTTAAGACACCGGGATAGCAAGTCAGATCGAGTGTTTGGACCTTGCGGTACTGCACTAGGCAGTACCACATCAGGCAATCAGATCACATATTTTGAACTTGGGTACAACACCACTATATATACATTACATTTTTATCTTAATTCTTCAAAAACTAGTGAGCACATTCACAGCGAATCACAAAAAGCATGCTTTCAGAATCAAAACTAAGATTTTTGCTACATTTGGTGTAATTCAGTTTAGCAGTTTTTAGAAAACTGCAGTGGTGCAAATAGCAAACCACATTACAACATTCAATGCGCAAATGTGCTATGTAGTGAAAAACGTGTTGTAACTGAACAAAAGTAAAGGCAAAATTGCTGGTCAGAATAAAAATATATGAGCTGCACTCATCACACACTTCAACTTTGAGAGAGCCAGGCACTCCCATACACAGCATGTACT
Source organism: Pleurodeles waltl (assembly GCF_031143425.1). Lineage (NCBI taxonomy): Eukaryota > Metazoa > Chordata > Amphibia > Caudata > Salamandridae > Pleurodeles > Pleurodeles waltl. The sequence goes on from NC_090436.1 coordinate 255,264,836, forward strand.
GTACTGGCAGTCTGCTTTACAGCCCCAGCTCTTTTTGAACAGGAGAATGGGGTGATATACAGAGTGTATTACTTGATAACCTGGGAGAAGGCAGACTTGTTTACGACTTCAGTGACAATACCTATGATGCAGAATCAGGACTACAAATTTGTAACATTTTCTTTTGCATTATAGGATTCGGACTGATAGTCAAACTTAAAACACAGTAGCTAGTATATCTCCAATTCGAGTTTGTCAATGTAAGCAAAAAATGCTTCCCATAAGAAATGCAGTAAAGCTAAGTTGAGTTTTTGGGTCTGCTAATTAAATTATTTAAAGCAGCCGGACCCACCAATATATCAACTCAAAATCTTCACGAAAACAGCAACGCACGGGGTGAGATTTCTGGGTTGCTGCTTTACATTCTCTGCAAAAGGGACAGTCCTGACCCAGGCAACTTGTGAAATGAGCCTTGGGTCTTTGAGGTAGGTGACTGTTTGCTAACTGGTAACAACATGTAATGCATGATACAATCCATTAAGCAATAGTCTGTTTGGAGAATGCCAATCCTGTTCTTAATTTACAAAAAGATTACTTGCTTTTGTAACGACAAGTCTTTTCTAGATAAAATGTTTGGACTCATTTTAGATCTAAAGAATTTTAGTATCTCTTTGGTGAGGATGATGGATTGGAAACAAAATACAGGGAGTGACAGTTTGATTAATATGGAAGTCTGATATGATTTAAGGTAAAAAGAAAAGATGTGTCCTTAACACTACTCTACTGTAATGGCAAATTAAGTAAGGTTCAATAGCTAAAAGCCTGTGTGTCATTAACTCTTCTTGCTGATATAATTGCAACTAAGAAAGCAACTTTACAAAGGATGCTGCAATATTGCCTTGTGAATTGTCTCAATTGTCTGTGAACTATATTTAACTCCCATTGGGGAGCAGGCCTTTTAACTGGAAGTTACGTCTTTTTCAGTGTTTCCAGGAAGTCTTATTACTGAGATTGTTAAGAAAGCCCTTTAGAATGGAGCCTTTGTTATATGGCATTATGGCGGCTAGGTACACTATTATTGAAGTAAATTGAAGTTTGGTTTAAGCCAACTGCCAGATGACATTCGTCTAGCAGGAGAGAGGGTCATGACTGTTGTTAAGACACCAACCAACAAAACATTTCCTCCCCAGTGTGGAAGACAGCCTTTTTGTTTTCTTAAAATATTTCATACAGTCTGGTGGTGAATGTAACCACATACTGATGACCTGAGGAGCCAGACTGCAAAATTCAAGGATTGTATGCTGCGGTGAAGGGCACTTCCTCCCATCCTGGACAGTTGACTGTGGTTGCATGGATATTTTTTGTGGGGTTTGAGTGACAGGTGAAATAGCTTTGGAAACCATCAGTCCCTCAGCCACTCAAGAGCTTTCAGGATCACGGCTGAAGGGGAACGTTTGAATTTTATAATTACTGACTTAAAAGAGCACTGTCAATTGAATGTGGATTCCACATTCTGGAGCTTGGGCATTTTGTGTTGGTGGTAGTATTGTCCATCTGTACTAGAAGTTTGTTTGAGGTTAGAACTAGATGTAAAGCCCTGAGAGCTAGGTGAAATGCTTTGAGCTTGAGAACATTAAAATGGTATAGTTGTTTCGGAGACCACTGACCCTGAACTGTAAGGCTGCTGAGATGTGCTCCTAATCAGTGAAATAAGCATTCGCTACAACAGTCTGACTAAGAAGATCTTGGTGAAATGGGACATCTATGAGTAGTTTCTACTTTTTGAGCCTGTTGGGCTTGTAGAGTTGATCTCTGTCTTTGCAATCTCCATTGTGTTGCAACCATTGATCTTCCATGCTTTGTTGTAGTGGTGGCAACTAGGAAGAAGCATGAGGCCTTGGACCCTAGGAGAGAAGAAACCAGCCTCAATGAAGGCTTTGTGATATGTAGTTAATTGGTGGCATTTCTCAGAAACAATACACACGCTGACCTTTGAATAAAACACTTCTCCTGTGCTGGTGTTTAGAGATGCATCTAGTTAATCCAGGACTTGATCTGGAGACATGGTTGTTTTTTCGAGGTTCCCACAAAGACCTAGTTGGTCCAATAATGCCATACTGAAGTCAAAATCTTTTTGTACCTGATTTGCAGTATAAGGTTTTATTAGCCAATCGTCCAGGAATGGGTAGATGAAATTTTTTTTTTGCGGAGGTAGGATGCAACTACTGTCATCCGTTTAGAGAACTGATGACGATTTGAGGCCAAATTGTAATAGCTTGTATTGATGAACAAGTTACTTACCTTTGTTTATACTTTTTGTCGTAGAGACTATCTAACCACAGATTCCTCACCTTTTGAATATTCTCTAGGTAGCAGACTGGATCAGGAGACTTTTGAGCAGTACCTGTCCTTGCCAGTAGGTGGCTCCACATTTACACCGTTCGGCTATGGAAATGACATAGGATGCCACTGTAGGAACTACTCCTTAGAAATGCCTTAAGATGCTGTCCAGGCCCCCAGACACAGACACCCAACAGCAAATTGGCTGACTAAGTGTGGAGATTCTTAGACTTGGGATCTTATTAAAGGGAAGAGTTGAATTCACAGAAAAGGGAGGATGGGAAGGTCAGTGAGGATTATGCAATAAAAGAGTCTACTAGAAAGAGTGTTACCAAAGGGAAGTGACTTGTTCTTCTGATACAGCCTTCTAACTGCAGATTTCTCACCTTCTGAATGGATACCTGAGCAGAACTTATTTGGAGGTGGGTCTGAATTGATTCAAACAAAACAGTTATTTGGGACCGGGTGGGCGAAATGCCCCTCTCTGTAAAGCTGGTTATCCAGATATTAGTGTTTCGTTAACATATTGAGTGACAAATCACGTAATGGAAGATGTCTCGGACATGAACTCTGAATGCTAACACAGTTGAGGCTGCTTTGTGCCTGGTGAATGAGCTCAGTCCTTCCAGAGGCTGCTTTGTATCCAATACATAAACAACCTTCATGTAGAGTAGAATCCAGCAAAGATGGCCTCTTTTCTGCATGGCTTTGCCTTTATTTGCTTCGGCGATCCCCAAAAGGGATGATCATCCACTCTGTGTTATGAAAGATGTAAGATCTCAGTCCTTTATTCGGGTCCAAACAATAAAGCCTCTCCATCTCCCTAGAGGCACGAGACAGATAATAAAACACTGGAAAGTTGATATCCTGACTGACATGAAACGTTATCACAACTTTCAGCAAGAAGGATGCTTGTGTCTGCAGAACCAGTTTGTATGGGAAGATGAAGGTATTCGGCGGGTTGGCAAAGAGTAACACTGTTTTGAGGGTGTGAAACTGCAAACGACGTCATTGAAGTGGCTCAAAGGGGGTACACATCAAAAATGTGAGGACCAAGTTAAGGTCTCACTATGGCCTGATAAAGAGAAATGGAGGAAACATATACAGAAGAACTTACAAAAAAACACATCAGGTGATTTAAATAATAAAGACTGATCCGGCAACCACAAAATAGCTGAACAATACCCTTTACTTTGCCCAAAACTAAGCCTGGCCAGGAAAGAGACAAACAAACAACATAATATCAGATAACTTCACTTGGAGGGTGTCAATCTGCTGTGTGCCAAACCAAGCCACAAATCTGTCCCAACAACAGAATTACACAGTCTTTGTCAAAGGACGCCTGGTTGCCAAGATGACACCAACCACCTCCGGAGGAAGGCTGAAAGTGTTCAGCTGTTGCCACTCAATCTTAAGGCATGTAGATTGCTAAAGCCTGGGTGCAGGGCCCTGGCCTGTTGCTGCGAAAGCAGATCATCCTGAAGAGGCAGCCTGATCGTAGACAGATATTCATGCCCAGGAGCTCAGGATACCATACTCTTTATGCAAGTCAGGGGCCAATAGAATTTTTTTTTTTAGAACTCAGGGCAGGAGAGGTATTGGGAGAAAGGCATACAGGAGTTCCGAGTTCCTCCTCAGACAGAACGTGTCTCCTAGTGAGAACTGTCTTGGAAACTCCAACACACAAAACTGTTGAGATTGTGTGTGCCAGCAGTGGCAAATAGATTAAGCCAGGGTTCTCCCCACTTGTGGAAGAGACCTTGTGCCACCTGTTAGGTGTTGGCGGCTGAGTTCATCCCCCTGGCGTTCAAAGATTCTGCCAAGTGGTTCACCACCAGGAAAATACTTAGATGGACCAGCCATTTCCAGAGGGGTAGTGCCTCCTGGCAAAGTGTCAACGACCTCACCCTGCCCTGTCTGTTACAATAGCCGTAATAGCATATGCAGCGGTGCTGTCCTGCACATGGCTTCCTCTTATGGATGGAAGAAAGGCTTTCAATGCCAAGTGGAAGGCCCCTGGCTCCAGAAGGCTGACTTTAAGCTGGGATTCTGCCAGAGGCCTCTGATCTTCACTTCTCCTTGGTGACCGTCCAACTCAGAAATGACGCATCAGTCATTACTGTCAGTTCTGAGCAGGACAGGGAGAGGGGTCTAACACTGACTGAATTCTGCCACTGACTGAATTGCAGTTCAGTTACCACCACTGCAGGTCTTTGTCATTCTACTCTGAAATCTGGTCGTGATCAAATGGGTCCCCTTGCTTTTGGAACTACTGAGACTTCAGATTCCCCTTCAAAGCCCAAATATGCTTGGTCATCAGGATGCCATCAGTCCCAGCAGCCAGAGAGTCTATCTCACTGAAATCCAGGACAAAGGCTGAAAGATAGGGATCACAGATCATGTCCTGGACTCTGTTTTCCAGGAGAAAGGCACACAACCAAAGCAAGCCCACAATGGCTCAGATGAAGGGGAGGGTCTAAGAAGGAGTCAGGTGTGACTTCAGCACGCCAATAGTGAACCCCAAAGAAGACAGGAGGACTACTTGGGCAAGTCTGCCTTCAACAGCGTGTTGTAAAGATAGGGAAGACTGGGACCTATGACCTCCAAATATGTGCTGATACCACAACCATCACTTTCAATAACACAAGGAGCGAAGGTAAGGCCAAAGGGGAACACCGAAAACTTAAAATGCTCCTTGCCCACCATGAACCACACGCAGCGCTGATGTGCTTGCAGGACAGGAATTTGGAAACTGTTATCCTGCAGATCCAACGCCACCATACAGTCTCCAGGGTCGAGGGCAGACAAGACCTGGATCATATTGAGCATTATGAATTTGTCCTTTCAGAGGAAAGCGTTGGAAAGTAGCAGGAAACTTCTCAGCACAATAAATGCAAACTGATATGCCAGTGTACAATTTATTGTAAAATACACCCAGAGGGAATCCTAGAGATGCCCCCTGAAAACATACCTGACTTCCAGTGTAGGCTAACCAGTTTCTGCCAGCCTGCCACACACCAGATATGTTGCTGGCCACATGGGGAGAGTGCCTTTGTCCAGCGACGCATCCGACAGGGACCAGCGACCTCTGAAGCCTCAGAGGACTGCCCTGGACTACAGGACCAAGAAACTCCTGTGAACAGCGGCCCTGTTCAAAACCAGCTACTTCTTTGCAACAAAGAAGCAACTTTCAAAGACTGCACGTTTCCCGCCGGAAGCGTGAGACTTCACACTCTGCACCCGATGCCCCCGGCTCGACCTGCAGAAAACTAACACCTCAGGGAGGACTCCCCGGCGACTGCGAGCCTCTGAGTAACCAGAGACGACCCCCCCTGAGCCCCCACAGCTACGCCTGCAGAGAGAATCTAGAGGCTCCCCCTGACTGCGACTGCCTGTAACAAGGGACCCAATGCCTGGAACCAACACTGCACCCGCAGCTCCCAGGACCTGAGGGAACCGAACTTCAGTGCAAGAGCGACCCCCAGGCGACTCTCTGCCTAGCCCAGGTGGTGGCTGCCCCAAGGAGCCCCCCCTGTGCCTGCCTGCACAGCTGAAGTGACCCCCGGGTCCCTCATTTGTTTTCAATCTAAAACCCGACCCCTGCTTTGCTCACTGCACCCGGCCGCCCCTGTGCCGCTGAGGGTGTACTTTGTGTACCTTCTTGTGTGTCGTCCCTCCCCTCCCCCCGGTGCTCTACAAAACCCCCTGGTCTGCCCCAGAGGATGCAAGTACTTACCTGCTGGCAGACTGGAACCGGAGCATCCCTGTTCCCCATAGGCGCCTATGTGTTTTGGGCACCTCTGCACACCTGACCGGCCCTGAGCTGCTGGTGTGGTAACTTTGGGGTTGCCTTGAACCCCCAACGGTGGGCTGCCTATGCCCCAAACTTGAGACTTGTAAGTGTTTTACTTACCTTCAAAACTAACCTTTACTTACCTCCCCCAGGAACTGTTGATTTTTGCACTGTGTCCACTTTAAAAATAGCTTATTGGCATTTTTACAAAGTCTGTACATGATATTGTTTTCATTCAAAGTTCCTAAAGTATCTAAGTGAAGTACCTTCCATTTGAAGTATTAACTGTAAATCTTGAACCTATGGTTCTTAAAATAAACTAAGAAAATATATTTTTCAATATAAAAAAACCTATTGGCCTGGAGTAAGGCTTTGAGTGTGTGTTCCTCATTTATTGCCTGTGTGTGTACAACAAATGCTTAACACTACCCTCTGAAACGCCTACTGCTCGACCACACTACCACAAAATAGAGCATTAGAATTATCTACATTTGCCACTATCTTACCTCTAAGGGGAACCCTTGGACTCTGTGCACTCTATTTCTTACTTTGAAATAGTATATACAGAGCCAACTTCCTACACTCGGGTAGGAATCAACAAGCGAACCCTCCAGGGGCTGCTATTTGGCCAGTGCAAAGCGGATCTTAATGCAAAGGAAGCCCCAACTGGAAATAGTCGGCTTCTGCACTGCCCGGCCTTTCTTCGCACCCTCATAACCGACAGAGTTGATCATCCGCTCTGAACTTTTTTGTAAGATTAAAGTAGAACGTCAATGCACTTTTTGGGTCCAGGCGGTGGCGCCTCTCTTCCTTCTAAGAAGGATGTTAGGGTGCGTAAAAAGTTGGCAAGGTGATTGATTGGTCTACATGAAAGGACGTGACCACTTATGGCAAAAAGGAAGCCCCAGTGAAAGCACCACTGTCAGGATAGATGGAAAGGTAGGGGGCTTACATGAACAATGTCTGCAGCTCACTCGCCCTGCAGGCAGAGGTGATAGCCACAAGAAAGGCAGTTTTCAAAGTGAGAATCTTTTTGAGAACTCCGGGCAGAAGTTCTATGGGCAGAAAGGTGTACAGGAGGCCTGAGTTCCAATAGAGAAGAAAAGCATCTCTGAGCAATTGACGCCTTGGAATCTCCAACACGCAATACTGCTGACCTTACGTGTTCTCTGCAGAGGCAAACTGATCTAACAAAGGCTCTCCCCACTGCTTAAAGAGACCTGGCGCCACCTCCGGATGGAGATGCCATTTGAGATCAACTAAACATTGTCAGCTGAGTGTGTCCGCTCTGATCTTCAGAGAGCCCGCCATATGTTGAACCACCAGGAATATGCCCTGCTGTTCCAGCCATGTCCTGATCAACAGGGTCTCATAACAAAGGGTCCAAAACCCGACCCCACCCTGCTCGTTGCAGTACCACATGGTGGTGGTGTTGTCCGTGAGCATCTGCTTTAGTTTTTCCCTTAGGGAAGAAATGCTTTCAATGCCAGCCAGATAGCCCAGAGATCGAACAAGTTGATGTGGCGTCCGGACTCTGCCGGAGACAAAACGTCTTGACCTTCCCGAGAACTCGGTCAGAAGTTCTATGGGTAGAAAGGTATACAGGAGGCCTGGGTTCCACTAGAGAAGAAAAGCTTCTCCGAGAAATTGCCGCCTTGGAATCTCCAACACACAATACTGCTGACATTATGCGTTCTCTGTGGATGCAAACAGCTGAAATAAGTTACTTACCTGTAACTGTAGTTCTCCACTATTGGACACTTTCATAGATTCACATGCTTGAATACTTCCCCATCGTCGAGATGGGAGACCCCGGTGTAATACAGAAGCTATGCCCAATTGCATATTAAGCATTAAATGCACTAGGCCTTTAACTTAGAAACACATCACAGTCATTTTGTGTAAAAAAAAAAAAAAAAGGATGAAACTCAAAAGACAACCAATCAGATCACACCACCCTGTAGAACCCTCCTGTGAGGAGCTGACTTCCCTCAGATTTTTCCAAGCACAAGTGCTGCAATACAGATACTACTGAGGGAATAAAGGTGAGCTTCCCAGGGGAGGTGGGTAGGTCGCATGTGAATCTATGAACATAGAACTACAGTTACAGTTGAGTAACTTATTTCTTGCTCCAGTATTGGAACTTTCATAGATTCACATGCTTGAATCAGAATAATGTGCAGTGAATAACACATTTTCGACATGTTCGGCAGCAACATAGCATTCTATATGTGAAAGAGCGTGACAATATTCTCATAACTTTTCCTGCGGTCTACAGCCTGGAAGGCAGAAATGCATTACTTGTATAGAAAATGTGAGAAAATACAAAATAAGCGGATGGAGGAAGAAAATTTAGCTCACCTTCATTGGAACAGATTTCTGAGGACTGCTTGCCCAACAGCTGCATCTTGAAGCGACTCCGTGTCCAGGAAGTAGTGCTGCGTGAAAGTATGAGCTGTCCTCCATGTTGCAGCACGACAAATGTCCTGTATCGACACACCTGCGAACAGTGCACAGGATGTAGATATTGCTCTGGTGGAATGTGCGCGCACACTCGTATGCGACGGTCTACCTGCCTTCTGATGGCAGAAAACTATTGTGTCTTTAATTCATCAAGAAATAGTCGCTTCGTCACAGGGTGCCCTTTCCTAGAGGCACTGAAGGGTATGAACAGCTTGTTAGTTTTCCGAAATGACTTAGTTCTGTCCAAATAAAATTTGATGCGCCTTTTAAGATCGAGTGAATGCAAGGTCCTCTCCACAGTAGTTTGAGGGTTCGGTTAAAATGACTTCAGCACTACTGGCTCATTGATGTGAAACTCCGAAAGCACTTGAGGAATTAATTTGGGATTGGTGCGTAGAGTTACTCTATCATTTTTTAATTGCAAAAAGGGTTCCTGGATAGTGAAAGCTTGAATTTCGCTGACCCTTAGTGCCGATGTAAGGGCGAGAAGGAGAGCCACCTTCCCTGTGAGGTACTTGATGTCTGCCCTGTGAATGGGTTCAAAGGGCTCCTTCATGAGCTGGCCGAGAACGGTGTTAAGTTGCCATGCTGGAGGAGGGGCTTTCACCAGAGGAAAGGACCTGAAGAGACCTTTCAAGGATTGCTTTATTTACCTCAAAGAACACATGGACGGTTTGCCAGGGTATTCTTCTATATCGGGAAATAGCTGCCAGATGGACTCTGATGGGACGCATGGGCAAGCCCTGAATGTGCTAGCCGTAAGAAGTACGGCAACACTGTCTCTGGGGCGGAGGAGAGAGGGTGTATATTTCTGGCTTCGCGCCACAAACAAAATCGCTACCACTTTAGGCGGTACGATTTATTCGTGCTAGCTGCCCGTGCGTTAGCTAGTACCTCCCTGCAATCACTTGGTAGGTCCGAGCGGTTGAATTCGCTGAATTCAGGAGCCATGCGGATAAGCTCAGAGACTTGGGATTCGGGTGCCTTACTTGTCCCTGGTTGATGGTGAGCAGCTCCGGAATTGGTCTGATCCTGATAAGAGGACATGAAGACAGTAGAAGTAACTCTGTGTACCAAGGTTGATGTGGCCACGCTGGAGCTATCAGAATTACCTGGCAGGGTACTAACTTTATGTTCTTGATCATCCTTGGGAGGTGAGGGATCAGAGGAAAGGCGTATGCATCAATCCCTGACCATGCGATCGAAAATGCATCCCCCCCCCATGATCCCTGTTGGTGATGCCAACTTGCCTAATACTGGCATTTGGCGTTCTGGGAAGTTGGGAACAGATCCAGATTCGGTTTTCCCCACTGGCTGAATATCCCATCCAGTGTCCAGTGGTCTAACTCCCACTCGTGAGGAGAGGTTGCTAACCTGCTCAACGAATCCGTGATAGTATTCTGCAGGCCTGTGACAAGCTCCGCTGTTATGAGCACCGAGCGGTGGATACACCATTTCCAAATGGTCTGAGCTTCGAGATAGCAGGTGGGAACGGGTTCCTCCTTACTTGATGAGATAGTGCATTGTGGTGGTATTGTCCGTTCTAACAAGCACCATTGATCCTCAAATCCTCAGAAGGAAGGCTTGCAAAGCAGAATACATTGCTCTCAGCTCGAGAAGGTTGATGTGAAAGAGGTGGTGCGAGGGGGGCCATTTGTCGCTCACCTGAAGGTGCTGCAGGCATGCACCCCTTCCGGTCATCGATGACTGTGGTTACGATCATTGGAGGAATCTGTGGTAAGAAGTGCAGACCTTTTGAGATGTTTTCGGGAATTGTCCACCAATCAAGAGAAGCTATCATGAGTGGTGTTATGAGGACGGCATCCTCGAAGGATCCCCAGGCATGCTTCCATTGTTTGTCTACCTCTTCTTGAATTGGGTGCATTTGAAGCTGGCAGTGAGGTATGAGGCTTATGCCTGACGACATCATCCCTAGTAAGGACTTGTACTGACGAACTGAAAGAAATGTTTTTCTTTGGAATCGCTTCGCTAGGAGATTAACTTGTTTTGCCTGTCCAGTGTTGGCTAGGCTTTGGCCTGTTGTGTGCCCATTATAGTCCCTAGGAAGGCTAACCGAGTCCAAGGTTGGAGCAATGATTTTTCCCTGTTTAGAGCAATGACCAAGTCCTTGAAAAGGCGCAGTCTCGCATTGACTGAGCTGCGCGCTGACTGGATGTAGGGAGCTTTCACTAGCCAGTCGTCTAGATAGGGAAAAACCTGGTGCGTCTTTATTCTTAGGTAGACTGTGACTACAGCCAAACATTTGATGAATATTCGTGGTGCTGAAAGTAGCCCAAAGGGGAGAACCTTAAATTGGAAGTGTTTGCCGTTGACAACAAATCTCAAGAACTTCCTGTGTAGTGGATGAATGGGAATATGGAAGTACGTGTCTTGAAGGTCCAAAGACGCCATATAGTCTGCTCTGGTTAGATGCTGAAGGACGTCTTGCGGGGTGACCATTCAAAATGTTTACGTACTTGTTCAGCTCTCGCAAGCCTAGGATTGGCCTCCATAAGCAAGATTTGTTCCGAATGAGAAAGAAGTGGGAGTAGATACCCTTCCCTCTCTGGGAATATGGGACCTCCTCTATGGCTCCTTTGCTCACCATGGTTTCCACTTGTAAGCTGAACATACAAAGAGGTTTTTGTCGAGTCTGGGATGGAGGCATTAACGGGGGAATCTGAATGAACTCCAAGAGGTGTCCAAATTGAATTACATCCAGCACCCATTTGTCCTTGGTTATTTGTCACCAGCTCTGGATATGATGCTTTAAAATTCCATGGAAGACTGTTACGTGCAGTTTCTTTAGATTGTTGCCCCGGCTTGCTCTTGTGATCGGGCCTGGTGTAAGCCACGGGTGGCTGCCTCTGTTGATACTGTGGTCTAGAAGCCTGGAATGTGGTAGAGTAAGATGGGTACCCATAGTGCTAGAATACTCCACGAAACAAAGGTTGTCCTCTGCCCCAGGCTCCTCGAAAAGGCACCTTCCTATACTGCAGTGCCCAATGATCTGGCTGCTTCTGTGTCTGACTTTATAGTCTGAAGTGCGTCATCGATGTGCTTAACGGAGAGCACCTCTCCGTCATAGGGAAGATCCAACATTTTTGTCTGAACTTAGGGGCGAAAGTTAGTGGCTTTGAGCCAAACCCGACGCCTCAAGACAGCTGACCCAGAAAGCAGCCTAAAGCCCATGGCGGTGATATCAAGCACGCAACAAATGATCTCCGCCGAAGATCATTGTCCTTCCATAAGCACCTTTTTTGCTTCCATCTTAGAACTCTCTGAGAGTTCCTCCAAAGACTGAGACATGTCTGACCAGAGCTGCCAGTCGTATCTACCAAGTAGCGGAAGAGAATTGGCAGCCCTTACCACAATAGCAGACATTGAGGAAAAACATTTGCCAATGTTATCTAGGCGTCTCCCCTCTTTATCTGCCGGTGTGGTCAACGGTGTGGAAGGATTCCTGGAATGACTTAGGGCAGCTTGTGAGATCACAGAAACCGGTTTCGGGTGGCCTGTGAGGCAAGCAGGAGCACCAACTGTGGACTTATATTTTTTGTCCAACCTCGGTAGCAGTGCAGGAACCGTTGCAGGCTTCTGCATTATCTTCAAGCCCTGGCTCCAAACATGATCAATTATCCGGATAGCCCTGACTGATTTCCTGTGAGGGTCCTTGAAATCCTAGAGGAAACAATCCTGCTGAGTCGCAGGCATTGGGAGATCAAACCGTGTGGCTGCTCTTTCTAGCAGATTATGAAAGCCACCAATATCCTCAGGAGGAGACTCTACAACAGGTGTCTCAGGAGATGCAGATCCTGGAATAATATAGTCATCCCATTCGTCATTTATTGTATTAATCTCACCTTCCTCAGCATCCTCATCAGAAGAGGCTTGCCCCTGCACAGGTGTAGATTATGGAGAATGTTGGGGCTTAGCTGGACATACATGTTGTAGTTGTTGAAACTGCTGAGGAGTTCGTGGTATAGTAGGAAGAGTTGGCTGATGCGCAGATGAAGGCTTTGGCGGGAAACGTTCCCTATAATCCACCAACATTGCTTGTAAATCCAAAACCAATCCGGGAGGGAGACCTACCAGTCCTGGTTGTTGCTGTTCATAATAGTGTTGGTCATAGTAGGAGTCCTCATCATCTTAATAATCCTGACATTTGACTCATAACTGAGAGGGACTGCTGGCCACTCCATAAAGGCCATCTTCTTTTGAATCATCTTCATCGAACAGATGTGAAGGTAGAAGGCTCGAGACTTTACTAGGAGATGTTACTGAGGGAGTCAAATGGTACGTTTTGACTTTCTTTTGAGCAGCCTGGTCCGTCGACGAGAACAGAGGTAAGGAAGATTGTCTCTGTCTTTTTGGTGTAATCTTCGTCGCCAACGAGAGATGAGATGCTGTCGACTAATCAAGCGTCGTCGACGGTGGAAGCATCGACGGTTGAAACGTTGACGAGGCTGTCGATTGTTGGAGCATCGCTGACGATACCGTCGATGGTTGAAGCACCGTCGACGAGGCCTACGACGGTAAGCTGATCGTCGACAGTGGAAGCGTTCACAAGTGTTCTTTCGACGGAAGCGTAGACGGACAAGGTACGTCACATCGACGAAGATTACTGCAACGGCGAAGAGATGGGGCGTGCCATCAACGAGGATGACCACACTGTTGACGAAGCTTCAGTTGTTGCCACTGACAGACATTGTGATGACAGTAGATGTCAGCGTTAAGGCATGAGCTAGCGTTGATGATGATCCCATCGACAGTGCAGAGACTGGTTTTTTGAAGGTATGCTTTAACTTGAATGGTGGTGTTGAAGGCTGAGAGATCTTTCTTTTTAGATCTCAAATCTGAAGCCTTTGATTTCCCCTTCTTTGATGGGCTACATATTTTTAAGGACACCTCAGATGATTTCTTGGAAGTCTTTTTTGGTGGTTCCCCTGAAATATCTTCAGCCTGTCTCTTCACAGGTGTTTTTAAGACAGACACAGAAGAAAAGGCACTGTCCTCATCAGACACTGGACTTTCTCTGGATTTTAGTTTTTGTAGCCAAAGTAGAAGGCAACCCTCTCTGTCTTTCAGAGTTTTAGTAGAAAAGGTCCTACATACCTTGCAGTCTCTAGTCTTATGGATAGGCTATAGACAATATATGCAGTCCTTATGCTGGTCATCCACATGCAGTCTTTTCTTCATGCAGGTAGCACAGGCTCTAAAAAGCCCTTTTCTAGGTGTCTACGACATGTTTGCCAGGTTGAAACACCCACTTTTAAGAAGTTCTGAAGAGAAAAAGAAATCCAAATCTTCTCAGAAAGGATGTCTGAGAGAAAAAAAAACTGAGCAGAGCTCAGGGGAGACTCCTAAGCACAACGTGCGGTGGAAAATCTGAGGGAACTCGGCTCCTCACAGGAGGGTTCTACAGGCTGGTGGGATCTGATTGGTTGTCTTTTGAGTTCGGTCCTTTTTTACAAAATGACTGTAATGCGTTTCTAAGTTAAAGACCTAATGCATTTAATGCTTAATATGCAATTGGGCATAGCTTCTGTATTACACCGGGGACTCCCATCTCGACGACGGGGAAGGATTCAAGCATGTGAATCTATGAAAGTTCCAATACTGGAGTAACTAACAAAGGCTCTCCCTACTGCTTAAAGAGACTTGCGCCACCTCCGGATGGAGATGCCATTTGTGATCAACTAAACATTGTCGGCTGAGTGTGTCTGCTCTGATCGTCAGAGAGCCCCGCCTTATGTTGAACCACCAGGGATATGCCCTGGTGTTCCAGCCAAGGACAGATGAACTCGGCCTCATAACAAATGGTCAAAACCCCACCCATCGTGCTCGTTGCAGTACCACATGGTGGTGGTGTTGTCTGTGCTCATCTGCTCTAATTTTCGCCTGAGGGAAGAAATGCTTTCAATGTCAGCAAGATAGCCCGGAGATCCAACAAGGTGATGTGGAGTCCGGACTCTGCTGGAGACACAATGTCTTGATCGACATAATGTCTTGATCTCCACCTCTCCCAGATGGCCACCCCCATCCCAGAAGCGACACATCTGTCACTACTGTCAGATCTGGTTGGGGAAGGGAGAGGGATCTGACTCTGATGCAATCAAGGCTTGTTAACCACAACTGCAGATCCCGCACAGTTCCCTCCAAGATCAGGCCCATGTCGGAGCGATTTCCCCGATGCTGTGCCCACTGGAGCTTCAGGTCCCACTGCAGAGCCCACATATGCCATCTGGCATGTGTCACTAGCGCGATGCAGGAGGCCATGAGGCCCAGCAGCCTCAGAGTCAGACCACTGGCTCCCTGATATACGAGGTCGGTGGATCCCATATCCCCACCCACACAGAAGCTGGGCAGCATGCGCCGCAGAGTGACTGGACAGAAACGGATGCGAGCGGGCTCCTCTTCCGTAGCCACGAAACAGGCAAAGGGCAGACAGAGGGGGACAAGGTGCCACCATGATGTCCAAGGGCCAGGCCGTTGCACGAGAATCCTTGAACCGTTTAAACACTGAGTCTGCCTTGTCTCAAAAGAGACAGTGCCATCAAACGGCATGTCCATCAGATTGGCTTGAACATCCCCCGAAAAGCCAGACGTCCTCCACCAGGTGTGGCGCCTCAGGACCACTGTCGACAAAACTACTCTGCCCAGTGAGTTGGTCATGTCCAGCGAGCCCTGGCCTCCTCTGGGGCTAGTGGAAGCACTTGCGCAACCACATCCCACAGCGTGTGGGAAGAACAGCCCATAATGCATGTGGTGTTCACGGACTGCAATGCAAGTCTGTTGGAAGAAAACACCATCTTCCCAAATGTATCCAGCCTTTCAGATTCTCTATTTGGGGGTGCGGAAGGAAGCTCACATTGGAAAGTGGAGGCTAGAATAAGAAAGCTCTCAGGGGTGGGCTGTTGCGTCAGAAAACTAGGGTTGCAAAACTTGGGTCGCCCAGAGCAGGGCAATGGTGGAGGGTAATTGTCATCTCCACAGAAGCCCCTATGCTGGCTTTGGATCACGTACCAAGTAGGACATCTGTAAGGTCTTCATTAAACAGGAGCAGGGGGTTGGAGGATGAAACTCCATGTTAAAGCACCTCTGTCAGGAGGTTAGTTCTAACTGCCATCTAAGGCAGCTCAAGGTCCAGGGCCTCTACTGCTCGTCACACCATCATTGAACATGAAGCTCCCTCCTTCATAGTCACAGTAGGGGGAGAAAGCATGCGAGTATCTGGAGAAGAATCCAGTCTGCTGGCTTCACCCAAGTTGTTACGCCAGTCCATAGGTGTTTGTTCTTCCTGGAGATGGTATTCTAAAGGGTCCAGGGACCCCTCCCATTCCTCACCATAACCTACCCTTTAAAAAGGGGCTCAGAATCTGACATAGGAGGCAAGGCTCCTGCTGTGGCCGGAGTGTGTTGTATGACGCCTATTCAGCTCTGTGTCAGTCCGCAATGAGAATGGGGATGGCTCCGTCCGTGGGCAGCGCAGGGAGCGTAGACGCCAGGACCAGGGTTGGGGAAGGTTGTATGGCATGACTGACGCCAGTCGTGATCCGCACTAGGATCCATGGGTGCTTTTCTGTGCTGCCGGCGGGGAACCTGAAGGTGTCTTTCGAAGTCCAGAGGGCCCAAAGGCACTCCAGTGGAGTCGGGCTACCCAAAAATGAGGTGTTTGGCCTTATAAAATTCACAAAGTTGGGCAGGGGTCCCTTTGGCTCCCATAAACTCAGGGAGGCACTGAACCAGCCTAGACACAGGTTCCTCAGAATGAGGCGTAGAGCGCCAACGCTCCTTCATTGGTCAACGAAAGAGGAGATGTTATAGAATGCTTCGACTCCTTGCTCTTTTTGTGCCTCGACTTAACAAATCGTATCAAGGACTTGGGAGTGGAAAGACAACAATGGAGGACTCTGCGACCACTCCCGGACCTTCCTCTTGACTGGGACCTTGACTTGGGTGGAGTTGAGGTTTGGGCCACCATCAGCTTCAGGGAACGCTCTCTCAAAGCCCTCGGATGCATGGCTCGACACTCTGAGAACGACTGTGTCATGGTCACGCTCCACACACCAAAGACACACGAGATGCGGATCAGTCGCGAATATCGTCCTATGACAGGATCTGCAGGGCTTGAACCAGGTCTTCCTTGATGACATCAGAGTCGCACCAAGAGTTAAACAACTCGAAAAAACTTCAACAAAAAGTTGAGAGAAAAACAATCAACAATTGACTCGGGGTAGCTCTCTTTGGATTAGCGCTCGCTGGGGCAGAAAGAAAATAAATTATGTCAGTGTGCCGAGATGGGGCTATTGGATAGGACCCGCAATGTCATATCCGGCACAGACGATGGACGCAGAGTCAATAGACTCCACCTAGCGGCATGTAGGGGTACTGCTCAATGAGACTGACGCCCGAGGGAAATCCTAAGGTAAAGAATCTGCAACTAGATGTCTCCATCAGATACAGGCTGCTGATACACAGTGAGGACAAAGGGGACAAATCTGGCAGATTACTAAAAATGGAAACTACTTCATCTATCAATAGGTCTGTCAGGGATAGAGATGAGTTATTAGCACACATTCAAGCAATGCGCAGCTTTACTGGAGGGATTTTGAGGGACTGTGTCCTCCCCCCAACTCACAGGTGACCATGGACTTAACTGAGAAAGCGATACCCATGACAGAATTTAATATGACCATCTAGAGTCTAAACTGGCATACAACACCTATGGCCATACACTTTTAGAAGAACCGCTGACAATGATTAAGACGGCAGATGACTTGAGATGTCTGCCTTCATTGTTGAAAGCTAGGACAGTCCTAATACTTAAACTTAACAAAAATACATGAGATGTTAAAAATAAAAGAACATATTCTATGTTTAATGTTGACTACTAGGTGTTGGGTAAAACTTCAGTCTCGAGACTCCAAAAGGTAAATCAAGCACTTATGAACATATTTCAATGTTCCTTTGTGCCAAACAGAAATACAACACATAATCTGAGAAGACTTGCTATGGTAGACACCTCTTGTACTAATGAAAGATATGCGCCGTCATAATAGCAGACAAACTATTCAATACCACTTAAAGGTCATGTTTATGATAGGTGTTAAGAATGATGAACTATGATTTCTCTGCTAAGTACAATTAGGGAAAACAAAACCTCTGGCATGGGTGTGCACTTTTCATACAAAATCTGACCTACAGGACAGGTCATGCTCAACAGGCAAGGATGCCCATTATCACCTTTATTATTTCCTCTGTCTATAGAACTACTAGCCAACAAATGAAGCCAAACTTTGATAGGGCAGGAATTACAGAGAGGACTTACGGATCATATTAACTAAATGTATTGAGATTATGCACTGGTGAGTGTAGAGACACGATAACCACAGCTCCCTTTGTGCTGGGAGTGATGTAACAACTTGTTGAGATTTGTGGGTTCTGGAGCTTTTCAATAATTAGGAATATGAGTTACAAATAATGTAGAGTAAAGCCAACAATTAAATATAGACATTGAAATTGAGAACTCAAAGAAATCAGTTGATTTCTGGATTATGCTGCCACTCTCATCAGTGGTTCAGTTCTGGCCAAAAAAAATAGCCTTGCACAGATGAACACACATATTAACAGAGCTGCATGTGCAGGCTGTCAAATAACTATTTTCGAAACAGACAAGTAGCTAATTTAACTGTTGTGTGGAGGTAAGAGTAATGTTTGATATAATGAGAATGGGTCGCGACGGTATGGGTCAGGTGATTCCGGATATAGAGAGATAATACCTAGTTGTGTAGATGCAGTATACTGTAGGGTAATTTGAAGGCAATGAGAATAAAGACAAGAGCCTGAAGGCAGGCTTTCATTCCAAGGTGGTTCTAAGGCAGGTATTGTTTCAAGGAACACCAGTAGGGAATAGTAGAGTGACTGGCACTCTTAGTGGCCATGCAATGGCAACAATAAAAAATGAAGATTACATTAGAGGGCCTATTCGCTGCAGATGCACCACTATGGGTACTAGCAAGATTTAAGAAGGCAGCTACAGACCAGATTGTCTGCAGATTGTAAAAAATACAAGTGTATAGAAACTTTTTAGGGAGAATAAAAAGGAATACTTAATAAACATTCACACTGAAAACATGCAAGGAGGTCTGGCCTCTTGCAGAGGGTTTGACGGAGGACCTAACATAACCCAGACTGTGCAAGGCCCAAGGACGCATGGCGTACTAATTTGGGTGCCCCCACGAAGTCTAGTGCAAAACGTGGTGTGTAACCATAAGCAGCAGTTGTTGATCGATGGAGAGGACTGAATGCAGAACCTTGCCTCTGACTGTGCATTGCAGGTGTTGCTTTAATACAAGACTGATGTAGATTCACATCAAAATTAACTGAATAAACTGTTAAATGAAGCTGAAGGTGCCCTGCTATCACCAGCAAAATGCGACCTGTTATGTTATGCAGATTTGTAGAGTGCAATATCTCCTGGGAGAGTATCCTGGCGCTGAGCAGGTGTGAGTCCAGCCAAGTATTAGGTCCAGTGGGACTACTCGAAAAGCCAGGTATTCAGCTTCTTGCAGAATTCAAACAGTAAGGAGGAGGCTCTTATGTGTAGTGCCAGGTTGTTCCACTGTTTAGGAGATATTTAGGAGAAGGCTCGACTCCAAGATCTCTTTTTCTTTATTCATATGATGTATGCAATAGGAGTCCAGACGAGCTGAGGTGTGTGGAAAATTGGTCAAAGCAGATGAGATTGTTGGGGTATGCTGGGCCAGTGTTATGTAGCGCATTGAAAATGTGGGTGAGGAGTTTGAATTATGCTTCTCTGTGTATTGGGAACAAGTGGAGCATTCTGATGTCATGTAGGCGTTGGATAAGAGTGGGGTAGGATACCCTGCCTAATGCTGCAGAGAGGTACAGGAGGATGAGGGCTTTTGGTGTTTACACCGTTCAGAGTCATGCGGATGTTATCCGTGGTGGCAATGAAGGCAGTTTACGTGCTGTGGTTGGATCTGTAATCAGACTTAGTGGTGTCTGAGTACAACTTAATAAACAACAACACTTCTCCAAACAAGGAAATTTAACTGTTTTTGTGTTGTTTCTCACATTGTTTGTTAGGCTGTGTGCTGCGTCTAGTACACACATTATGGTTTTCATGGTGAGGATGCAAGTTATGGTTTGTGAAGCTAACCATAAGCTAATTTCAAGGATGTTTTTTGTTTTTTTCTCCAGACCACAACTACACTTCAGCTGTGGTTTTTAACTGAATTATAGACTTTTTAAAACATACTTTATAGCAGTGGTTCTCAATTTATGACTTCTGTGGATCCCCACTTTATCATTACTGGAGCTCGGGGACCCCCACTGAATCATTACCGAAATCTGGGACCCCCTACCCACTGAGTTCTAACTGGAACGCGGGGACCTCAGCCTAAATATTGTCAATGATTTGAAATGTAAACAATCCACAAAAATACAAAAACGAGCATTCATCAAACACATACACAAATGATAAAATTGTATTTAATTTTCAAACAAATATAAATAACAAAATAATCTTAATAGGAAGGTTGGAGCTTTTCTAAATTCAATTGAAGCCACACATTGCCCATACTATATTCTGCCTGATGCACCTGCACTGCTCCCATGATTCAATCTGAGGATACTAATTTAATTTTTAGACTCCAGTTTCAGATTCCTTGACATTGACAGTACATTTAAAAATTTTCAATTGTACTTTTAGACACCTTATTTATGTTCACTTTATTAATCTGTTATTATGTAATTTTCTAAGCAGTCACGGACCCCGTGAGGAGGCTTTGCAGACCCCCAGGGGTCCCTGGACCACAGGTTAGGAACCACTGTTTTATAGTGTTGTGAGCAGCAGCAGAAACCTTAACTGCCTTTTAACAAAAAAAAAATTTTGATGAGTACACACAGACGGTCTGGGGATCAAAATTACAAGTTTATACTTTGCGTCCTTTTGAAAGGTTAGGTTTAATATCAGTTTATATCCCCGTGACGGAAGCCTGTTTTCTGATGACAGTCATTGATCTTAAGCAGTCAATAACGGTATTGTGAGTGAAGCAGAAGAACGAGTTGTCAAGAATGTCACTTGGAACTCCATTACATCTTCTGCATGGCTCCCAAATTCTCTTCATCTGTTTAGATCAACAGCACAGGCGTAATAGTGTCATTGCCAACATTTCAAACAGTTCCACATCCTGTGCTGCAGATTAAAAATAACTGTTATCCTGTCCTGCCAACCACCTCCCTTGGGTTATCTCAGCCCATGGCCAAATATGTCTTCCTGCCTCCTTCCACTATCAATATAGTGTCCCCGTCCAGATCAAATACATACAATACATGGTATCCGACTAAATACAAGTACAGAGACAATTAATTTCAGTTTACAGGGGCCACACCACACTAGGGCCTATAACGAATATGTGTCAAACTTGAGTATTTCTTTAGAAAAGTATTCTTTTTTATCAAGTCACATCTTAAAATGTTTATTTGCATGGATTTGATTAGATATATTAAAACCTAGCAGTTCTGATACAATTTCTAATCAAAACAGTGTACTCCAGAATTTCTATTTTTGTAGTCAGAGTCAAGGACTCAGCACAAGCTAGTGAAAATTAATCTATATTGCATACCCATGCCGGAACATAATTGGACAAATACAGTGAATAATGCCATTTATGTGTCATGTTGTTAAGCCAGGAGAATATTTACCAGCATGTGACTCGACCAAATGCTACAGAAACTTTTAAAAAATCAGCTTAAAATATTAGCTAAAGACACAAAATGCCTTTGGAGGACAAATGGAAAAATAGAACCATAAACAAACAATGTGTTTGTTACTCCACTGCTTTAATTTATAAAATACACACACAAGTGGGGACCCAGAGGAGGGGGAGTCGGTCTAGCACGAATGAGACCCAGTTAAAGGCGTGGTGCGCTGTGTTGGGGGAGTGCGTGTGTGAATTTGCGTGATTTTATGCAGTGCTGGAAGTCGAAAAGGCACAGTTTGCTGGATTGGGTGCCCGGCTCAGCCCCTCTACCAGAATACCGGATTGCTGCAGATTAGTCCTCAGCCCGACCGGGGGGTGATTATATGGGACTTAATTGTATGGATGTCCAGTAACCAGCAGTTGTTATTGTTTGTATGGTTTGTTCTTTAAAATGTTTATATCATCTGCCCTCTCTACACTGACATTTGAGCTGCAAATCATGTAATGGGAGTACTGGTGCAATGATTGGTGTTGTCTTGTGATGCACTCACTAAATGGCTCTTAGCTGCTTCCTATCCACTCAGACCACAGCTGCAAGTCATGTTAGTACCAGTGGGGTAATCCGGATAAAAGTGTGATGTGGAGCCCAATTTGTAGATGGTTTAGAGGACGAGCCAAGCATCTGAACTAACATTAGTCATGTCACCTGATCTGTTGCACTGACTTGTCATTTTCCAGCCGTGTGGTTATTCAGTTGAAGCGAAGCTACACAAGACAATATGTTTAAATGTCAGTGGTTTATAACTAAGTTGTATTGTTGTGATAAAATGCCAATAAACAGATTTGTGGAAAAAAAAAGAAATGAAAAGGAAATCAACTATACATTTTACATCTCACCTGCTGCAGTTTGCATCTAACACAACATTTTCCATTCTTTGAATTATTTCGTCCATATTAGTTTTCCCTTTTTCTTTCCAAGTGTCTTCCAAAACTGATCCAGTCAACTAAAAATATAAGAATTCAGCAGATAAGCAAAGACAAGTAGATGTTTGTTTACTGGTTGGGCTAACTCCATCAAGCCCATCCTACAGATTTACGAACATTTTATATCAACGCAACCCTTAAAACTAACCCCTCTGATGGTAGCTGGGAGAAAGAAAAATACTTAAAAGGTACTTTTACATGAGTATAAATTGCTAACTTTGCTATCTTTTATAGATTCACAAGCTTGAGTATTATGCCGGCAAGCACCAGATCTCTTGGTGGTCAATTTTAACACAATTATCTATGTACAGTGAGGTAACAGTGAAAACAACGATAGGCAGCGGATTCACCTCATTAGGCCCCACAAAATATGGTTAATGACGCTATCAACTCAAACTCTTCATAGAGGATGAGCTGATCAAATTTACACATCCAATACATATTCATTAAGTATAAAAATTTGATGACTGGGGAAGTGGGCAGGTTGCACTGAATCTAAAAAAGATAGCACGTAAGTAACTTTCTTGTCCAAAATTTGATCAGATTCGCAGGCTTTAAGAGTAACTACCTAGCAGTAACCGTGAAATACACATGATAAAGAGGCAGATAAAGAGGCAGTAATTGAGCTTACATTAGTTAAAAAGGGTGCAAAATGCATCTCAACTAACTGCTGTGTCCAATGTCTTCTGGCAGCTGAGCAAATAATGCTTCAAAGTTGTGAGTTAAAAACAAATAGGCAGCACAGCATAGCTGTGACTGCTATGTCTGATGGAGTGAGCTTGTATGTTGCTTCTGAGCTGTCTGATGGACTTCCTATAGCAGAATTCTATTATTGTGAAATTCAATGGACTATAACCCTGCCTTGATAAGGCACAGCTTTTGTTAGTATTGCCATCGGATGTAGAAATCACCTTGGTCTCCAAAAGTCTTTGTCCTAGCCGCGAAATGACCGTTTTCAATGACCACACTTACATAGTACATTTGTGAATTGGTCCGAGTGGACTTCTCATTAGTGCCTGCAGGAAGGTACTTAATCACCAGTCAGGTAATTGCTTGGCTACCGGTGGCTAAGTGCAGGTTACAACTATTCATAATTCCTAACTCTGGTGGAAAAAGAAATGAAGGAGTTGTAATGTAGCTGAAGATTGTGGACAGGTGAACACAGATGGAAGACCATTTAAATACAGACTGTCGCAGATGTAGAAGGTAAGGAAAGATATTGTGAGGATGCATGGTTAAAGGTTCCAGATTGTGAGCTGCCTCCCATATACACAACCTTTCCTATTCAAAGAGTATATCTTTTTTAACACGCTCTCATCACCATTAGGTTATTTCGACAGTCAGGTTGGATGTTAAGGGATCTAATTCCAGGTCTATAGCAGCCATGTAGTCAAGTGGAGAGATCAGACATTCTGTTGCAGAACCTGAATGTGCTTGCTGGTTGGCAAGAAAGGTTCCACGGACAGCTCCCACAGGTCTGTGTATCATAACTGATTGGCCGAAACTTGGGTTTTCAGGATTCTTTTCTTTAGTTTTTGTAGACCTCTCAGGATGAGGGGGGTTGCGTGAAAGGCACACACAAATCCCAGACCAGGAAATCATAAAGGCTTTCCCTTGAGTCCGTGGAAAGTACCACCTGCTTAGATAAAGTGGGAATTTAGCATTGTCTGGAGTAGTGAACAGGTGAAGAGGGTACACCTCATCTGTTGGAGATTAGCTGCCCTTCATTCATGTTGAACTCCCACTCACGGTAGTCCCAACTGCACCAACTCAAGGTATTCTCCCTGGCATTTCGTAGGTTTGCGACATCCTCCACTGTCAGCTCGATGATGTGGAGAAGAACCCAATGCCAAAGATTGTGTCTTTCCTGTGACAGAACGTGTGAATTTGGTCTAACTAACCTCTTCAATTAATAAAGGGTTGCCATGTTGTCTGCCCTTATGGAAACTCACTGGTTGGCAAACTGGAGTAGCAAAGCTTTCAGGACCAATCTCACCTTCCTCAACTCCAAGATCCTGGCGTGAAGATGCATTTCTGTCTACCAAAACCCATAGGTAAAAAGATTTTTAAAAAAGGATCTGAAGTGACAGAGGAACAAATCAATTGTCAGGTGGTATGGGGGATCAGCAAGGAAGTTTCCAACCTGGAAAAATGTTGGCAGATCAGCCACCAGGCAAGTGCTTGGTTTGCTTTGAAAGTCAAAGAAATGTCATCCCAATGCCACTGTAAATCCAGTCTCTTTTGCAAACAACACATTTGAAGACAGTACTGCAAGAGGACATTATGCAACATGTCTTGTATCTAAGAACTATAAGGGTTCGCCAAGTTCTTTTGCCAACATCAGCTTGCTGTGCCTTACTTTTGATAGACATGCTGTGTGGACGAGCGTGCAGATGCGAGCCCCTAGGAATATTACCTGGTGCTTTTGAGTTAGTATTGTTTTTCTTCTGTTTATAATCAGACCTTGCTCAATTTGTAGTTATATGGTGAAATGAATCACTTAATTTGTGCATCTGGATTATAGGCCCTTGATGAGCCAGTTGTCTGACTCCTTTCCACTGCAGATGTGCAGTCACTGGAGCCAGACATTTGGTGAAGACTCTAGGGGTAGGGCTGGGGTGAAACGCCAACCAATATATAATTCCTTTAACTTAAAGCGCTGGTCATTTCCATAAATCTGAAAAAGTACTTGTGCTTGGGGTGAATTGAGTAAAAAAATAGGCATCTTTCAGGTCGAGCGACACTAAGAACTACCAGTCACTAATCTACAGCAGTATTCAAAGAACAAACACATTCTGAAGGATTATTTCTTTATAAACTTGCTGAGTACCCTCGGGTCTGGAATACAGTGTCATGTCCACCCTACTCCCATTTTGTTTTTGGACTAGAAAGGACCTTCAATAAACTAACTAATTTCCCTGGCTACAACTGCATTTTCAGGAGAAACGTTTCTAGGAAAATGACCCTTTTTGACTTGGTCACCTCCACTTTTTTGCCTTAAAGTGCAACTGGTTCCAACTAAACAGGTCCCCAGTGCTAGATGTCTTTCCCTAAAACTGTGCAACTGTTCCTGAATTGGCAATACCTTTGCCCACTGTGAATCCCTAGGTCATGGGTGCCAAAGAGGGTCACCAAGGCTTCAGCATGTATTGTGCCACCCTCAGGGACCACTCACTTAGTACATGCAGACTGCCAATGCAGGATGCGTGTCTTGGTGCAGCTAAAAGTGAAAACACAACATGCACACAGTCCGTGTGCCTTGTCCACTAACACTGTGTGCAATATATTTAAGTCACCCCAACAGCAGGCCTTGTAGCCCTAAGACAGGGTGCATTATGTTACATGTGAGGGCATATCTCCAACAGAAGATATGCCGCTGCTATCTCTTTGTGTATTCTTAGACATAGTGAGTGAACAGGGAAGCCATTTTAAGTACATGTGCTGAACACTGGTCATTGCTGGTTTCCCAGCTACACAATGGCTTAATTGAAAATAGGGATGTTTGGGATCAAGTAGCTCGTATTCATAAACCTGCACCGATGCATGTGATGGATTTATTAATACATGCACCCAGAAGGCACCTTAGTGGTGCCCCCTGAAAACCTACCAACTACCAGTGTGCAGACTGACTAGTTTTAGCCAGTCTGCTACTACCAGACATGTTTCTGACCTCCTATGCTGAGAGTCTTTGCTCTTGGGTGGTCAGCCACAAAGCCTGCTGTGGGAGATGTGTTTATACACCCCTCCAAATAGAATGACCTGCAAATCTGCATTCCAAGGCAGCGGGGTTCAAAGAAGTCCACTGCTCTTGGTATGCACATCTGGCTTCACTCAAAGAAGAGGAACCAACCCCCTGCCACAGGGCCCGTTTGGCCCTGGGACAGGTGGTAAATTTAGTATTCAAAGAGGTATGATTCCCCCCTCAGGTCAGTCCCACCCCTACGGAGAGGTGCCTGATGTGAACACAACATTTAAAGATCCGTCATTTTGGTGTTGACCGAATTAGGTACTCTGGGACAGGGTTATGGGGGGGGTGAGGGGGAGCTACATTGTGATCCCAGTGGCTACTACCCTACACTCCCCCAACGCCCCTAAATTCAGTACTTAGGGGAGCCCCAGGCACCAGGAAATCAGACCTATGAGGAAGGACACTCGAGAGCAAAGACTGAGGAAGAAGCACCTGACTAGGCCCCAGCCCTGCTGTTCCTACCGATTTCCACCAAAGTAGACTTGTTCGTCAAGCTGCTGTGCCTTCAAAAGCCTGGGAGGCCTCCTGCACATCAACAAAGACCAATGAACTACCTTGGAGCAGCGGAGTTGCTTCCCTGCATATTGTAGGCACCCCAAGGGACCTGAGAGGACTCCAGAACACAACAAACCACCATCGAAAAGCACCACTGCA
Source organism: Pleurodeles waltl (assembly GCF_031143425.1). NCBI lineage: Eukaryota > Metazoa > Chordata > Amphibia > Caudata > Salamandridae > Pleurodeles > Pleurodeles waltl. Next base: position 255,291,528 of record NC_090436.1, read on the forward strand.
GCCGTGCCGTCTAGCCTGAGTTGAAGTGGGCCAACTATGCTAACGTGGCCTTCCAGAGAAAGGTCCCACCTTGGACTTGCTCACTGTGGACTCTTTTCGACGCCACCTGCCACTGCACGGCCCCACAACCGGAAGTGCTCCAAGTGGAGAAAACCAGACACACCTCAGGACACATCTGCACCTGTCGCCCCTCACGCCCGAGCATCTCAAGACTTGAAACCACATGCTGGTTCTCCTCTACCGGACTCCCTGTTCAAACTTGCAGCCCTTTATCCACCGGACCGATCCCCATTGACTAACATTGGGCAACAGAAGCCAAAGTACACCTCTGCATCTGGCATCCACAGTGCTGCCCGGTGTAACCTGTTGGTGTGGTCCTGACTCTTGGCTAGTACTTACCTTAAGCCCAGGAGATTGGTCCATTAAGTCGCTGTACTGTACCTGTTTGCCATACTTGTTTTTCCGCCATAGGATAATCAGGTGTTGAAAAATCATAGAAATGTTACTAGACCTGCTGGCTGAGTAACTTAAATAATCTACTCGACCTAACTGTAATGTACTTGACCCGTAAACTGGTTTCAAATTGTGTGATCCTAGGCAAATGGTTTACAGAGTCGCCTTTTTCTTCATTATTATCACATATGGTTGTACCTTCAAATATGTGAGCTCATCATTTCTGCAGTACAAAAAAAACTCTAGTTTGATTAAGTAGACTAAAGTTTGCTGCATGCATCACAAGAATCAATCCCAGATACCCGACGTCTAGCCCACATAACCCTGGACTTCTTTTAGTTTGCTAACAACATTGCCATCAGGGCAGAAGTGTTTCTCAGTTTATTTAAACACTCAATTTTGGTAAATATATTACTAAACCATGATGTGGTAACATATTGTAATCTACTCACAGTAACTTTCCAAGAAATGTCCAAAACCCTTTCCACTAACTTGCAGCTTTACTGATAAAACTATCTAGTGTAGTAACAATCTGTGAAGAAAATAAGTTACTTACCTGTAACTATAGTTCTCCATTATTGGAATCTTTCATAGATTCACATGCTTGGATCATTCCGTCGTCGAGATGGGAGTCTCCAGTACCTCAAAAAAGACAGTGTTCCAAAGACATAACATCTATAACAAAGAAATTCTCTTCGTTTTACTAACCCATCTGTAGGAAGTTGGCTCTGTATATACTATTTCAAAGTAAGAAATAGTGTGCACAGAGTCCAAGGGTTCCCCCTTAGAGGTAAGATAGTGGCAAAAGCAGATAATTCTAATGCTCTATTTTGTGATAGTGTGGTCGAGCATTAGGCTTATCAGAGGGTAGTGTTAAGCATTTGTTGTACACACACAGGCAATAAATGAGGAACACACACTCAAAGACTTAACTCCAGGCCAATAGGTTTTTACATTGAAAATGAAAATGTCACTTACCCAGTGTACATCTGTTCGTGGCATCAGTCGCTGAGATTCACATGGTATGCATGAGCTCGCCATCTGGTGTTGGGTCGGAGTGTTACAAGTTGTTTTTCTTCGAAGAAGTGTTTTCGAGTCACGGGACCGAGTGACTCCTCCTTCTGTGCTCATTGCGCATGGGCGTCGACTCCATCTTCGATTGTTTTCCCCGCAGAGGGTGAGGTAGGAGTTGTACTATAGTAATAGTGCCCGCGCAATGAAAAATGTAAGTATGTACCTATTAAAGGATTAAATAATATCTATACAAATGTACAAAATTGAAGGTAACTTCTGAACTGCTACAGGCTTCCGGGGAGGTGGGTGGGTCCATGTGAATCTCAGCGACTGATGCCACGAACAGATGTACACTGGGTAAGTGACATTTTCAGTTCGATGGCATCTGTCGCTGTAGATACACATGGTATGCATAGACTAGTAGGCAGTTAGTTCCCCATAAGCGGTGGTTTAGCCTGTAGGAGTAGAAGTTGTTTGAAATAGAGTTCTTAATACAGCTTGACCTACTGTAGCTTGTTGTGCGGATAGCACATCTATACAGTAGTGTTTGGTGAATGTGTGAGGCGTAGACCAAGTGGCTGCCTTACATATTTCCTGCATTGGGATGTTTCCTAAAAAGGCCATTGAAGCACCTTTTTTCCTTGTTGAATGTGCCCTGGGAGTAATGGGCAGTTGTCTTTTTGCTTTAAGGTAGCAGATTTGGATGCATTTAACTATCCATCTGGCTATACCTTGTTTTGATATTGGGTTACCTGCATGAGGTTTTTGGAATGCAATAAATAGCTGTTTAGTTTTTCTGATGTTTTTTGTTCTGTCAATGTAGTACATTAATGCTCTTTTGACATCTAATGTATGTAGTGCTCTTTCAGCCACAGAATCTGGCTGTGGGAAAAAAACTGGTAGTTCTACCGTTTGATTTAGATGGAATGGTGAAATAACTTTTGGTAAAAATTTTGGATTAGGTCGTAGGACGACCTTATTTTTATGTATTTGTATAAAAGGCTCTTGTGTTGTGAACGCTTGAATTTCACTTACTCTTCTTAGAGATGTAATGGCGATGAGAAAGGCAACTTTCCAGGTTAGGAATTGCATTCCGCAAGAGTGCATGGGTTCGAAAGGTGGGCCCATGAGTCTTGTTAGAACCACGTTTAGGTCCCATGAAGGAACAGGTGGTGTTCTTGGTGGTATAATTCTTTTAAGCCCTTCTATGAATGCTTTGATAACTGGTATCCTATACAAGGAAGTTGAATAGGTAGTTTGCAGGTATGCAGATATTGCTGCAAGGTGTATTTTAATAGAAGAGAAGGCTAGCTTTGCTTTTTGTAAATGGAGCAAGTAATTTACTATATGTTTTGGAGTTGCGTCTAGTGGTTGTATCTGATTATGATGGCAGTACCAAACAAATCTTTTCCACTTACTTGCGTAGCAGTGTCTAGTGGATGGCCTTCTGGCCTGCTTTATGACTTCCATACACTCTTGGCTAAGTTGTAAGTGTCCGAATTCTAGGATTTCAGGAGCCAGATTGCTAGATTCAGCGATGCTGGGTCCGGGTGTCTGATCTGTTGGTTGTGTTGCGTTAACAGATCTGGTTTGTTGGGCAGTTTGATGTGTGGTACTACAGACAGATCTAGCAGTGTTGTGTACCAGGGTTGTCTTGCCCACGTTGGTGCTATTAAAATGAGTTTGAGTTTGTTTTGACTCAATTTGTTTACTAGGTAAGGAAGGAGAGGGAGAGGAGGAAAAGCGTAAGCAAATATTCCTGACCAGTTCATCCATAGGGCATTGCCTTGGGATTGCTTGTGTGGGTATCTGGATGCGAAGTTTTGGCATTTTGCGTTCTCTTTTGTTGCAAATAAGTCTATTTGTGGTGTTCCCCAGAGTGTGAAGTAGGTGTTCAGAATCTGTGGGTGGATTTCCCATTCGTGGACTTGCTGGTGATCTCGAGAGAGATTGTCTGCCAGCTGATTCTGGATCCCCGGAATAAACTGTGCTATTAGACCAATTTGATGGTGGATTGCCCACTTCCATATTTTTTGAGCTAACAAGCTTAACTGCGTTGAATGTGTTCCTCCTTGTTTGTTTAGATAATACATCGTTGTCATGTTGTCTGTTTTGACAAGGATGTATTTGTGGGTTATGATTGGTTGGAAAGCTTTTAGTGCTTGAAAAACTGCTAATAATTCTAGATGATTTATATGCAGTTTTGTTTGATGTATGTTCCATTGTCCTCTTATGTTGTGTTGATTGAGATGTGCTCCCCACCCTGTCATGGAAGCATCTGTTGTTATTACGTACTGTGGCACTGGGTCTTGGAAAGGCCGCCCTATGTTTAAATTTATACTGTTCCACCATAGAAGCGAGAGGTAAGTTTGGCGGTCTAGCAACACCAGATCTAGAAGGTGACCCTGTGCTTGAGACCACTGTGAGGCTAGGCACTGTTGTAAGGGCCTCATGTGCAGTCTTGCGTTTGGGACAATGGCTATGCATGAGGACATCATGCCTAGGAGCTGTAGTATTGTTCTTGCTTGTATTGTTTGGTTTGGAGACATGTGTTGAATGACTCTGTTGAAATTGTGGATCCTTTGTGGAGTTGGCGTTGCTACTCCTTTTGTCGTGTCTATTATGGCTCCTAGATATTGCTGTACTTTGCTTGGCAGAATGTTTGATTTTGCAAAGTTGACGGTGAACCCTAGTCTGTAGAGGGTTTGTATGACTTGATTTGTGTGGTTTAAGCATTGTGTGAGCGAACTGGTTTTGATTAGCCAGTCGTCTAGATACGGGAACACATGTATTTGCTGCCTTCTGATGTGTGCAGCGACTACTGCTAGGCATTTTGTGAATACTCTTGGAGCGGTTGTTAAACCAAAAGGCAATACTTTGAATTGGTAATGTATTCCTTTGAATACAAACCTTAGATATTTCCTGTGTGATTGATGTATTGGTATATGGAAATATGCGTCCTTGAGGTCTAGGGTTGTCATGTAGTTGTGTTTTTTGAGCAATGGTAACACTTCTTGTAGTGTGACCATGTGAAAGTGGTCTGATTTGATGAATGTGTTTACTACTCTGAGGTCTAGAATTGGTCTCAGTGTTTCGTCCTTTTTTGGTATCAAGAAGTACAGTGAATAAACTCCTGTGTTTATTTGTGTGCTTGGTACTAATTCTATTGCATTTTTTTGCAGTAGTGCTTGAACTTCTATCTGTAGAAGCTGTGAATGGTATTTTGATAAATTTTGTGATTTTGGTGGTATGTCTGGAGGGAATTGCAGGAATTCTATGCAATAACCATGTTGGATAATTGCTAGGACCCATGTGTCTGTAGTTATTTTGTCCCATGCTTCGTAATATTGACGTATCCTCCCCCCCACTGGTGTTGTGTGGGAGGGGTGAGTGACGTGTGAGTCACTGCTTGTTGGTAGTGGTTTTGGGGCTTTGAAATCTTCCTCTATTCCTAGGGAATTGCCCCCCTCTATACTGGCCCCGAAAACCTCCCCTGTACTGTCCCTGGTAGGTGGGCGGTGCGGACTGTGAGGTGCTAGCTTGTGTGGCCTGACCCCGAAACCCTCCTCTAAAAGGTGTTTTGCGGAAGGTGTTATAAGATCCTCTGCTCTGCGGGGAGTAGAGTGCGCCCATGGCCTTGGCAGTGTCAGTGTCCTTCTTGAGCTTTTCTATGGCTGTGTCGACCTCCGGACCGAACAGAAGTTTTTCGTTTACTGGCATGTTAAGCACTGCCTGCTGAATTTCTGGCTTGAATCCAGACGTTCTGAGCCATGCGTGCCTACGGATGGTAACCGACGTATTAATGGTCCTTGCGGCCGTGTCTGCTGCATCCATGGAGGAGCGTATTTGATTGTTGGAAATGTTTTGACCCTCCTCAACAACCTGTTTTGCTCTTTTTTGCAGATCTTTTAGGAGATGTTCAATGAGATGCTGCATCTCATCCCAGTGGGCTCTGTCGTATCGCGCTAGCAGCGCTTGTGAATTTGCGATGCGCCACTGGTTTGCTGCTTGGACAGCAACCCTCTTCCCGGCTGCATCGAACTTCCTGCTTTCTTTATCTGGGGGAGGTGCATCCCCAGAAGTGTGTGAATTTGCCCGTTTTCTGGCAGCCCCTACCACCACAGAATCTGGTGGCAGCTGAGAGGTGATGAATACAGGGTCCGTAGGAGGCGCCTTATACTTTTTGTCCACCCTAGGCGTCACTGCCCTACTTTTAACTGGCTCCTTGAAAATGTCCTTTGCATGGCGTAGCATGCCTGGGAGCATCGGCAGGCTTTGGTAGGAGCTGTGGGTTGAAGAGAGGATGTTAAATAAAAAATCATCCTCTACTTGTTCCGAGTGTAGTTCCACATTATGGAATAGTGCTGCTCTGGCCACCACTTGTGAGTAGGCTGTGCTGTCTTCCGGTGGTGATGGCCTAGTTGGGTATGTGTCTGGGCTGTTATCAGACACTGGTGCGTCGTACAAGTCCCACGCATCCTGATCTTGGTCATCGTGGCTCATGGCGGTGTGAGCTGGCGAATGTGACGGGGTGTAAGTTGGCGAAGCCGGAGTTACAGGTGGAGGCGAGGGAGGAGGTGTTACCTTTTGTGCTGTTTGTTGCTGAGGAGTAAACTGAAGCGTTCTCTTTCGTTTGACAGGTGGAAGGGTACTGATCTTCCCAGTCCCCTGCTGAATAAAGATACGCTTTTGCGTGTGATCCACGTCAGTGGATTGCAGTTCTTGTTCAAATCTATGTTTCTTCATTTGTGAAGACATAGAATGCTCTTCAGTATAGGAGCCTGAAACAGGGTCTGATGTCGCTTTTTTCGGCTCCGAAAACCCTGTTGATTGTTTTTTCGGCTCCGAGGTAACCTTCCTCTTTTTCTGTGCCGAAAATTCTTGGCCTCTATGGTCTTCGGCGCCACTGTCTCGGCGTCGATCCGTGTCGACACCGAACTCTCGGTGTCGATGCTTCTGTTTAGCACTCTCTCGGTCCCGAGGAGGCTGCGTGCCGGTGTCTCGACCGAAGTCGGACGATCTCGACACTGAATGGGCCTTTTTCGGTGCCGATTGTTGGTCACCGAGAATTTGGGTGGAGCCATGGCCGGTTGGCAGTGGCGTCCCCTGGGCCTTCTTTCCTTTTTTAAGTTCTGATCTCGACGTCTTACTCACAGTTTTTGTAGAGTCTAGCTCGTCGGAGTCTGAATCCTGGATGGAAAAGGATTCCTCCTGTTCCTCTTCTGTCTCGAACTGTCGACGCTCCTTTGGCGTGGACGCCATCTGCAGTCTCCTCGCTCGACGGTCGCGCAGAGTTTTTCGGGACCGGAACGCCCGACAGGCCTCACAGGATTCTTCGCTGTGCTCGGGTGACAGGCACAGGTTACAGACCGAGTGTAGGTCCGTATAAGGATATTTGTTGTGGCATTCGGGGCAGAATCGAAACGGGGTCCGTTCCATCGGCGTTGTTCTCCACGCGGTCGGGCCGACTAGGCCCCGACGGGGTGCCGAAATCTACCCCGAAGGGCACCGAAGCGCTTCGATGTTCCACGCGTCGTCGTATGTGTCTATCTCGAACCGGATCGCAACGATACCGTCGAAAATCTTCCGTTTTCAGCTATCTTTCCATTCCGAAACCCGGAGCGACAGGAACACGTCCGAACCCGATGGCGGAAAGAAAACAATCGAAGATGGAGTCGACGCCCATGCGCAATGAGCACAGAAGGAGGAGTCACTCGGTCCCGTGACTCGAAAACACTTCTTCGAAGAAAAACAACTTGTAACACTCCGACCCAACACCAGATGGCGAGCTCATGCATACCATGTGTATCTACAGCGACAGATGCCATCGAACATATATTTTCTTAGTTTATTTTAAGAACCATGGGTTCAAGATTTACATTGAACACTTTAAATGTAAGGTATGTGTGTTTAGGTCTGGGAGGGCAGTAGCCAGTGGCTACTGTCCTTGAGGATGGCTTCACCCTTTTTGTGCCTCCTCCCTGTGGGGAGGGAGGCACATCCCTAATCCTATTGGGGGAATCCTCCAAACTCAAGATGGAGGATTTCTGAAGGCTGGGGTCACCTCAGCTCAGGACACCTTAGGGGCTGTCCTGACTGGTGGGTGACTCCTCCTTGTTTTCTCTCATTATCTCCTCCAGCCTTGCCGCCAAAAGTGGGGGCAGTGGCCGGAGGGGCGAGCATCTCCACTAGCTGGGATGCCCTGGGCGCTGTAACAAAAGGGGTGAGCCTTTGAGGCTCACCGCCAGGTGTTACAGTTCCTGCAGGGGGAGGTGAATAGCACCTCTACCCAGTACAGGCTTTGTTCCTGGCCACAGAGTGACAAAGGCACTCTCCCCATGTGGCCAGCAACATGTCTGGTGTGTGGCAGGCTGGCAGAAACTGGTCAGCCTACACTAGAAGTCGGGTAGGTATTCAGGGGGCATCTCTAAGATGCCCTCTGGGTGTATGTTACAATAAATTGCACACTGGCATCAGTGTGCATTTATTGTGCTGAGAAGTTTGATACAAAACTTCCCAGTTTTCAGTGAAGCCATTATGGAACTGTGGAGTTCGTATTTGACAAACTCCCAAACTATATACTCTTATGGCTACCCTGCACTTACAATGTCTAAGGTTTTGCTTAGACACTGTAGGGGCATAGTGCTCATGCACTTATGCCCTCACCTACGGTATAGTGCACCCTGCCTTAGGGCTGTAAGGCCTGCTAGAGGGGTGACTTACCTATGTCACAGGCAGTGTGAGGTTGGCATGGCACTCTGAGGGGAGTGCCATGTCGACAGTCATTTCCTCCCCACCAGCACACACAAGCTGAGAGGCAGTGTGCCTGTGTTGAGTGAGGGGTCCCCAAGGTGGCCTAAGACATGCTGCAGCCCTTAGAGACCTTCCCTGGCATCAGGGCCCTTGGTACCAGGGGTACCAGTTACAAGGGACTTACCCGAGTGCCAGGGTTGTGCCAATTGTAGAGACAAAGGTACAGTTTAAGGAAAGAACACGGGTGCCGGGGCATGGTTAGTAGGGTTCCAGAACTTTCAAATCATAACTTAGCATCAGCAAAGGCAAAATGTTAGGGAGTAACCATGCCAACGAGGCATTTCCTTACACCATCCAAGTCTTTATGTAAAAAGGACCAAACTTGAACCTCAGCCAATCAGAGTACCACCCTTTAGAACCGTCCTGAGAGAAGCTCCAGCACCTCAGATTTTCTAAGCACTAGTGCACCTATCGACATTTAAACATATGATATTCAAAGGTGAGCTTCCCCCGGGAGGCGGGTGGGTCGCATGTGAATCTTTGAAAGATTCCAATACTGGAGAACTTACAGGTAAGTTACTTATTTTCTTACTCCAGTATTTGAACTTTCATAGATTCAAATACTTGAATCAGACTAAAAAGCAGTATCAAGAGCACAATGCATTAAACGTACATTCATAAACCCCTCAATCAGAGATTGTAGAGCTGATCTTAATGGCATTAAAACATTATGTGTCGTAAGTATAATCTCCTAAATTCCGATAGACACTCATATCTTATGGTATAAGGAAAACATGTAAATATAGCAAAGCAAATACAAAAATGTGCGAAGAATAAAATGGATGGAGGGAGGAAATGTGAGCTCACCGTTACTGGAACAGATGTCGCAGAACCGCCTAACCAACCGCTGCATCTCCCTTAGGTATGGCATCAACACAATAGTGTCTCGTAAAGGTGCGAGTTGTCTTCCAGGTGGCTGCTCTGCAAATGTCCTGCAGGGGTACACCTGCAAACAGTGCCATGGACGCCAAGACAGTCCTCGTTGAACGCGCCCTCACTGAGGATTGTAAAAGTTTTCCAGCTGCTTGATGGCAAAAATGTATAGCCGCTACTGTCCATAGGAGGGGTAACGAAAGGACTGGAAAAACCCCCTCGATAAGTCGAGACCTCTGGAAGTACGAAAAGGAACCTTTTTAAACTGAAGGGTCCCTAAGGACCTAGCGGTGTCAGTATCTGTTTTTATAGCCTGCAAAGCTTCATCTACATGCTTGCCAAATAATGCTTCTCCGTCAAAAGGGAGGTATAAAACCTTGTTCTGAACCTCCGGACGGTACGGATGTTGCTCTTAACCAACCCTGATGCCTCAGAACTGCTCCGCCAGCTAGTTGTCGGAAAGTGGTTGTTGCAATGTCCGTAGCACAGTCAATCACCTCAGCCAAGGTGCGCTCACCTTTCAAGAGGATCTTTTTTTATCTCTGCCTTAGACTCTTCCCAGATGTGACCCAGGTACGGGGCAATATCCACCCACAGCTGTCTATCGTACCTCCCCAGGATTGCTAACAAATTTGCTGCCCTCACTATGAGGACAGACATGGAAGAAAAACGCTTCCCAATGTTGTCCAGTCTTCTACCCTTTTTGTCTGGAGGAGCTGAAAGTGGCGTTGATGGATTTTTAGAATGCCTCTGCAGTGCTTGGGTTATAACAGAGTCCGGTTTCGGGTGACTAACAAGACATGCTGGAGCGTCTACCGAGGCCTTATACTTTTTGTCCAACCTTGGCAAGACTGCTGTTACCGTAGCTGGGTTTCTCATCACCTTGAGACCTTCCTCCCAGGTGTATCCAATAATAGGTATAGAGTGAACACTCTTCTGATACGGCTCCCTGAAGTTGTATAGAAAACAGTCCATCTGTTTGGATGCCATGGGTATCCCAAATCTCTTTGCCGCCCTCTCAAGCAAATTGTGGAAACCCCCAATATCTCCAGGAGGAGAATCCACAGGGGTAGGTGACGAAGACGAGGGTGCCGGCAATACATAATTGCCCCAATCAGAGTTGTCCTGTAGTTCCCCTTCTTCTCTCTCTTCATCCAAAGAGTCCCTAACTTGTATGAAGGACCTTTGTGGGGTACTTCTGGTCGATCTAGAGGATGCTCTAGGCTGTGTCACTGGAGTGGCAGGTATGGATGGAGGTGGTGGCGTCTGTATGTCAGGATGCAGCACTGACGGAAATCTCCTTTTGTAATCTGACAACAGACTGCAGATCAGATATAAGGGAACTCTGAACACAAACCATCTCCTCTGGAACATAGGTCTGCTGCGGCTGAGGAGAATAATACTGGTGATAATATTCCTCATCATCCTCTTGGCACTTTACGTGAAGCTGTGAAGGGCTATGGGCTGCCCCGAAAGGCCCATCATCATCTGAATCCTCTTCTAGGGGATGTAGCTCCTGGAGTAATATTTCCCCATCCAGACGCTGACTGCATCATCATCTTCTTCGTCGACGGAGTCAACGACGGTACCATCGACGGAGTAATCTCCGATCTAAGTGCTCCCGTCGACGGTGTCATCGACAGAGTCATCACCGTCGATGTTTTGGTCTTGATTTTGTTAGTGTCGTCGTGGACGTCGTCGACAAGTAAGAAGTCACCATTCCCAGAGAAGTTACCGTCGTCGTCGACACCACTGACGAAGCTGCCGTATATGACCTCGTCGAGACAGCGATGATGATGATCTCGTCGACGGTGGAATCATCATCGATTGTTTATTCTCAGAGGCTGAAGTAGACTTTCTAAACGTCAACACCTTTGGAGGGTGTGTAGAAGGCTCTGAGGAGGATTTTGGGACCTCCTTCGATGTTGAAGGGCGATGGCTGGTTTTAGAGGAGGATCTTTTCTCCTGAGGTGAAGATGAGACTGCAGCCTTCACCAGACCCCTGTGAGGTATTTTTAAAAGTCTTTGAGGGTTTTCTCAAACCCTTTTCAGATTGAGGTGATCTATGCCTCTTTTGAGACTTCCTTGACGACCATGAAGACTCCTCACTTTCAGAGTCTGAGACAGGGTTTTTTCTGGTCTTCAGCTTTTGGAGCCAAATCAACAGCCTCGCCTCTCTATCTTTCAAAGTCTTTGATGAAAAGGTACAACATACCTTACATTCAGCAGCAGAGTGTTCAGGATACAGGCAATATATACACTCTGTATGAGTGTCCTCTAAATGGAGCCTTTCCCTTTCAGAAGTGCTGCAGACTCTAAAGAGACTTTTCCTTTCCCTGTCTGACATCCTACTGTTATAAAAGGCTCCACAAGGTCTGCGTGTGTATCAGACACACCCAATAAGCAAAAAGAATTCCTATATATCAGGAAAATCTTCTCTCACAAGAATAAACTGAGCAGAGCTCAGAGGAGACTCCCTAGCACGACGTGTAGTAGAAAATCTGAGGTGCTGGAGCTTCTCTCAGGAGGGTCCTAAAGAGTGGTACTCTCTGATTGGCTGAGGTTCAAGTTTGGTCCTTTTTACATAAAGACTTGGATGGGTTAAGAAAATGAAGAGAATTTCTTTGTGATAGATGTTATGTCTTTGGAACATTGTCTTTTTTAAGGTACTGGGGGGACTCCCATCTCGACGATGCAGAATGATTCAAGCATGTGAATCTATGAAAGTTCCAATACTGAAGTAAAATTGGGTTACAGAAAACATATCCTTTGCACATCAACACGTAAAATATTCTGATTTGTTTTCATCCTATTAAAATATTTTTTTCATCACACAAATATGAAAAAGGGCTTTCACATCTACTGAAATATATTTTGAAATGTTTGCCCAATTGACTTAGTCATTTAAACGTTGTGTGTTAGGAAAAGCCTGACACCATATATCCTTTTATTTGACATTCTAAGTAGCAGGTCACACCATTCACCTTACAAAGTCATGGAACTCTGCAGTCAGAAGGTAAGAAAAACTGATTTTTGACCTCTGTCTGTGAACACACAGCAAATGTGACATTAGAACAAGATTTAAAGTTATCTTTTATTGCCCTTCCACTTTTCAACTGAACAGAACACCTGTTCAGTGTCAACTGGACAGAAGGGGTGAGTTAAGTCCTAAAAATAGCTCGACCTCATCAAATAAGACTCGCCAACGCGAGAGGTCGTGTACATTTTGAGCCCTAATAATATTGCAGCTTCAAAAAAAAGCACTTTTCAAAACTATAAAGATTTTTTCTTGCAAAACGTACTTACCTGATCGTATGGATTCTGGTACCTTAACATACATAGAGATACTTGTTATTATTGTAAATTGGTGTGGATCTCCTTCTCAAGTCATGTAACTCATTTACTCACTGTGTGTATTTACGGATGACTAACACTTCTCTCTGATAAGCCTAAGGCTGCTCAACCAAGCTACCCCCTAAAAAAGCACCTTGGGATTGCTAGAGCAAGCCCCTGTCCACTAGTAAGAGAACCCAGGGACTCTTTGCATGGTATATCTCATTTTGATATAACATATTGAGAGCCATCTTCCTACAATATTGTAATTCCAGACTGCAATGCTTTCAGATGTAGGTGGTGCTTTTGGTGGTGTTATAGCGGCTTTGAAATTCATTCTATGGCATGTCCATGCCAGATAATAGCCAGCAGTGCAATGCTGTAACATGTTACGGTGGAAAATCTGTTTGCATTTTCCCTCACACATGCTTGGATGTCAAGAAAGATGGGCGACATGAGAAGGCAGGCTGATCATTCGTGGTCTTGATATGCCAGAATAGAACCTTCTCACCTTCACTGGGTATGGATGCCTTATTGTCATTGGGAGCATACTAGTAAGACATGTCGAGTTTTTGGTTGAAATATTCTGTCTATTCATGATGGTTGTAAAATGGATTTCTTGGTTTAAAGCTCTGTTTGAGCAAAGTGATGACTGGGGGCGGGGGGGGGGTTGCTAGTGTCTGCTTTGTTTGATCTATGTGCTTTCCAAAAAGATGCAAGCCAAAAATAGCAGGTCTAATAATTTCAATCCCATCTCCTTAACTACTCAAATGGGCCTAACACTCCCATTTGGTAAAAAAAAAAAAAAAAAGAACATTATTCGAAGCATATTAAAAGGTGTCTATCAAAGGAGAAAAGAAACCACCCCTTTCCAGAACAAATCTTTAGTCTGTTCTTTGTAGTCCACCAGTAGTATTTCCAGGAATAGTGAAAGATATTGCCACAACTGCATAAAGTAAAGTGGCAGAATGGCACTAAATATTCGGACTACCATAGATACGAAGGCTCCAACGCTTTTGTTATGGTATCAAGGTGGCTGCCCTCTTTCTCTGGTGGAACCAAGCAAGGTGATCTATTCCTGGATCTCCTTTGAGCGGATATTGAAATTACCAATTCTGTTTTTACCTGGATAAGAAGGAAAGCTGGAGCACAATCTGTTGGTTTTCAGTGAGCCAAAAGAAGTCGTGACTGTGGATGGGTGGGTACCTCATGCAAGACAAGCCCTCCTCTCACAAATGACTACGTCAAGGGGATGGCCCTGATTGACTTCCTCAACTTAATTCAGAAGTCGAAAAGAAAATATTTTTCCACAACTAAAGTTGACAAATTACATTTATGAGATGCTCTCTCGACGAAACTGTGAAAACTGGAACCATCATCTGGAGATGAGTTGCTAACCTGAGGTTCACAATTTGGCCCATCACCCACTAATGCACATATCTAATTCAGACGCCGTATCACCAACAAGTACATTGTCCTGATCTTTCTTTGTTACCACAGCGATCACTAACTATGATCAGAAACATCAGAAGCAGTTTGAAGTTTTGGATGTTCTGCCTTGTCAGGCTGAGACATGGCCATTTTGCAGGAGGATAGATGGTAAATCAGCAGGCAGTTTTTGCGGTGTATTTGGTGGTGAACGAGAGAATATTGGCAGTGGCTCCTACTGACATGAAGTATTAGGGTGTGGAAGAAATGGACGAGCTGATATGCATTTAGCAGCTGCAGGTTGTGCATAATACCTACAAGGCGACAACCAGTCACATCAATTCTCTGCTATGTACTTCAAAGACTAGGGGAAGACTGTGGGTACCTAAAGCACAGGAGGTAGTGGGAAGACAGGCTGACCATCATGTGGGCGCTCGTATATCGATTCCTACTCAGAATTACTCTGAATGAGATGAATATCCTGCAGGTACATAGATATTATCAGAGCCTGTAATAGAGTCCTTATGGTCACTATCCAGTTCACTTATGTCCCCACTCTCTAGGCCAAATGGAGGGCCCTTTAAAATTTGAAACAGTAGCAACTGGTGTTATCTTGAACCGAGAGATATTCGGCATTAAAAAAAAGACTGAAAGCCGGCGGACTTTGAGGAACCACTGGAACAGACGTTGACAGAGGAAGAATGTTAGGTATGTTCATCATCGTCATATGATTCCATGCATTAGTTACAGACTATTAAGTAGTGGTTGTTGAAAAAGTCATTGTCTATGTTATGCCATGGACCAGGCACTCAGTTCTGAAAATTTTGTAGACTGAGGTATGCTTGCTAGCGGATGCAGCTGGAGAAACCATCAATGGGTCATCACTGGCCTTGTGCTTTTTCAGGATATCTTGAGGCTAGGGAGAAACCAGTAAGGAGAATGAGGTCTCAGAACTCAGACCTTATCAGAAACCTACTATCCACATTAGACGTTTGAACCTCTAGTACAGACTCTGAGTTATCCGGTGAAGGGGTTGTGAAAATCTTTGTGTATGAGGCTTGGCCAGCCCCAACTTGTTTTTCAACCTTGGGGAAGGTGCACTTTAAGCAGTGATAGTTCATTAAGAATGTGCAATGTTGTTGGTTTCCGGTCATTCAGTCTTGTGACTGAAGGTCTGACAGACGCTGAATCTCCTTGCCACATTGGTAGAATAATAAAGACATAACAGCTGTTTCTTCAAGGGAGCCTTAAAGAGGTGCTAGCCATCTGACCAGAGATCCAAATGCTCAGACAGGCTCAGTAAACAAAAGAGCAGGATACACTGCTTACCTTTCTGCAGATAGTGGTGAGAGGGAACAAAAAGAACAGAGCTTAACACCAAAAAGAAGTGAAAGGCTAAGATTTAAATAGTTGAGCAGAGCTTGAGGATTCTCATACTGTCAGCTAAACTTCTGTATAAATTCTAAGCACCTCAGCCTCTGTGGGGAGCTCGAGAACTGGGTCTCCTTACTTCATCATTCAAGTTTCATATTGAGGAGAATAGGCTGATTAAAGTCTATTGCTGTTTTCAACAACTTCTGAGGATTGACAGTATGGCGAATTGAAGTCTCTGAAGCTCTGATGTTGGAGACCTTTTAAAATGCATTAAAAAAATCACAAGCGATTGCCATTGGTACAACACTCAACCAGGATTCAGGGGAAAAAAAAGCACAAGACGGCCCTCATTGCAGCCACCGACGACACCCGGACCATCCTGGACCAAGGGGAGACAAAGGCCCTCATCTTGCTCAACCTCTCTACAGCATTCAATGGTGTCTCCCACAACATATTCATCTGAAGACTCCACAAGATTGGCATCAAAGTACCTGTACTCAAATCAATCTGCTCCTTCCGCACGGGAAGAACCCAAAAGGTCAGCCTACCACACTTCACATTTGAGGCTAAGAACCTTATATGCAGTGCCCCTGGGATTGTGTCTCAAGCCCAACCCTGTTCAACATCCAAATGACACCACTCATCAACACCATCGGATTCCAAGGTATCAACATTGTCTCTCCTATGCCAATGACACCCAGCTCATCCACTCTGTCTGATAACACTAACACTACCAAAATCAATTTCACCTACTACATGATCATGGTAGAAAAAAGGATGAGAATCAACTTGCTGAAACTCAACTCTCACAACACAGAAGTACTAGGCTTTGGAAAGAAGACCTCCCCACAGGACGCAACCTGGTGGCCAACTGAGCTAACACCACTACCTATACCCACGACTACACCAGAAACCTGGGGATCTCACTGGACGACAAACCTAACATGACAGCATAAGTCAATGCTGTGAGCACTGCTTGCTTCAACATCCATGCATGCTCCAAAAGATCTTCGAATGGCTAATACAGAACACCCGACAAACCGTCACACAGGAACTCATCAAGAGCAGACTCAACTATGGCAACTCACTCTACAAAGGGAATTTACAAGCAGCTCACAGAGACTCCAAACAATCCAGAGCATCGCCGTAAGACTCATCCTCAAAATCCCATGCTGCCCTTACATCTCTCCTCATATCAGAGAGCTCCACTGGTTCCCTATTCACAAACTCAGCCAATTCAAACTCCTCACACACACATACAAAGCCTTGCATAACATTGGATCGGTATACCGTAACAGTCGAATACACTTTCAACAGCCAACCAGACACCTACGCTCAGTCTCACGTGCATCCTCCCCATTCACAAAAGCAGAGAAGGGCGCGCATTCACATACATTTCACCTAAAGCCTGGAACAAACTCCCACAGCACATTAGTCTCTTCCTTGCTCCTTAAGTTGTGCAAGAAGCAGAAGACCTGGCTATTGGATTACCCATAAGGGGACCGCACACCTGCTCAAGCACCCTCACTGTTTTTTTTAGCGCTCTATAAATCAACATAACATACACAAATTACTCTCATCACCTTTTGTGTTTTTGTAATCAGGATCTGCTTGCATTTGGTAAACACTGCTGGTATTAGTGGAATCAATGGAAAGGCATAAGCAATGTACCAGACTAGTCTACCGACAGTGCATTCCCTTAGGATTCGTGAAGATGAAACCTGAATGTACAGGTTAGCATTTTGCACTTGCATGTCTTTGGAAGATTGTGCTTATGAGCCCTTGATCTAGTTCCCATTTGTGAGAGATTACTTCTAGTCTACTTAGCATGTCTCTCAGATGCATTGCTGTAATGGGGGCTTCCTTTAAGATTGCTAATCTCGAATTGCCAAGTACTAATTGGATAGGGCATTTGCTTTTGAGCTCCTGCTTTTTCAGGTGAACCATTGTGGTGGGTGGGTCGGTTTGAATCTGCATTACCGTCCTTGTTACTGCCTTGTGAAATGCCTTTAGTGCTGGAAACACCGTCTTCAAATCCAGCAAATTTGTATGTTTGACTGCCTCCTGTGGTGTCCACAGTTTCATGTTCTTGAGTTCTTCCATTGAAGTACTCCACTCTGTGGGGCGGGTGGGATGCATCTGTGGTTCTAGGCTGTACGACTTCACCACGTGTGTAATACCACACGTTGACCTTTACAACACATGGCATTAAATCGCAGACTTTTCCTAAGCATTTTTGAGGTTTTGTGTGTGTGCATGGGGGCACACACATACACATGTTTTATGTATATATTGAAAAATATATATATATATTTGGGGGGGGTTAGCTCAGATATACTTCCCAGTGGCCAGTTATGGCCGGTGTTTCAATAGGAAATGCCTTTCTTGTTTTGCTACTTTGCCGCCATTTGACTAATCTTCACAAAACTTTACAAAAAAAGTGCTTTTTCCAGTTTGTGCATGGAAAGTTACAGGGTAATCCATCAAGTGGGGTCCGAGAAAAAAAAACAGGAGGGGTCCCAAAACATAAAATCCCCATGCATTTTACAGGAACGTTTGAACAGCGCTACCACAAAAAAAACTGCTGAATGGAATTATACCAAACTTGTTAGGAAGCTAGATCTTGGTCTAGAAAACGTGTTTTTTGTAATTTGGTGTTCATTTGTTTGGTAGTTTTTTGAGATAACAGGACGTTAGAACCCAATTATAAAAAAAGAGCCTTCTGACTAGCCAAGGTGGCTTTTTTTTTTTTTTTTTTTACCCTTGGGCCATCTTGTTCCAAACCCAGCAAGGCTCTGTAACAGGAGGACATATGTGGCAGGCAGCCTTTACAGGACTCAGTCCCCTGTCTGGAGCTTAGAGATATATATATATATATATATATATATACATTTTTTTGTTTGTTTTTTTTATTAAAAAGTTGTGATCCCCTGGCAATGTCATTGGATCTAGAGTATTTAAAAAGAGCAAAAAAAATTGTTCAACCGCATTGGCGTTTAATTATGTATATTATTATGGGGAGGAGCAAATGTGACAACCCTCCCCCGTGGAGGCCACACATGGGCACCAGGGACCCTTTTTCCGGGGGCTAAATGTATCTTAAGGGTGATGGGGCGCCTATTCCCCCCCAAAAACCTTTAGACGCTCTGGGGACCCCCTCACCCAGGGTCAAATAGTAACTAAAGAGGAAGGGGGCACGCTGACACCCTTCTCAGAGCCTTAGGGACCCCATACCAGGGACTTTACACGTGTCTCCCTCCCCTAATATTAATATATTTGGCCCTCAGGAATGTATTTAGCGCCAGGGGATGGGGTCCAGGGGACTCTCAAGGTTCGGTGAGAACCATGCAACCGCCCCCCAAATGGCCCTACATAATGGGGTCCCTGGGGACATTTGTACTCACTGAGGGGACTGCACCCACCTCCCCAAAAAATTAGTTTTTTGCTCCCTGGAGCCAAAATTGACTTGGCAATGTGGTTCGCTTGCCCTTTCTTTTTTTTAAAAGAGAAAAAAGGTCCGGGGGATAGTGTCTTGGGGAGAAGGGCATTCACCATGCACTGGGAGGGTGCTGTTTGACTGCAGGAGGTTCTGTATAGGCTCCGCAGCAAGGCCCCACCGCGCATGACCTTCGGATTAGCTTTATGTTTGGTAATAAAAAGTTACTTTACATTAAAAAACAAACAAAAATTCCCTGAAAAATTGTTAAAGTTACAGTTATGTGAAAACGTCTGGGCCTGCCTAACGTTTTACACAAAAAAAACAAAAGAAATTAATTATACTTATCTCTAGTAACTATAACTCATGGCCTATTGTAACTATAAGTCGATCTCACGCCATGCACTACTTATTTCCCCACATACTATAGCAAGACTGTTCATGGCGCGAGCATGAATTATAGTTATCTTAGGGCATGAGCTACAGTTACTAGAAATAACTATAAGTAGTGAATTTCAGAGAGTTTTTGAGCTTAAAATGTTAAGTTGCCACTAAAATTTTCACCTACCTAAACATTACTTTGTTTTTTTTATTGATTATATATATATATGTATATATATATATATATATGGTGTGTGTATAGGTGTGTATATATATGGAAAATGTCACTTACCCAGTGTACATCTGTTCGTGGCATGTAGTGCTGCACATTCACATGCTATGCATAGCTCTTCCGACTCCTAGTGTTGGGCTTGGAGTGTTAAAAGTTGTTTTTCGTCGAAGAAGTATTTTCGGAGTCACAGGATCGAGTGAGTCCTCCTCTTGGTTACAGTGCGCACGGGCATCGACTCCACTGTTAGATTATTTTCCCGCAAAGGGTGAAGGAAGGAGTGGTAGAGTATAAGAATATAAAGAGATGTCCATGCAAATGTAAATGTATATACATATGTACAAATGTTAAACTTAAACGACTACAGGCTTCCAGGGAGGAGGGAGGGTGCATATGAATCTGCAGCACTACATGCCACGAACAGATGTACACTGGGTAAGTGACATTTTCCATTAAATGGCATGTATAGCTGCAGATATACATGCTATGCATAGACTACAAAGCAGTTAGTCCTCCAAAAACAGCAGTGGCTAGCCTGTAGGAGTTGAAGTTGTTTGAAATAGTGTTCTTAAGACAGCTTCACCTACAGTCGCTTGTTGTTGTGGAAAAAAAAAACATCAACACAGTAGTTATTTGTAAATGTTTGACGAGTTGACCATGTGCCTGCTTTACATATATTAACCATTGGTATGTTTCCTAAAAATACCATAGACGCATCTTTCTTTCTTGTAGAACGTGCTCCAGGAGTGATCAAAAGTTGTCTTTTTGCTTTGTTGTAGCATGTTTGTATGCATCTAACAATCCATCTTGCTAAACCTTGTTTTAATATAGGATTGCCTTTATGTGGTTGTTGGAAAGCAACATAATGAAAATGTCACTTACCCAGTGTACATCTGTTCGTGGCATTAGTCGCTGCAGATTCACATGTTTGGCACAGTCCGCTGCCTGGTGTTGGGCTCGGAGTATTACAAGTTGTTTTTCTTCGAAGAAGTCTTTTTGGTCACGGGACCGAAGGACTCCTCCCTCCTCGGCTCCATTGCGCATGGGCGTCGACTCCATCTTAGATTGTTTTCCCCGCAGAGGGTGAGGATGGAGTTGTTTGGTATAAATAGTGCCCATGCAATGGAGTGAATATGTATGTACGTTAAGAGTTTCTAATAATTATTTACAAATGTTCAGATGTTTAAGATTTATGATCTACTTCTAAACGGCTACAGGCTTCCCGGGGAGGTGGGAGGGTACATGTGAATCTGCAGCGACTAATGCCACGAACAGATGTACACTGGGTAAGTGACATTTTCAGTTCGATGGCATATGTTGCTGCAGATACACATGTTTGGCATAGACTATAAAGCAGTTACCTCCCCTAAAAGCGGTGGTTTAGCCTGTAGGAGTTGAAGTAGTTTGGAATAATGTTCTTAGTACAGCTTGGCCCACTGTAGCTTGTTGTGCATTTAGTACGTCTACACAGTAGTGTTTAGTAAACGTATGAGGCGTAGACCAGGTTGCAGCCTTACATATTTCGCTCATAGGAATGTTTCCTAGAAAGGCCATTGTAGCACCTTTCTTTCTGGTTGAGTGTGCCTTTGGTGTAATAGGCAATTCTCTTTTGGCTTTAAGATAGCATGTTTGAATGCATCTGACTATCCATCTAGCAATGCCTTGTTTAGAGATTGGATTTCCTATGTGTGGTTTTTGAAAAGCTATGAACAGTTGTTTTGTTTTCCTGATTAGCTTTGTTCTGTCAATGTAATACATTAGTGCTCTTTTGATGTCTAATGTATGTAGTGCCCTTTCAGCCACAGAATTTGGTTGTGGGAAGAACACTGGCAATTCTGTTTGATTTAAATGGAATGGTGAGATTACTTTTGGCAGAAATTTTGGATTTGTTCTTAGAACTATTTTATTGTTGTGTATTTGAATAAATGGTTCTTGTATGGTAAATGCCTGTATTTCACTTACTCTTCTGAGGGATGTGATTGCAATGAGAAATGCGACCTTCCAGGTTAGATATTGCATTTCACAGGAATGCATGGGTTCGAAAGGTGGACCCATGAGTCTTGTTAAGACGATGTTAAGATTCCATGAAGGAACTGGTGGTGTTCTTGGTGGTATAATTCTTTTTAGCCCTTCCATGAATGCTTTAATAACTGGTATTCTAAATAGAGACGATGAATGAGTAGTTTGTAGGTAAGCAGATATTGCTGCGAGGTGTATTTTTATAGATGAAAAAGCGAGATTTGCTTTTTGCAAATGTAGTAAGTATCCTACTATGTCTTTAGTAGAGGCATGTAATGGTTGTATTTGATTGGCATGGCAGTAGTAAACAAATCTTTTCCACTTAGATGCATAGCAGTGTGTAGTGGAAGGTTTTCTAGCTCGTTTTATGACCTCCATGCATTCTTGTGTGAGGTCTAAGTGTCCGAATTCTAGGATTTCAGGAGCCAAATTGCCAGATTCAATGATGCTGGGTTTGGATGCCTGATCTGTTGTTTGTGTTGTGTTAACAGATCTGGCCTGTTGGGTAGTTTGGCATGCGGTACTAGTGAAAGGTCTAGTAGGGTTGTATACCAAGGTTGTCTTGCCCATGTGGGTGCTATCAGTATGAGTTTGAGTTGGTTTTGACTCAACTTGTTTACTAGATATGGAAGGAGAGGGAGAGGGGGAAAAGCGTACGCAAATATCCCTGACCAACTCATCCATAGAGCATTGCCTTGTGATTCGCGGTGTGGGTACCTGGATGCGAAGTTTTGGCATTTTGAGTTTTCTTTTGTTGCGAACAAATCTATCTGGGGTGTTCCCCAAATTTGAAAGTACTTGTTCAGAACTTGGGGGTGAATTTCCCATTCGTGGACTTGTTGGTGGTCTCGCGAAAGGTTGTCTGCTAGTTGGTTTTGTATTCCTGGAATAAATTGTGCTATTAGGCGAATGTTGTTGTGAATCGCCCACTGCCAAATTCTTTGTGTTAGGAGGCACAATTGTGTTGAGTGTGTTCCTTGTTTGTTTAAATAATACATTGTTGTCATGTTGTCTGTTTTGACAAGAATGTATTTGTGTGTTATTATGGGTTGGAAGGCTTTTAACGCTAGAAATACTGCTAACAGTTCTAGGTAATTGATATGAAATTTTGTTTCGTGTATATCCCATTGTCCTTGAATGCTGTGGTGATTGAGGTGTGCTCCCCACCCTGTCATGGAAGCATCTGTTGTTATAACGTATTGAGGCACTGGGTCCTGAAATGTCCGCCCTTTGTTTAAATTTTTGCTGTTCCACCATAGAAGCGAGAGGTATGTTTGGCGGTCTACCAACACCAGATTTTGAAGTTGACCCTGTGCCTGTGACCATTGTGATGCTAGACACTGTTGTAAGGGTCGCATGTGTAGTCTTGCGTTTGGGACAATGGCTATGCATGATGACATCATGCCTAGAAGTTTTAGCACATGTTTTGCTTGTATCTTTTGGTTTGGAAACATAGCACTTATTACCTTGTGGAATGCCTGCACTCTTTGTGGACTTGGAGTGGCAATTCCTTTTGATGTGTTGATGGTTGCTCCTAGATATTGTTGTGTTTGACACGGTTCTAGGTGTGATTTTGTATAGTTGATGGAAAACCCCAGTTTGTGAAGGGTTTGTATGACAAATGTGGTGTCGTTTGCGCATTTTTTTACTGTGTTGGTCTTGATTAGCCAATCGTCTAGGTAAGGGAACACATGTATCTGTTGTCTCCTGATGTGTGCTGCTACTACTGCTAGACATTTTGTGAACACTCTTGGTGCAGTTGTTATTCCGAATGGCAACACTTTGAATTGGTAATGTATTCCTTTGAATACGAACCGTAGGTACTTTCTGTGAGAAGGGTGTATTGGTATATGAAAGTACGCATCCTTTAGGTCTAATGTGGTCATGTAATCTTGCTGTTTGAGCAGTGGAATGATGTCTTGTAGTGTGACCATGTGAAAATGGTCCGATATGATGTAGGTATTTAGTGTCCTGAGATCTAATATTGGTCTTAATGTTTTGTCTTTTTTTGGAATTAGAAAGTACAGGGAGTAAACTCTTGTGTTTTTTTGTTGTACTGGTACTAACTCTATTGCATCCTTTTGCAGTAGTGCTTGAACTTCTAGTCCTAAAAGTTCTAAATGTTGTGGTGACATTTTGCGTGTTTTGGGGGGGATGTTTGGTGGGAAGTTGTGGAATTCTATGCAATAGCCATGTTGGATTATTGCTAATACCCAATTGTCTGTTGTAATCTGTTGCCAAGATTGGTAGAATTGGCTTAGTCTTCCCCCCACTGGTGTTGAGTGAAGGGGTTGCGTGACTTGAAAGTCACTGTTTAGGTGGAGGTGTTTTTGGAGTCTGGAATCTTCCCCTACTCCTTGGGAATTGACCCCCCGATATCCCCTGAAGCCTCCCCTTTGGAAGGAACCCAGATATGGTGTGGTTCTTGTTTGTTGGCTGGTGGTGTCTGTGGGTTGGCCACGAAACCCCCCTCTAAATGGAGTTTTTCTGAAAGAGCCTCTGCTCTGCGGGGAGTAGAGTGCGCCCATGGCCTTGGCCGTGTCTGTGTCCTTTTTAAGTTTTTCAATGGCTGTATCCACTTCAGAGCCAAAAAGTTGTTTCTCGTTGAAGGGCATATTAAGGACAGCCTGCTGGATTTCAGGTTTGAAGCCTGAAGTGCGTAGCCAAGCGTGTCTCCTTATGGTGACAGCAGTGTTGACTGTTCTTGCTGCAGTATCGGCTGCGTCTAGTGAAGAGCGGATTTGATTGTTTGAGATCGTTTGTCCCTCTTCCACTATTTGCTGCGCCCTTTTTTGGTATTCCTGGGGAAGATGGTCTACGAGAAGTTGCATCTCGTCCCAGTGTGCTCGGTCATATCTGGCCAGCAGCGCTTGTGAATTTGCGATGCGCCACTGGTTGGCTGCCTGTGATGCTACTCTTTTCCCTGCCGCATCAAATTTCCGGCTTTCTTTGTCCGGAGGTGGGGCGTCGCCAGATGTATGTGAGTTTGCTCTCTTGCGAGCTGCCCCTACTACCACGGAGTCAGGTGGTAACTGCGAAGTAATAAACACTGGGTCTGTGGGTGGTGGTTTGTATTTCTTATCCACCCTTGGGGTGATGGCTCTTGATTTTACGGGCTCTTCAAAAATTTGTTTTGCGTGCCGTAACATCCCTGGTAGCATTGGGAGACATTGATATTGGCTGTGTGTAGCCGAGAGGGTGTTAAATAAAAAATCATCCTCTATAGGATCGGAATGCAGTTGGACATTGTGGAATTCTGCTGCCCTAGCCACCAGTTGCGAGTATGAGGTACTGTCCTCTGGCGGTGACGGCTTTGTGGGGTATGACTCGGGATCATTGTCCGGCACTGGGGTGTCATACAGGTCCCAAGCGTCTTGATCCTGATCGTTATGACTTATGGTAGTTTGCGCTGGTGAGTGCATTTGTGGCGGTGTTTGTGCCGGCGATGCCTGTGGTGGAGAGGGCGGAGGCGTGACTTTTTTAACCACTTTGGCTTGTGGTTGTGCGTCATCCTTTGGAAGTTCGATCCTTCTTTTTCTCATGATTGGGGGAAGGGTTGATATCTTCCCTGTGTCGTGCTGGATGTACAGTCTCTTTTGTGTGTAGTCCGATTCTACACTTTGGAGCTCTTGTCCAAATCTGTGCATTTGGCCACTTATTCCTTGTTCCTCTGAGTAGGATGAAGGTGTGGTATTTTTCGGCGCCGAGAGAGAATCTTTTTTCGGTTTCGGCACCGACAGATTTTTTGTTCCTTTCGGCATGGATTCTCGGTGCCGATGTTTTTCGGTGCCGGTATCTTGTTTTTGTCTCTCGGAGCCGCTTTCTCGGCTCCGAGGTTGCTCCATGGCGGTCCCTCGACCGGAGTCGGGTGTCTTCGCTATGGGCGTGCCCTTTTTCGGCGCCTTCGACGGTTCGCCTGTTTTATGGGTCGAGCCATGGCCTGTTGGCAGTGGCGTCCCCTGGGCTTTCGGTTTGTCGATGGATTTACTTTTCGACGTCTTACTCACAGTTTGTTGCTGTTGTTCGACGTCTGAGTCTCCGGATTCTGATTCCGGAACCGAGAATGTTTCCTCTTCCTCGTCGAAACGTTGTTTTGTCGACGTGGAGGCCATTTGTTGACGCCTGGCTCTTCGTTCCCGGAGTGTTTTTCTGGACCGGAAGGCTCGACAGGCTTCACAGGTATCCTCCTTGTGCTCGGGGGACAAGCACAAGTTACAGACCAAGTGCTGATCTGTATAAGGATACTTACTGTGACATTTTGGGCAGAAACGAAACGGGGTCCGTTCCATCGGCTTCGATGTCGCACGCGGTCGGGCCGACCAGGCCCCGGTGGGGGATCGAAACTACCCCAAAGTCTTCCGATGATCGGTGTCGATGTACCTAACTATCCCGATACCGAACGGAACAATACCGACGCTTTCTTCCGAGATTCTGACTAACTTTCCGAACCGAAACACGGAGCGAAAAGGAATACGTCCAAACCCGACAGCGGAAAAAAACAATCTAAGATGGAGTCGACGCCCATGCGCAATGGAGCCGAGGAGGGAGGAGTCCTTCGGTCCCGTGACCAAAAAGACTTCTTCGAAGAAAAACAACTTGTAATACTCCGAGCCCAACACCAGGCAGCGGACTGTGCCAAACATGTGTATCTGCAGCAACATATGCCATCGAACAGTTGTTTTGTTTTTCTAAAATCTTTAGTTCTGTCTATATAGTACATGTGAGCTCTTTTGAGATCTAGGGTATGAAGAGCTCTTTCTGCCACAGAGTGTGGCTGTGGAAAGAAGACTGGCAATTCCACTGTTTGGTTGATGTGAAAATGAGGTACTACTTTTGTTAGAAATTTTGGATTTGTTTTAAGTAAAACTTTATGTTTGTACACTTGGAAAAAAGGTTCTTCAAGAGTGAAGGCTTCTATTTCACTAACTCTTCTTAAAGAAGTAATAGGTACAAGGAAAGCGACCTTTTATGTTAAATACTGAATCTGACAAGAGTGCATGGGTTCAAAAGGGGGTCCCATGAGTCTGGTGAGTACGATATTTAAATTCCACGATGGAACAGGTGGTGTTCTACGTGGAATAAAACGTTTTAATCCTTCCATGAAGGCTTTAATAACAGGAACTCTGAATAGAGAAGTATGTTGAATATTCTGTAAGTGTGCAGCTATTGCAGTGAGGTTTATCTTGATGGATGAGAAAGCCAAATGTGACTTTTGCAAATGAAGTAAATAGCATACAATATCGTGTATGGATGCTGTAAGTGGGTCAGTGTTTTTAGATTGACTGTAGTATACAAATCTTTTCCACTTGTTTGCTTAGCAACGTCTAGTAGTAGGTTTACGTGCTTGTTTAATTACTTCCATACATTCTGGTGGAAGTTTTAGGTAACCAAATTCTATGACTTCAGGATCCAAATTGTTAGATTGAGAGCATTGGGATATGGATGCCTGATTTGACCTCTGTTCTGGGTTAACAAATCTGGTCTGTTTGGGAGTTTGGAATGGGGTACTACAGACAGATCTAGGAGTGTTGTGTACCAATGCTGGTGTGCCCATGTTGGTGCTATTAGAATCATAGTGAGTGATGTTTGACTTAGTTTGCTGACAAGAAAGGGACGGAGTGGGAGAGGGGGAAAAGCATAAGCAAATATCCCTGACTAATGGATCCATAGAGCATCGCCCTTGGATAGAGGATGTGGGTGTCTGGATGCGAAGTTTAGGCATTTTGCATTTTCGCTTGTTGCGAATAGATCTATCTCTGGTGTTCCCCACTTTTGAAAGTACTTTTGAAGTACTTGGGAGTGAATCTCCCATTCGTGCGTTTGTTGGTGATTTCTGCTTAGGAGATCTGCCAGCTGATTGTCTATCAGTGGAATGTATTGTGTAATAGATAAATGTGATTGTGAACTGCCCATTTCCATATTGTTTGGGCTAGCAGGGACAGTTGAGGAGTGTCCCCCGCCCTGTTGGTTGAGGTAATACATGGTTGTCATGTCTATTTTTATGAGAACAGTCTTCTGTTTGAGAAGAGGTTGAAATGCTTTTAGAGCAAGAAATACAGCTAATAGTTCTAGGTGGTTTATATGAAGATGTTTCTGTTGGGCATCCCATTGCCCTTGAATGGTCTGATTGTTGAGGTGAGCTCCCCAACCGATCATTGATGCATCTGTCTGGATTATGGTCTGAGGTACAGGGTCTTAGAATGACTGCCCCTTCATTAGATTGCTGCGATTCCAACATTGAAGGGACATTTGTGTTTGGCAGTCCATCAACACTAGATCTTGAATTTGACTGTGTGCTTGAGACCATTATTGTGAGAGGCCTTGTGGTAAGGGCCTCATGTTTAGTCTTGCATGTGGAACTATGGCTGTGCAAAATGCCATCATTCCTAGAATTTTCATGATAAAGTTTACAGTATATTGTTGATTTGACTGTATGTGTGGTATGAGATTTTTTAAAGCTTGTATCCTTTGTGTATTTGGATAAGCTAGGGCTTTTTGAGTATTTAGGATAGCACCTAGGTAAGGTTGTACTTGTGCTGGTTGAAGATGTGATTTTTGGTAATTGAGTGAACCCTAGCGTATGCAAGGTTTGTATCAAATAACGAGTGTGTTGTTGGCATTGTGTAAAATTGCTTGATTTTATTAGCCAATCGTCTAGATATGGAAAGACATATATGTGTTGCCTTCTTAGGTAGGCTGCCACTGCTGCTAGACATTTTGTGAATACCGTTGGAGCTGTTATGCCGAATGGCAGAACTTTGAACTGATCATGTTTTCCTGCTATCACAAACCTTAGGTATTTCCTGTGAGTTGGATGGATGGGTATATGGAAATACGCATCTTTGAGATCTAATGCAGTCCTGTAATCTTGTTTTTGTAGTAGTGAAATGATGTTCTACAGAGTAACCATGTGAAAGTGTTCGGACAGGATATATAGATTTAGTTATCGGAGGTCTAGGATGGGCCAGAAAGTGCCATCCTTTTTGGGAATGAGGAAGTATAGTTAGTATAATCCTGTTCCTTGTAGAGAATGTGGGACCAATTCTACTGCTTGTCTTAGTAGTAGCGATTGTACTTCTTGCTGTAATAGAACACTGTTCTGGGGACAGCTTGTGGTAACTTTGAGGAATGTTTGGAGGGGTAGAAATCAATTCTAGACAATAGCCATTGCGCAAAATTGACAATACCCAATGCTCTGTGGTGATGTTTTGCCAATGAGAGTGAAACTGCTGCAGTCTTCCCCCCACAGATGATGTGTGGGGTTGAGGGATGGCAAATAAGTCACTGTTTAGATGGGGTAGTGGCTTGTTTTGAAGTTAGGAACTTGCCTCTATTTCTAAAGTATTGGCCTTGGTAAGACTCTCTAAATCCCCCTCTCTGGTACTGTTGTTGCTGTTGCCCTTGCTTTGCCTGGGAGGTAGAAGCCTCAGTGGATTGTGGCTTGAATCCTCCTCTGAATTGTTATCTGCGAAAGGAGCCTCTATAGGGTGTTGGGTATAATGCTCCAATTGCTTTGGTAGTGTCTGAGTCTTTCCTCAGTTTTTCTATGGCCATATCTACTTCAGGGCCAAACAAATGCTTTTTATTGAAAGGCATGTTGAGCACTGCCTGCTGGATTTCTGGTTTAAAACCAGAGGAACATAGCCATGCATGTCTACGTATAGTTATGGCAGTATTGACACTTCTAGCTGCTGTATCTGCAGCATCAAGGGCAGACCGTAATTTATTATTGCTTATGGCCTGACCCTCTTCCACAATTTGCTGTGCCCTTTTTCGGTGTTCCTTTGGGAGATGCTGTAGGAGTTTCTGCATCTCGTCCCAGTGGGCTGTATCATACCTTGCTAGCAAGGCTTGCGAGTTGGCAATTTGCCATTAGTTGGCAGCATGTGTGGCTATCCTCTTGCCAGCAGCATCTAATTTCCTACTCTTCTTGTCAGGGGGGAGGAGCATCCCGATGACTGGCTATTAGCTCTTTTTCTAGCCACACTTACTACCATTGAGTCTGGAGGAACTTGATGGGTAATATAATCAGGGTCTGTAGGAGCAGGTTTATACTTTATATCAATGTGTGGAGTTACTATTCTAGCTTTGACTGGCTCACTAAATATTTGATCTGCATGTTTAACCATGCCAGGTCCCATTTTGAGTGGTGGGAGGATAGAGTGTTAAACAGAAAATCCTCTTCTAGGGGCTCAGGGTGCATAAGCACCCCATGGTATGCTGCTGCTCTGGAAACAACCTGCGAGTATGCTTTAGTGTCCTCTGGTGGAGAAGACTTAGAAGGGTATAAATCAGGGTAATTGTCAGGAACAGGATCTGGGTCGTATAGATCCCAAGGATCAACTGTAACGCCATGTGAATTTTGCGAATGAGTTGGTGAAGGTAAAAGTGGTGGGCTAGTGGGTGGAGGCAAAAAAATAAAGTTGTGGTGAATGAGGGGGAAAAGTATGGGCAGGTACCGGCCTCTCCTTCGGTTTATACATTTTTGCTGGTGATGGAGCAGTGTCTAATTGTTTTTGAAAGGCCAGCTTCCTTTTGGTTTGTAGAGGAGGTGCAGTAATTCTGCCAGTCTCTTTATGGATGTGAATCCTTTATTGTCTTTCATCCATAACCTCAAGGATAGGTTGAACCTCAGTGTCCTCATCAGAAGGTCTATAAGATTGTTCATGCAGTGATTTTGAGCTTTGTTTAAGATGGCTCAAAAGTCCTTGCTCTTCTGAATAAGATGATGATTTTGGCTCTGAAGATGGTAGCTTTTTCGGGCCTGAAAATGCAGCCGGTTGTTTTGGCTCCGAAGCAGGGCGTCAAGGATTCGACTCCGAGGAGGGAGGACACTTGCTCGAGTCCGAAGTAGAACCCTTAATTAATTTACTTGACTCCGATACCGACGGAGGAGTGGCCTTTTGAGACGCCGAACCCCAAGGTCGGTCGACGAGAATCTTTTTTCGGGTCAAGCCATGGCTCTCTGGCAGTGGTGTACCCAAAGCCTTTGATGATATTTTATAAGTGAGCGTAGGGACAGACGTACTCATGTGCTGACCAGCAGTGATAGGGCTATCTTCTTCCGGTTCTTGTTCGGAGTCGGTGTCTCTGATGGAAACCACTGTCTGCAACTGTTCTTCCTCCATGATATTGAGATGTTCCTTACTCTTAGATGCCATTTCCAATCTTCTGGCTCTCCAATCCCCCAGGGTCTTCTTGGATCTAAACTATCGACAGGCCTCACAATCTTCTTCTTTGTGGTCGGGAGAAAGACACAGATTACAAACAAGGTGTTGGTCTGTGTAGGTAAATTTTGCGTGGCATTGAGGACAAAAATCGAAATGGAGTCAGATCCATCAGGCTTCGACGCGGCAGGCCCGAACAGGCCAGATTCTGGTGCACGTGCCCAGAAGGGCGAAATTTTGTTTCCTATGGTACTATCGGTTCGACGCTAGGTAGAAACGCGATTGAAACAATACCGATGATGAAGGGAGTTTTCTAAAGTTTCCGATTCGAAATCTCAGATGAGGGGAAATACGTCCCAACCCGACAACGGAAAGAAAACAATTTAACAATGGAGTCGATGACCATGCGCAGTATGACCGAGAGGAGGAGTCACTCGATCCTGTGACTCCAAAAAGACTTCAAAGAAAAACAACTTGTAACACTAGATGCCGGAATAATGCATAGCATGCATATCTGCAGCTACAAATGCCACCAATATACATATATATATGGAAAATGTCACTTCCCAGTGTACATCTGTTCGTGGCATCTTCCACTGCAGATTCACATGCTTTGCATACGTCTGCCATTTTGTGTTGGGCTCAGAGTGTTACAAGTTGTTTTTCTTCAAAGAAGTGTTTTTGAGTCATGAATCGAGTGACTCCTCCTCTTCGGCTCCATTGCGCATGGGCATTGACTCCATGTTAGATTGTTTTCATGCAGAGGGAAAGGTAGGAGTGATATAGAGTATAAAGAAAAGAGATGTCCATGCTAATGGAATGGTAAATATATATATATACATAAATGGAAAATGTCACTTACCCAGTGTACATCTGTTCGTGGCATGAGACGCTGCAGATTCACATGCTGTGCATATCCCGCCATCTAGTGTTGGGCTCGGAGTGTTACAAGTTGTTTTTCTTCGAAGAAGTCTTTTCGAGTCACGAGATCGAGGGACTCCTCGCATTTCGGCTCCATTGCGCATGGGCGTCGACTCCATCTTAGATTGTTTTCCCCGCAGAGGGTGAGGTAGGAGTTGTGTATATAGTAATAGTGCCCATGCAATGAAGTAAGTATGTATGTACATAGTGTGATTAAAAGTGATATATTTACAAATTTACAAGTTTATTTTTATCAACTTATAACGGCTACAGGCTCCCGGGGAGGTGGGAGGGCGCATGTGAATCTGCAGCATCTCATGCCACGAACAGATGTACACTGGGTAAGTGACATTTTCCGTTCGATGGCATGTGTAGCTGCAGATACACATGCTGTGCATAGACTAGTAAGCAGTTATCTCCCCAAAAGCGGTGGTTTAGCCTGTAGGAGTTGAAGTTGTTTGAAATAATGTTTGTAGTACTGCCTGTCCTACTGTGGCTTGTTGTGTTGTTAACACAAGTAATGTTTAGTGAATGTATGAGGCGTAGACCATGTGGCTGCCTTGCAGATTTCTGTCATTGGTATATTTCCTAGAAAGGCCATGGTGGCGCCTTTCTTTCTAATGGAGTGTGCCTTTGGTGTAATAGGCAGTTCTCTTTTTGCTTTAACATAACAGGTTTGAATACACTTAACTATCCATCTAGCAATGCCTTGTTTGGATATTGGATTTACTGCTTGAGGTTTTTGGAAAGCTACAAACAATTACTTTGTTTTGCAAAATTGTTTGGTTTTATCAATGTAATACATTAGTACTCTCTTTATGTCTAATGTATGTAATGCTCTTTCAGCTACAGAGTCTGGTTCTGGAAAAAACACTGGGAGTTCCACTGTTTGGTTTAAGTGGAACGGTGATATAACTTTTGGCAAAAATTTCGGATTTGTGCGTATAACCACTTTGTGCTTGTGTATTTGTATAAAGGGTTCCTATATGGTAAAAGCTTGTATTTCACTTACTCTTCTGACAGATGTGATAGCTCTTAGGAAGGCTACTTTCCATGTTAAGTATTGCATTTCACACGAGTGCATGGGTTCGAATGTTGGACCCATGAGTCGTGTTAATACAATATTGAGGTTCCACGAAGGAACTGGCGGTGTTCTTGGTGGAATTATCCTTTTTAGACCCTCCATAAATGCGTTTATGTCTGGGATTTTAAATAGTGAAGTTGAATGTGTAATTTGCAGATAGGCAGGATTTGCTGTGAGATGTATTTTAATGGATAAAAAAGCTAACAGACTTTTGTAAGTGTAGTAAGTAGCTTACAATGTTTTTTGCGGACGTGTGTAATGGTTGAATTAGTTTATTATGACAGTAATAAACAAATCGTTTCCATTTACTTGCGTAGCAATGTCTTGTAGTAGGTTTTCTAGCCTGTTTGATGACTTCCATACATTCTTGTGTAAGGTCTAGATGTCCAAATTCTAAGACTTCAGGAGCCAGATTGCTAGATTGAGCGATGCTGGATTCGGGTGTCTGATCTGTTGTTTGTGTTGAGTTAATAGATCTGGTCTGTTTGGTAGTTTGATATGAGGCACTACTGACAGGTCTAGTAGTGTTGTGTACCAAGGTTGTCCTGCCCAAGTTGGTGCTATTAGTATTAGTTTGTTTTGACTCAATTTGTTTACTAGATACGGAAGGAGTGGGAGAGAGGGAAAAACGTAAGCAAATATTCCTGACCAAGTCATCCATAACGCATTGCCCTTGGAGTGAGGATGTGGGTACCTGGGTGCGAAGTTTTGGCATTTTGCGTTTTCTTTTGTTGCGAATAGGTCTATTTGCGGTGTTCCCCAGTTTTAGAAGTAGGTCTGTAGTATCTGGGGATGAATTTCCCATTCGTGGATTTGTTGGTGATCTCGACTTAGATTGTCTGCCAACTGGTTTTGAATTCCTGGGATATATTGCGCTATTAGGCGAATGTGAATTGCCCAATGCCAAATCTTCTGTGCTAAGAGACACAGTTGTGATGAGTGTGTCCCTCCTTGTTTATTTAAGTAATACATTGTTGTCATGTTGTCTGTTTTGACAAGAATGTGTTTGTGGGCTGTTAGTGGTTGAAATGCTTTTAACGCTAGAAACACTGCTAGTAATTCTAGCTGATTTATATGAAGTTGTTTCTGCTGATGGTCCCATAGTCCCTGGATGCTGTGGTGGTTGAGGTGTGCTCCCCACCCTATCATGGAAGCATCTGTTGTGATCACGTATTGAGGCACTGGGTCTTGGAAAGGCCGCCCTTGGTTTAAATTTACAGGATTCCACCATTGAAGCGAGGTGTGTGTTTGGCGGTCTATCAACACTAGATCTTGAAGTTGACCCTGTGCTTGTGTCCATTGTGTTGCTAGGCACTGTTGTAAGTGCCGCATGTGTAATCTTGCGTTTGGGACAATGGCTATGCATGAGGACATCTTGCCTAGTAGTTTCATCACTAATTTTACCTGATACTTTTGGTTTGGGTGCATGCTTTGTATTACGTTTTGGAATGCTTGTACCCTTTGTGGACTTGGAGTGGCAATTCCTTTTTTGTGTTGAGTGTTGCTCCTAAGTATTGTTGTATTTGACACGGCTGTAAGTGTGATTTTTGGTAGTTTAGTGAGAACCCTAGTTTGTGAAGGGTTTCTATGACGTATTTTGTGTGTTGAAGACACTGTTTCTGAGTGCTGGTTTTGATTAACCAATCGTCTAGATACGGGAATACGTGTATGTGCTGTCTTCTGATATGTGCAGCTACTACTGCAAGGCATTTTGTAAATACCCTTGCTGCTGTTGTTATCCCGAATGGTAACACTTTGAATTGGTAATGTACTCCTTGGATTACAAACCTTAAGTATTTCCTGTGGGAAGGATGTATAGGTATATGGAAGTAAGCATCCTTGAGGTCTAATGTTGACATGTAGTTTTGTTGTTTGAGCAATGGAATTACGTCTTGAAGTGTCACCATGTGAAAGTGATCTGATTTGATGTAAATATTTAATGTTCTGAGATCAAATATGGGCCTCAGAGTTTTGCCCTTTTTTGTTATTAGAAAATACAGGGAGTAGACGCCTGTTCCTTTTTTATGTTTGGGTACTAGTTCTATTGCCTCTTTTTGTAATAACGCTTGGACTTCTAGTTGTAATAGATACAAGTGTTGTTTGGACATGTTGTGTGTCCTTGGAGGCACATTTGGTGGTAATTGTATGAATTCTATGCAATAACCATGTTGGATAATGGCTAGGACCCACGAGTCTGTTATTTCCTCCCAATTTTTGTGATAATCTGTGAGTCTCCCCCCCCCCCACTGATGTTGTGTGTTGGGGATTTGTGACATTGAAGTCACTGTTTAGTTTGAGGGGTCTTTGGGCTTTGGAACTTTCCTCTGTCCCCGAAAGCCTCCTCTTTGATATCGGCCCTGTTATGTGGGTCTGGCTTGTGAGGTTGAGGGTTCTGTGCTTTGGGGCCGAAACCCCCCTCTAAACTGTGTTTTCCTAAATGTGCCTCTGCTCTGTGGGGAGTAGAGCGCGCCCATGGCCTTGGCCGTATCAGTGTCCTTCTTCAGCTTCTCTATAGCTGTATCCACCTCCGGCCCAAACAACTGCTGTCCATTAAAAGGCATATTAAGCACAGCCTGTTGGATCTCTGGCTTAAATCCAGAGGTGCGTAGCCATGCGTGTCTCCGAATAGTGACCGCTGTAGTCACAGTTCTTGTGGCTGTGTCCGCTGCGTCCACTGCCGATCGTATCTGGTTGTCGGAGATACTTTGGCCCTCCTCCACCACTTGTTGTGCACGCTTTTGAAACTCCTTGGGCAGATGTTCTATAAAGTGCTGCATTTCATCCTAATGAGCTCTGTCATATCTTGACAATAAAGCCTGTGAATTGGCAATGCGCCATTGATTGGCTGCCTGTACTGCAACCCTTTTCCCCTCTGCATCAAACTTTCGACTTTCTTTGTCGGGTGGTGGTGCATCTCCAGAGGTGTGTGAATTAGCCCTTTTACGTGCTGCGCCTACTACTACGGAGTCAGGTGTCAGTTGTTGCGTGATGTACACAGGGTCTGTAGGGGGAGGCTTGTACTTTTTCTCCACCCTAGGTGTGATGGCTCTGCCTTTGACGGGCTCTTGAAATACTTGTTTCGCGTGTTTCAACATCCCTGGTAACATTGGAAGACTTTGGTACTGACTGTGTGTTGACGACAAAGTATTGAATAAAAAGTCATTCTCAATCGGTTCAGCGTGCAGTGCCACATTGTGAAAAGCAGCTGCTCTGGACACCACCTGCGTGTAAGCAGTACTGTCTTCAGGTGGTGATGGCCTTGCTGGGTAGCAGTCTGGACTATTGTCAGATACTGGTGCATCATATAGATCCCATGCATCTGGGTCATCCTGGCTCATCCCTGTGTGCGTTGGAGACTGCATCATAGGGGGGGGTCGCAATTGGTGACGGTCGCGGTGAGTGGTGTGGTGATGGTTGTGGCGAAAAACGAGGTGGAGTCACTTCTTTTGCCACCTTTGCTTTTGGTTGTTGCTTTTGGTTGTTTTTCTGTGTCTTTTCATCTTAATAGGAAGGAGAGTTCTTATTTTCCGTTTCCTTTTGAATATGGAGCCTTCTTTGTGTATAATCTGGCTCCTCCGCTTCTAGCTCTTGTCCAAATTTATGGCCTTGGAGTTGTGCTGAAAGGCCTTGTTCTTCGGAGTAGGAGCTTGTTTTCGGCTCCGAAGCTGGGTGTTTCGGCACCAAAACTTTTTCAACAGTCTTTTTCGGCTCCAATGCTACATTTTTCGGTTTCGGGGTGCCGGCCTCTCGGTGCCGACTTTGGTCGGAGACGTTATCTCGATGTTGAGTTTGGTCGGAGCCAGATTCTCGGTGTCAAGTATACTCTGTGCCGGTATCTCGACCGGAGTCGGATGACTTCGACACGTGTGTGCCCTTTTTCGGTGCCGATGGTTGGTCACCGAGTTTACGGGTTAAGCCATGGCCTGCTGGCGGGGGCGTTCCCTGGGCCTTCATGATTTTGGCATGAGTTTTGGCCGGGCTGGTTTACTCACGGTTTTCGCCGGCTGTTCCGTTTCGGGCTCGTCCGAGTCCGAGTCAGCAATGGAGAAAGTCTCCTCTTCTTCGACGTCGTGGTGTCCTGACAGCGCCAATGCCATTTGAAGCCTTCATGCTCTCCGGTCCCGTAGCGTTTTCTTTGACCGAAATGTCCGGCAAGCCTCGCAAGTATCCTCTTTGTGTTCGGGGGACAAACACAAATTACAGACCAGTTGCTGATCTTTAATTCGGTGTCGATGTGCGTTAACTAACCAGATACCGAAAGCAAACAATACCGTCAAATTTTCCGAGATTTAACTAACTTTCCGAACCGAAACACGGAGCGAAGAGGAACACTTCCGAACCAGATGGCGGAAAGAAAACAATCTAAGATGGAGTCGACGCCCATGCGCAATGGAGCCGAAAGGGGAGGAGTCCCTCGATCACATGACTCAAAAAGACTTCTTCGAAGAAAAACAACTTGTAACACTCCGAGCCCAACACTAGATGGCGGGATATGCACAGCATGTGTATCTGCAGCTACACATGCCATTGAACATTATATATATATATATATATATATATATATATATATATATATATATATATATATATATATATATATATATATATATATATATATATGGAAAATTTCACTTACCCAGTGTACATCTGTTCGTGGCATGAGACGCTGCAGATTCACATGCTTTGCACATCCCGCCATCTAGTGTTGGGCTCGGAGTGTTACAAGTTGTTTTTCTTCGAAGAAGTCTTTTCGAGTCACGAGATCGAGGGACTCCTCCCCTCTCGGCTCCATTGCGCATGGGCGTCGACGCCATCTTAGATTGTTTTCCCTGCAGAGGGTGAGGTAGGAGTTGTGTATTATAGTAATATTGCCCATGCAATGGAGTAAACATGTATGTACATAATGTAGTTTAAAGTTATATATTTACAAGTTTATAAATGTTTAAGATCAACTTCGAAATGGCTACAGGCTCCCGGGGAGGCGGGTGGGCGCATGTGAATCTGCAGCGTCTCATGCCACGAACAGATGTACACTGGGTAAGTGACATTTTCCGTTCGATGGCATGT
Source organism: Pleurodeles waltl (assembly GCF_031143425.1). NCBI lineage: Eukaryota > Metazoa > Chordata > Amphibia > Caudata > Salamandridae > Pleurodeles > Pleurodeles waltl. Next base: position 255,329,120 of record NC_090436.1, read on the forward strand.
GTAGCTGCAGATACACATGCTTTGCATAGACTAGTAAGCAGTTATCTCCCCAAAAGCGGTGGTTCAGCCTGTAGGAGTTGAAGTTGTTTGAAACAAAGTTCATAGTACTGCTTGTCCTACTGTGGCTTGTTGTGCTGTTAACACATTCACGCAGTAGTGCTTGGTAAACGTATGAGGTGCAGACCATGTGGCTGACTTACATACTTCAGTCATTGGAATGTTCCCTAGAAAGACCATGGTAGCACCTTTCTTTCTAGTTGAGTGTGCCCTCAGTGTAATAGGCAGTTCTCTTTTTGCTTTGAGATAACAGGTGTGAATGCATTTAACTATCCATCTAGCAATGCCTTGTTTGGAAATTGGATTTCCTGTATGAGGTTTTTGGAAAGCAACAAATAATTGTTTTGTTTTCCGAATTTGTTTTGTTCTGTCAATGTAGTACATTAACGCTCTTTTGATGTCTAATGTATGTAGTGCTCTCTCAGCTACAGAATCTGGCTGTGGGAAGAACACTGGTAGTTCTACTGTTTGATTCAAGTGGAACGGTGATATGACTTTTGGTAAAAATTTTGGATTTGTCCGTAGAACTACTTTATGCTTGTGTATTTCAATAAATGGTTCTTGTATGGTAAATGATTGGATTTCACTAACTCTTCTTAGAGATGTGATGGCAATTAGAAATGCAACTTTCCATGTTAAATATTGCATTTCACATGAGTGCATGGGCTCAAAAGGTGGCCCCATGAGTCGTGTTAAGACAATGTTGAGGTTCCATGAAGGAACCGGTGGTGTTCTTGGTGGTATTATTCTTTTTAGGCCTTCCATAAAGGCTTTTATGACTGGTATCCTAAACAGTGAAGATGAGTGGGTAATTTGCAGGTAAGCTGAAATTACGGTAATATGTATCTTAATGGATGAATAAGCTAGTTTTGACTTTTGCAAATGTAGCAAGTAGCTTACGATGTCTTTAGCAGATGCGTGTAATGGCTGGATTTGATTATTATGGCAATAATAAACAAACCTTTTCCACTTATTTGCATAGCAATGTCTAGTGGTTGGTTTTCTAGCTTGTTTTATGACTTCCATACATTCATGTCTAAAGTGTCCGAACTCTAAGACTTCAGGAGCCAAATTGCTAGATTCAGCGATGCTGGATTGGGGTGTCTGATCTGTTGATTGTGTTGAGTTAACAGATCTGGTCTGTTTGGTAGTCTGATATGAGGCACTACTGAGAAGTCTAGTAGTGTTGTGTACCAAGGTTGTCTTGCCCAAGTTGGTGCTATGAGTATGAGTTTGAGTTTGTTTTGACTCAACTTGTTTACTAGATATGGAAGGAGTGGGAGAGGGGGAAAAGCGTATGCAAATATCCCTGACCAACTCATCCATAACGCATTGCCGGGAGACTGATTTTGTGGGTACCTGGATGCGAAGTTTCGGCATTTTGCGTTTTCTTTTGTTGCAAACAGGTCTATTAGTGGTGTTCCCCAATCTTGGAAGTAAGTGTGTAGTACTTGGGGGTGAATCTCCCATTCATGGATCTGTTGGTGATCCCGAGAGAGATTGTCTGCTAATTGATTCTGAATCCCTGGAATGAACTGTGCTATTAGGCGAATGTGGTTGTGTATCGCCCAATGCCATATTTTCTGTGCCAGGAGACACAACTGTGTTGAGTGTGTTCCTTCCTGTTTGTTTAGGTAATACATTGTCATGTTGTCTGTTTTGACAAGAATGTGTTTGTGGCTTATTATTGGTTGAAATGCTTTTAACGCTATAAATACTGCCAATAGTTCTAAGTGATTTATGTGAAACTGTTTTTGTCGAGAGTCCTATTGTCCCTGAATGCTGTGTTGATTGAGGTGTGCTCCCCACCCTATCATGGAGGCATCTGTAGTTATTACGTATTGAGGCACTGGGTCTTGAAAAGGCCGCCCTTGGTTTAAATTTATATTGTTCCACCATTGAAGCGAGGTGTATGTTTGGCGGTCTATCAACACTAGATCTAGAAGTTGACCCTGTGCCTGTGACCATTGTGATGCTAGGCACTGTTGTAAGGGCCGCATGTGCAATCTTGCGTTTGGGACAATGGCTATGCATGAGGACATCATGCCTAGGAGTTTCATTACTATTTTGACTTGTATTCTTTGGTTTGGATACATGACCTGTATTACATTGTGAAATGCTTGTACTCTTTGTGGACTTGGAGTGGCAATCTATTTTGCTCTGTCGATTGTTGCCCCTAAGTATTGCTGTGTCTGACACGGCCGAAGGTGTGACTTTGGTGGTCATTACGACCCTGGCGGATTACTTCCGCCAGGGCCGCGGGACGCGGTGGCACCGCCGACAGGCCGGCGGTGCCCCGCGGGGCATTCTGACCGCGGCGGCTTAGCCGCGGTCAGAGAAGGGAAACCGGCGGTCTCCCGCCGGTTTCCCGCTGCCCCCAAGGAATCCTCCAAGCCGGCGCAGCTTGCTGCGCCGGCTTGGGGATTCCGACTCCCCCTCCCGCCATCCAGTTCCTGGCGGTTCTCCCGCCAGGAACCGGATGGCGGGAGGGGGAGTCGCGGGGCCCCTGGGGGCCCCTGCAGTGCCCATGCCAACGGCATGGGCACTTCAGGGGCCCCCGTAAGAGGGCCCCAAAATGTATTTCACTGTCTGCCTTGCAGACAGTGAAATACGCGACGGGTGCAACAGCACCCGTTGCACCTTCCCACTCCGCCGGCTCTATTACGAGCCGGCATCCTCGTGGGAAGGGAGTTTTTCCCTGGGCTGGCGGGCGGTCTTTTGGAGACCGCCCGCCAGCCCAGGGAAAAACTCATAATACCCTCCGCGGTCTTCTGACCGCGGAGCGGTATTAAGGAGGGCGGAATTCTGGCGGGCGGCCTCCGCCGCCCGCCGGAATCGTAATCAGGCCCTTTGTGTAGATGATTGAGAAACCTAGTTTGTGTAGGGTTTTCATGACGTACTTTGTGTGTTGTAAACACCGTTCTAGTGTGTTGGTTTTGATTAACCAATCGTCTAGGTACGGGAACACATGTATTTGCTGCCTTCTGATATGCGCAGCTACTACAGCCAGGAATTTTAAGTTTTTCTATAGCAGTGTCCACCTCCAGCCCAAACAACTGCTGTCCATTAAAAGGCATATTCAGAACGGCTTGTTGTATTTCCGGCTTGAATCCTGACATACGCAACCATGCGTGTCTCCTTATTGTTACTGCAGTATTTACTGTCCTTGCAGCTGTATCTGCTGCATCCATTGCTGACCGTATCTGATTATTTGAGATACTTTGTCCTTCCTCCACCACTTGTTGTGCCCTTTTTTGGAACTCTTTGGGTAAGTGTTCTATGAAATGCTGCATTTCGTCCCAATGAGCCCTATCATATCTTGCCAGAAGTGCTTGTGAGTTGGCAATGCACCATTGGTTTGCTGCTTGTGCTGCAACCCTTTTCCCAGCAGCGTCAAATTTGCGACTCTCCTTGTCTGGAGGTGGTGCGTCTCCCGAGGTGTGAGAGTTTGCTCTTTTGCGACCTGCCCCTACCACCACAGAGTCTGGTGTTAATTGCTGCGTGATATACACAGGGTCTGTAGGCGGTGGCTTGTACTTTTTCTCCACCCTTGGAGTTATGGCCCTGCCCTTCACAGGCTCCTGAAACACCTGTTTGGAGTGTTTTAGCATTCCAGGAAGCATAGGTAAGCTCTGGTATTGGCTATGAGTGAAGGATAGTGTATTAAACAAAAAGTCATCCTCAATTGGTTCTGCAAGCAAGGTGACATTATGAAATGCCGCTTCCCTTAAGACCACGTGCGTGTAGGATGTACTGTCCTCAGGTGGGGACGGTCTCGCTGGGTAACAGTCTGGGCTGTTATCCGATACTGGCGCATCATAAAGGTCCCATGCGTCGGAATCGTCCTGGCTCATTGCAGTATGTGTTGGGGATTGCATTAGTGGTGGAGTGACTACCGGTGATGTGTGCATTGATGGTGGTGGAGATGGTGGCGGAGTTGTCTGTCTTGCCACCTTTGCCTGTGGCTGCTTGTCCTTTTCTTGAAAGGCAAGTCTCCTTTTCATTTTAATTGGGGGAAGAGTGCTGATCTTCCCTGTGTCCTTTAGAATGTGGAGCCTCCTTTGAGTGTAATCTGGCTCCATTGATTCTAGTTCTTGTCCGAACTTATGTCCTTGCATTTGGGAGGACAATCCCTGTTCCTCTGTGTAGGAACCTGATTTCGGTTCCGAGGCTGGATGTTTCGGAATGGAAACCTTTTCGGTAGCCTTTTTCGGCTCCGACGACACTTTCTTTATTTTCGACGTCGTGGTCTCTCGGTGCCGACCCATTTCAGTGCCGCTGTCTCGGTGCTGAACTTTGCGCAGAGCCGCTGTCTCGGGCTCGAGATTGCTGTGTGCCAATATCTCGACCGGAGTCGGATGACTTCGACACAAGCGTGCCCTTTTTCGGTGCTGATGATCGGTCACCTATTTTACCGGTTAAGCCATGGCCTGGTTGGCGGTGGTGCCTCCTGGGCTTTTGTGGGCTTCTCGTGAGTTTTATGTTTTGACGTCTTACTCACGGTTTTAGGCGTTTCTTCGGGATCGAGCTCGTCCGAGTACGACTCCTGGATGGAGAAGGTTTCCTCTTTCTCCTCCAAATGCCTTTGTCCTGTCGGCGCCGACGCCATTTGCAGTCTTCTCGCTCTTCGGTCTCTTAATGTCTTCCTCGACCGAAAGGCTCGACAGGCTTCACAAGTATCTTCTTTGTGTTCTGGAGACAAACACAAGTTACAGACCAGGTGCTGATCTGTATACGGATACTTGTTATGACATTTTGGGCAGAAGCGGAATGGGGTCTGTTCCATCAGCCTTGAAGAGACACGTGGCCGGGCCAACCAGGCCCCGACGGGGGATCGAAAAAACCCCAAAGGGTCACCGGAACTCTTCAAAAGTCTGTGTCGATCTGTAATAACTAACCCGGTACCGAACGCAAACAATACCGTCGAATTTTCCGAGATTCTAACTAACTTTCCGAACCGAAACACGGAGCGAAAAGGAACACGTCCGAACCCAATGGCGGAAAAAAAACAATCTAAGATGGAGTCGACGCCCATGCGCAATGGAGCCGAAAGGGGAGGAGTCCCTCGATCTTGTGACTCGAAAAGACTTCTTCGAAGAAAAACAACTTGTAACACTCCGAGCCCAACACTAGATGGTGGGATGTGCAAAGCATGAGTATCTGCAGCTACACATGCCATCGAACATATATATATATATATACATACATACATATATATATATATATATATATATATATACATACATATGTACAAATGTGGTTAACTTAAACGACTACAGGCTTCCGGGGAGGTGGGAGGGTGCATGTGAATCTGCAGCTGAACATGCCACGAACAGATGTACACTGGGTAGGTGACATTTTCAGTTCGATGGCATGTGTAGCTGCAGATACACATGCTGTGCATAGACTACGAAGCAGTTAGTCCTCCCATAAAAGCGGTAGTTAGCCTGTAGGAGTTGAAGTTGTTTGAAATAATGTTCAGAGTACAGCTTGACCTACTTTGGCTTGCTGTGTTGCTAAAACATCTACACAATAGTGTTTAGTAAATGTATGTGGTGTTCACCAAGTAGCTGCTTTACATATTTCAGCCATTGGTATATTTCCTAAGAAGGCCATTGTAGCACCTTTCTTCCTTGTGGAACGTGCTTTAGGAACAACTAGGAGTTGTCTTTTAGCTTTAAGGTAACATATTTGGATGCATTTTACTATCCATCTTGCTAAACCTTGTTTTGAAATGGGGTTACCAGTAGGAGGTTTTTGAAAAGCTACAAATATCTGTTTGGTTTTCCTTAATGATTTTGTTCTATCCATGTAGTACATTAGAGCTCTTTTAATGTCTAACGTATGTAGAGCTCTTTCTGCTACAGAATCTGGATGATATAAGAAGACTGGTAGTTCCACTGTTTGATTGATATGAAAAGGTGATACTACTTTAGGACGAAATATAGGGTTAGTTCGTAGTACAACTTTATGTTTGCGTACCTGTATGAATGGTTCTTCAATAGTGAAAGCTTGAATTTCACTAACTCTTCGCAATGATGTAACTGCGACTAGGAAGGCAACTTTCCATGTTAAAAATTGCATTTGACATGAGTGCATAGGTTCAAATGGCGGGCTCATAAGTCGCGTAAGCACTATGTTTAAATTCCAAGAAAGAACTGGAGGTGTTCTGGGTGGAATGATGTCTTTTAAGCCTTCCTTGAAGGCTTTGATAACAGCTACTCTAAATAAAGACGTATACTGTATATTTTGCAATTATGCAGAAACTGCAGTGAGATGTATTTTTATGGAAGAGAATGCTATAATGGATTTTTGCAAATGAAGCAAATAACATACAATATTTTGTATTGATGCTGGAAGAAGGGCAATTTGTTTAGACTGACAGTAATATGCAAATCTTTTCCATTTGTTGGCATAGCACTGTCTGGTAATGGGTTTTCTTGCTTGCATAATTACTTCCATACATTCAGTTGGCAACTGTAAATACCCAAATTCTATGATTTCAGGAGCCAAATCACTAGATTGAGTGTGTTGGGATTTGGGTGCCTGATCTGCCCTTTGTTTTGTGTCAACAGATCTGGTCTGTTTGGGAGTTTGGAGTGTGGCAATACTGACAGGTCTAGTAGTGTTGTGTACCACGGTTGACGTGCCCACGATGGCGCTATGAGTATCGGATTGAGCGTGTTTTGATGCAATTTGTTGACTAGAAATGGAATGAGCGGGAGAGGGGGAAAAGCGTAAGCAAACATCCCTGACCAATTCATCCATAGGGCATTGCCCTTGAATAGGGGATGTGGGTATCGGGATGCAAAGTTTTGGCATTTTGTGTTTTTGCTGGTGGCGAACAGATCTGAGTCTGGTGTTCTTCATTGTTGAAAATATTTTTGAAGTACTTGAGGGTGAATCTCTCACTCGTGTGCCTGTTGATGATTTCTGCTGAGAACATCCGCTAGCTGGTTGTGTATCCCTGGAATATATTGTGCTACCAGGTGAATTTGATTGTGTATTGCCCATTTCCAAATGTTTTGAGTTAGGAGAGAGAGTTGGGACAAATGTGTCCCTCCTTGTTTGTTTAGGGAATACATAGTGGTCATGTTGTCTGTTTTGATCAGGACATTCTTGTGAATAAGGAGAGGCTGAAAAGCTTTGAGTCTAGGAAGACAGCTAACAGCTCTAAGTGATTAAAGTGTAGCTGTTTGTGTTGTGAATCCCATTGTCCTTGAATGTTGTGATTGTTGAGGTGAGCTCCCCAGCCAAACATTGATGTATCTATTGTAACTATGGTCTATACAACTGCATTTTGGCGTGTGGTTAATTCTTTATTACTGAATGATAAACATGAGACGCCCATGGACACTGTCATTCCAGCCAAGACTTGGGTGGACTATTTTAAAAAAACGTTCGCCATAGAGACAAATGTTCAATCAGAAATGTTAAATTGTCTGAAGCCTGCAGGAAATGATCAGCTAAGTTTGGCTTTTAGTAATATTATAAGTGTGGATGACGTTAAACAAGCAATTCAAGATAGCCCTCTGAGAAAGCCCCTGGCCCAGACAGAATTCCTGTTGACTTATATAAAGCACTTCCAGATTTCTGGGGACCACTGCTAACCAATGCCCTGAGATCGGCTGTGGTAGGCCCTCTAGTAGATTCTTGGAAAGAAGCAATCATCGTCCCGGTTTTTAAGAAGGGAGATAGGGCATATCCCTTGTGCTATCGCCCAATCTCTTTACTGGATAGTTCAGTTAAAATTTTAGGCCGAGTGATTTTAAATAAGTTAGACGAATGGGCGACTGATTCTCACTCCCTCTCAGAAATACAATTTGGCTTTCGCCCAGGGGTGGGCACAGTAGAACAAACTCTTAATTTGACTCTTATAGTCCAGAAATATACTAAAGCCAAAAGGGGTTGTATACATTTAGCATTTATGGATCTGTCCTGTGCCTTTGATACAGTTAGCAGGGAGAAATTGTGGAAGGTAATGCTGGGTATGGACGTGGATAAAGATATAGTTATATTACTTAGTAAACTTCATGCCTGCACAGAGGTTCGGGTCTGTTATTCCCGGGAGGGATGTCTGACAGAGAAATTCCCCTCACAAAAAGGGGTCAGACAGAGATGTGTTCTTGCCCCCTTTCTCTTTCTCCTGTATATAAATGGGTTGGAGAAATTTCTTTGTGAATTAGGGAAGGATTCCCCAGTTATCAATAATCCTCCAATCCCTGTACTCTTGTATGCGGACGATGCAGTACTAATTTCAAGGACAGCAAATGGCCTCCAGATCTTATTGAATGCTTTTAATACTTTTATGGGGAACCTTGGTCTTAAAATTAACAGAACTAAGTCATTTGTTATAAAGTCTGGACCCAAATTAGCAAAAACGAAAAAAAATATTTTAGATGGGCATGAGATACTTAAGGTCCCACATTTTACGTATCTGGGGGTCCCCATTGATGTAGATTTTAATTGGAAGTTTTTAGTTAATATACGTTCAATACAATTCCAAAAAGCCATTGAAGCTGTTTTTAGGTTTGCAAGAAGACTCCGGCATAAACCTGTTAAGGAAATGATGACTGTCTTCTCTTCTAAGTGTCTCTCTATCGCGGCATTTGGAGCTGGGGTTTGGGGGCTTGCAGAATGTACAGGACTCCAGATTATAGAAAATAAATTTTTACGAAGGTTAATATCAGTCCCTCAATCTACATCAGTAAAGTTCTGTCATAAAGAAGTAGGTTTGAGATACATATCTAGCTATATAAAACTTCAACCTCTCATACCGTGGGTAAAAATCTGGACGAAGCCTGAAGCGCTTTTATGTAGAAAGGTGATACAGGACTGTCTCCTTTTGTCACGATTTCTAGATATACCCTGGCTTAGATATGTTTATCTCTCTCTCCTATCATTAGGATTAGGAGACTTTTTCCTCAAACCAGATACTCTAACAAGACAGGACATTAAGAAGGTTAAAGACATATTCTGGCAGAAAAATCAGGACATGGACCCAGCCTCTAGTGTAATGAGACTATGGACGAGGTATGAGACACAAGAACTTCAACCAAAGTTGTATCTGACCATTATCAATCATGAGCGACAAAGGTTTTTACTCACAAGACTACGTCTAAATACTTTACACTATCTGGTAGCATTTCCAGTTGCTGGAACCTGGTTTAAGAACCTTCCTCCTTGTTGTTGCGATGGAAAGACATCTCAGAGTACATTACATTTTATGCTTTTTTGCACTTTATATGCTGTTCCAAGGAAAAGGTTTTCACGTCCGTTATTTCAGTCTAACAGTATTAGAACTAGCCAGCTTGCTTATTCCCACTTACATGATCTGGGAAATATGGACATAATCCAGGCTGTGTTAAATTTTATATATGCTGCTTATGGTGTTCGGAAAATGTATTAATAACGTTTTTAGAAATTTTTATGATTGAGAAATTTGTATGTTATTTATTTATTTCATGTCTTTTTGCACCGAATAAAGCAAAGTAATGAAAAATAAACTATGGTCTGAGGCACAGGGTCTTGAAACGGCCGCCCTTTGTTTAGATTTGTGGAATTCCACCACTGAAGGGACATGTATGTTTGGCGGTCTATCAACACTAGATCTTGAAGTTGACTCTGTGCTTGTGACCATTGTTGTACAAGGCACTGTTGCAAGGGCCGCAAGTGTAGTATTGCATATGGAACAATTGCAATACATGATGCCATCATACCCAATAGTCTCATGACAAATTTGACAGTGTATTGTTGACCTGCCTGTATTTGTGCTAATATATTGTGGAATTCTGTGCGTATTTGGACTTGCAAGCGCTTTTTGAGTATTTAGTATTGCCCCTAAATACTGTTGTATTTGCACAGGCTGTAGTTGTGATTTTTGGTAGTTTGAGAACCCTAGCGTGTGCAGGGTTTGTATTACATAATGCGCATGGTTTTGACACTGTGTATGATTGTGTGATTTTTACTAGCCAATCGTCTAGATATGGAAAGACATGTATGTGTTGTCTTCTTAGGTAGGCTGTGACTACCGCTAGGCACTTTGTGAATTCCCTTGAAGCTGGTGTTATTCCGAAGGGTAACACTTTGAAATGATAGTGGTTTCTTTGAATGACAAACCTGAGATATTTTCTGTGCGCAGGATGGATGGGTATGTGAAAATGCACATCTTTGAGGTCTAATGTTGCCATAAAACCATGTTGCTGAAGTAGTGGGATAACATCCTGTAGTGTTACCATACAAAAGTGTTCTGACAGAACGTAAAGATTGAAGGTTCTGACATCTAATATTGGCCTTAAGGTGCCATCCTTTTTGGGAATGAGAAAATACAGTGAGTAAACTCCCGTTCCTACTTGACTTTGTGGCACAGGTTCTATTGCTTGTTTGAGTAATAGAGATTTGACCTCTTCCTGTCACAAGAGTGATATGGTCTATGGATAGCCTGTGTGGTGTTGGTGGAATGTTTGGTGGAGTTTGTATCAATTTTAGGCATTAGCCATTGCGGATAACTGATAATACCCAGTTGTCTGTGGTATTGTTTAGCCAATTGTTGTGGAACTTTTGCACTCTTCCCCCCATAGGGGAGGTGTGAATTGGAAAGGAATGGTACAAGTCACTGTTTACCTTGTGAGGCTTGTTTTTGATGTCTGATATTTTTCCCTGCCTCTGGGGTACTGGCCTCTATAACCTCTGAAACTACCTCTTTGATACTGAGGTTGGTAGGGTGATTTTGGCTGTGATGTGGATGGCTCTGTACTCTGGGGCCTAAATCCACCTCTAAACTGTGGTTTCTGAAAGTATCCCCTGTATTGTGTGGTGTATAGCACACCCATGGGCTTTGCGGTGTCTAAGTCTTAATGCAATTTTTCAATTGTAGTGTCCACCTCTGGGCCGAAAAGTTGTTTTTCACTGAACGGCATATTCAACACCGCTTGTTGAATTTCAGGTTTGAACCCGGAGGACCTGAGCCGTGTGTGTCTCCTGATTGTTACAGCAGTGCTGACACTCCTGGCAGCTGTGTCTGCTGAGTCCAGGGGAGACCTAATTTGATTTATTGGAGATGGCTTGCCCTTCCCCTACTATCTGCTGTGCCCCATTTTGGTGTTCCTTGGGGAGATGCTGAATTCTATTTTTCATCTCATCCCAATGTGCCCTATCGTATCTAGCCAACAATGCCTGAGAGTTGGCTATTCTCCATTGGTTGGCTACCTGGGATGCCACTCTCTTCCCTGCAGCATCAAATTTTCTGCTCTCTGTCTGGTGGGGGTGTATCACCTGACGACTGCGAGTTTGCCCTCTTCCTAGCAGCGCTTACTACTATTGAGTCTGGAGGGAGTTGCGGAGTTATATTCACGGGATCAGAGGGAGGTGGCTTGTATTGCTTCTCTACCCTGGGAGTTCTTATTCTCACTTTGACAGGCGTGCTAAAAATTTGATTAGCATGTTTTAGCATGCCTGGGAGCATAGGGAGCGACTGGTATGTTGTGTGCGTGGAGAAGAGTGTATTAAATAAAAAATCGTCCTCCAACTGGTCAGTGTGCATGGTGACACTATGGTATGCTGCAGACCTGGCTAGTACCCTGTACTATCTTTAGGTGGTGAAGGCTTTGAGGGATAGCAGTCTGGGTCGTTATCAGGAATGGGATCTGGATCATAAAGATCCCATGGATCTATATTGTTGTGCTGTGAATCAAATGAATGTGATGGTGACTGCATAGGTGTAGGGCTAGTAGGAGGAGAGATATGTGGAGAGTGAAGAGGAGACTGAGAAGGAGAAAATTGAGGAGGTGGGGGTCTCTCCTTTGTTCTTGGCACTTTAGCTGGAGGCTGTGCAGTGTCCAGTTCCACCTGAAAAGCTTATTTCCTCTTTGGTTTTGGAGGAGATGCAGTCAAACTTCTGCCAGTTTCTTTGTGGATATGAATCCTGGCTTGCCTTTCATCCATTTGTCCTATGATAGGTTGTTTTTGTCCTCCGCAGTAGATTTTTGGCTTTCTCGAAGTACTTTTGAAAATTCATGCTCCTCAGTGTAAGCCAGATTTTTCGGGATCAAAAAAGATGGAGTCAAAGATGGTCTTGGTTCCGAAAAAAGATTTTCGAGATTTCGACTCGGAAGAGCAGTGTTTGCTCGGTTTGGAAACAGAGCGTTGACTCGAGTCTGATGGCTTCGCAGGAGGGGCCTTTTTCGGTGCCAAATTTGTGGGTTGGTCACTGAAGGTCTTTTTTCAGGTCGAGCCATGGCCTTCAGGCAGTGGCGTCCCAAAGTCCTTATATTTCGGCTTGGATGGGACAGGGGCAGGCGTACTCACGTGCTGTCCTGCCGTGACCGGTCTGTCCTCTTCGGATTCCTGCTCGGAGTCAGATCCTTGAATGGAGACAGCGGCCTGCATGATCTCCTCCTCTTCGACGTCGAGATGTTCAGGATGCCATCTCGAGTCTCCATACTCTTCTGTCTCGGAGCGTCTTCTTGGATTGGAAGGATCGGCAGGCCTTGCAATTTTCTTCCCGATGGTCTGAGGAAAGGCAGAGATTACAGGCTAGATGTCCGTATAAGAGAATTTAGCGTGGCACCGAGGACAGAATCGGAATGGAGTTAAGTCCATGAGGCTTCCACGTGGTCGGCCCGATGAGGCCCGAGTTGGGCGCGGGAGCTCCAAAGGGCGAGTAAAGATGTTTGATCCGACGGTATTGAACTGTCGATAGAAGGTGTAACGCGATCGAAACAATACCGACGAGAAATAAAGAGTTTAAGCTTTTCCGAATCGAACTATCGGAGTGAAAGGAAACTCGTCCGAACCCGATGGCGGAATGAAAACAATCTAACATGGAGTCGATGCCCATGCGCAATGGAGCCGAAGAGGAGGAGTCACTCGATCCCGTGACTCGAAAACACTTCTTCGAAGAAAAACAACTTGTAACACTCCGAGCCCAACTCTAGATGGCAGACGTATGCACAGCATGTGTATCTGCAGCTTCACATGCCATTGAACACACATATATATATATATATATATATACAGGCGGTCCTAAGCAGTGGTGTGCCTAACTGCCGGTGCTGCGTGAGGGCAAAGGACCAAGCCCTAATATGTACGAAGAAAGCAAAACGCTGCACTCCCGGAAACTGAAGCCATTGAAACTTTTATTCTATTCATGAAAGAGGCAAAATCAGGTCCCACTGACGCGTTTCGACTTCCGTCTTCCTCAAAGTGGTTTCAACCATCACATGGTTCGCACAGCATGTTGGTATTTATAGTTCTTACACACCACTTGATTGGGAATCATTTCAAAAGCACCCTATGTTGCACACCTGTTTCCTCTTGCTGACTGCCAATTAGGCAAGTGAAACTCACAATTTAACATCAAACATGCTCCTTAATGATTACTACCTTCCGATATAAACTCGGCTTCCATCAATTATTATGTGACACATATTTTCCAAAAATGAGATTATTCAAAAATCTACGAAGTTCTTCAAAACATTCGTCCTGGTGAAAGTTCGCCAAATCACTCAATGTTGAACATCACAATTTGAATTGCCATTTCGCTAAAATGTTGCTCATCTACCCCATAAACACAGTGAGTTTCACTATTCATCAACATCTATTTTCAAATTTCAGCCTCCAGATTGAATTTTAGCTTTATACACCTTGTTGTGCAACACCAGTTCTCTTTTGAAACACGATCGTACAAGGTTCTTTATATAACTTCACGTTGTAAAAGTAACTGCGTTGTTATAAGCGTACTGCCTCCAATTAGATAGTCAGCCTTGCATATTCATTCTACATCGTGAAATACATCGTCAAGTTAGTTAAACGATATCAGTCTCGAAATTCCCAGTTGAATCTTTCATTAGTATATATGCCGTTCATGCGCCTCTGCACGTAAAAAAACAATGTTCCAAATCATTACAGTCTCCGGGCCCCAGATTCAGGGCCACATCAGCATTCATAGGATTGGGGCATCCACTCACCATTTATTCTACGATGAAACGGTGCCTTTTCCAAAGTCAGCACTTTGGCGCTTACTTCCTACTACGTTTAACTAACTTGACGATGTATTTCACGATGTAGAATGAATATGCAAGGCTGACTATCTAATTGGAGGCAGTACGCTTATAACAACGCAGTTACTTTTACAACGTGAAGTTATATAAAGAACCTTGTACGATCGTGTTTCAAAAGAGAACTGGTGTTGCACAACAAGGTGTATAAAGCTAAAATTCAATCTGGAGGCTGAAATTTGAAAATAGATGTTGATGAATAGTGAAACTCACTGTGTTTATGGAGTAGATGAGCAACATTTTAGCGAAATGGCAATTCAAATTGTGATGTTCAACATTGAGTGATTTGGCGAACTTTCACCAGGACGAATGTTTTGAAGAACTTCGTAGATTTTTGAATAATCTCATTTTTGGAAAATATGTGTCACATAATAATTGATGGAAGCCGAGTTTATATCGGAAGGTAGTAATCATTAAGGAGCATGTTTGATGTTAAATTGTGAGTTTCACTTGCCTAATTGGCAGTCAGCAAGAGGAAACAGGTGTGCAACATAGGGTGCTTTTGAAATGATTCCCAATCAAGTGGTGTGTAAGAACTATAAATACCAACATGCTGTGCGAACCATGTGATGGTTGAAACCACTTTGAGGAAGACGGAAGTCGAAACGCGTCAGTGGGACCTGATTTTGCCTCTTTCATGAATAGAATAAAAGTTTCAATGGCTTCAGTTTCCGGGAGTGCAGCGTTTTGCTTTCTTCGTACATATATATATATATATATATATATATATATATATATATATATATATATATATATATATATATATATATATATATATATATATATATATATATATAGTTATAGATATCTCAGGTAACTTTAACTTGCACCCCAAACATGCAAAGTGTTGTCACCAATGATGTCAATTAAGATGTGCCAGTGAATGAATATATATATTAGTAAAAAAAATAAAATTAAAATAAAAAAACACAATTATTAAATAAAAACACAATTATTAACATTAGTGACAACATTAACGTTTTGAACAACAAAATTAAAAAGTTCACCAGCTATCGTTAGCAGTGCAAACTATAATCTGCGACACTGCCATGCGCTGCTTATGACCTCACATACATTACTCATGACAAATCCTACGACATCACTGATGACCTCTCAAATGAAATCATTGATGACTTCACTCATGACATCAGTTTCTTTTGTACACACTGCTCTATAAACAGGTATAACATTAGAGCTATGAAAGTAAGTGCAAAATAGGTCAGAATAATTTGAAGCCTCATTACTGCTTTCTTACATACACTTTTCGCGGGTGCGAGATGGCCCAAGTGAAATAAAACATTGGGCCAATCAGAATGCTCTATTTTTAAACTGGCGCTCTCACAAAGCCAACTTAATATACAATTATATTTTAACTTTAATTACTCCAAAACTACTGAACGGACTTACACCAAACCACAAAAAGCACAATCTTCGGCCCAAGATCAAGCTTCCTGGCAAATTTCGTCTAATTCCGTTCCGCCGTTTCTGCTGTAGCTCTTCTTAAAGAAATTTATGGAAAATGCATCGGGATTTTGCTTTTCGGGATCCCCTTTTTTTTTGGCCCGTGCTAGACGGATCACCCTGACACTTTCCATGCACAAACTAGCCAAAAAATAGCACACACACACACACATATATATATATATATATATAGACACACACACTATCTAGTGGCGGTCACCACTAGGTAGTTCTAGTTAGGACCTAGTTTCTATAGAAAAGGCATTTTTTGTTTTGCTAATAACTTTGGCACCTCTTATCGAATCTTCACAAAATGGTCCAATAATGTTTACATCGGCTGCTGTCTGTAAAGTTTTGGGATGATCCATTGGGGGGAGGGGGGGGGGGGGGGGGTGGGGGGTGGAGGTTGTTTCTGGGAGGAGAAGGTTGTTTCGAGGGTTGGGGGGTCCCAAAATGCATTTTCCCCATTCATTTTTCAATAGGGATTTTAAATCGTGATAGCGCCAAAACTACTGGATGGAATTACACCCAATTTGGAAGAAAAGTAGCTCTTGGTCCAGAAAGCACTCTTTTTCTTATTTGGTGTAAATCCGTTCAGTAGTTTTTGAGAAATTTAAGGAAATCAAAATGTGTATATATTGAGTCGCAAAGGATTCGCAAACCCTCCCGATCTCGTGCTAAGATCTGATTGGCTGACTTCAACAAAGAAGTGTTGTCACCCATGTTGGGGATCTGCTTGAGCCGAGTCCCAGACAAAAATGTAAAAAAATAAAGAAAAGGGGCTAGGGTACAGACACCCTGACACCTTAGCTCTGGTGATAAGGGCTAAAAGGCATTTTTTTAAATTATAGCAGGAGTCACGGTGGATCCGCAATAAATGAAGCCCCCAGGTGGACAAAGTCCCAGGGTCATTTTTATGACAATGTGGGGGGAGGGGTTTAAGAGGTGGGTGCCCGGCCCCCTCCTGCTCCTAGACTGCCACTAGGCAATATATATAGATAGATACACACACACACACACACATATATATATATATGTATATATATATATATATATATATATGGAAAATGGCACTTACCCAGTGTACATCTGTTCGTGGCATGAGATGCTGCAGATTCACAAGCTGTGCACATCCCGCCATCTAGTGTTGGGCTCAGAGTGTTACAAGTTGTTTTTCTTTGAAGAAGTCTTTTCGAGTCACGAGATCGAGGGACTCCTCCCCTTTCGGTTCCATCGCGCATGGGCGTCGACTCCATCTTAGGTTGTTTTCCCCGCAGAGGGTGAGGTAGGAGTTGTGTATATAGTTATAGTGCCCATGCAATGGAGTAAATATGTATGTACATAATGTGGTTTAAGGTGATATATTTACAAATTTACAAATGTTCAAGATCAACTTAAGAACGGCTACAGGCTCCCGGGGAGGTGGGAGGGCGCATGTGAATCTGCAGCGTCTCATGCCACAAACAGATGTACACTGGGTGACATTTTCCGTTCGATGGCATGTGTAGCTGCAGATACACATGCTGTGCATAGACTAGTAAGCAGTTATCTCTCCAAAAAGCGGTGGCTCAGCCTGTAGGAGTTGAAGTTGTTTGAAATAAAGTTCGTAGTACTGCTTGTCCTACTGTGGCTTGCTGTGTTGTTAACACATCCACGCAGTAATGCTTGGTAAACGTATGAGGCGTAGACCATGTGGCTGCCTTACATATTTCAGTCATTGGTATGTTTCCTAGAAAGGCCAGGGTAGCACCTTTCTATCTAGTTGAGTGTGCCTTTGGTGTTATAGGCAGTTCTCTTTTTGCTTTGCTATAACAGGTTTGAATATATTTAACTATCCATCTGGCAATGCCTTGTTTGGATATTGGATTCCCTGTGTGAGGTTTTTGGAAAGCAACTAACAATTGTTTTGTTTTGCGAATTTGTTTTGTTCTATCAATGTAGTACATTAATGCCCTTTTGATGTCTAATGTATGTAATGCTCTCTCAGCTACAGAATCTGGTTCTGGAAAGAACACTGGTAGTTCCACTGTTTGATTTAAGTGGAACGGTGATATGACTTTCGGTAAGAACTTAGGATTTGTTCGCAGAACTACCTTATGCTTGTGTATCTGAATAAAGGGTTCTTGTATGGTAAATGCTTGCATCTCACTTACTCTTCTTAGAGATGTGATGGCTATTAGAAATGCTACTTTCCATGTTAAGTATTGTATCTCACATGAGTGCATAGGTTCAAAAGGTGGACCCATAAGTCGTGTTAAGACAATGTTGAGATTCCACGAAGGAACTGGTGGTGTTCTTGGTGGGATAATTCTTTTCAGACCCTCCATAAATGCTTTTATGACTGGGATCCTGAATAATGAAGTTGAGTGCGTAATTTGCAGATAAGCTGAAATTGCGGTGAGATGTATTTTAATGGATGAAAAAGCTAACTTTGACTTTTGTAAGTGTAGTAGGTAGCTTACGATGTCTTTAGCAGATGCGTGTAATGGATGAATTTGATTATTATGGCAGTAATAAACAAATCTTTTCCACTTATTTGATTAGCAATGTCTTGTGGTTAGTTTCCTAGCCTGTTTTATGACCTCCAGACATTCCTGTGTAAGGTCTAGATGTCCGAATTCTAAGACTTCAGGAGCCAAATTGCTAGATTCAGCGATGCTGGATTTGGGTGTCTGATCTGTTGTTTGTGTTGAGTTAACAGATTTGGTCTGTTTGGCAGTTTGATATGAGGCACTACTGAGAGGTCTAGTAGTGTTGTGTACCAAGGTTGTCGTGCCCAAGTTGGTGCTATTAGTATGAGTTTGAGTTTGTTTTGACTCAATTTGTTTACTAGATATGGAAGGAGGGGGAGAGGGGGAAAAGCATATGCAAATATCCCTGACCAACTCCTCCATAACGCATTGCCCTGAGACTGAGCCTGTGGGTACCTGGATGCGAAGTTTTGGCATTTTGTGTTTTCTTTTGTTGCAAATAGGTCGATTTGCGGTGTTCCCCATCTTTGGAAGTAAGTCTTTAGTATTTGGGGATGGATTTCCCATTCGTGGATCTGTTGGTGATCCCGAGAGAGATTGTCTGCTCACTGGTTCTGAATTCCTGGTATTAACTGCGCTATTAGGCGAATGTGGTTGTGAATCACCCAATGCCATATTTTCTGTGCCATGAGACACAACTGCGTTGTGTGTCCCTCCCTGTTTGTTCAGATAATACATTGTTGTCATGTTGTCTGTTTTGACAAGAATGTGTTTGTGGGTTATTATAGGTTGAAATGCTTTCAGCGCTAGAAATACTGCTAGTAGTTCTAAGTGATTTATGTGAAGCTGTCTCTGCTGAGTGTCCCATTGTCCTTGGATGCTGTGTTGGTTGAGGTGTGCTCCCCACCCTATCATGGAAGCATCCGTTGTGATTACGTATTGAGGCACTGGGTCTTGAAAAGGCCGCCCTATGTTTAAATTTATAGTGTACTTTCTGTGGGAAGGATGTATAGGTATATGGAAATATGCATCCTTGAGGTCTAGTGTTGTCATGTAGTCTTGTTGTTTGAGCAATGGGATCACGTCTTGCAGTGTCACCATGTGAAAGTGATCTGATTTGATGTAGATGTTTAACGTTCTGAGATCTAGGATAGGTCTTAGAGCTTTGTATTTTTTGGGTATGAGAAAGTACAGGGAATAAACTCCTGTTCCTTTCTGATGAATTGGTACTAGCTCTATTGCATCTTTTTGCAACAACGCTTGGACCTCCAGTTGTAAAAGATCCATGTGTTGTTTGGACATGTGTGTTTTCGGTGGGACATTTGGAGGGAAGTGTAGAAATTCTATGCAACAACCATGCTGGATAATGGCTAGGACCCACGTGTCTGTTGTTATTTCTTCCCAGTTTTTGTAGAACTTGGTTAGTCTCCCCCACTGGTGTTATGTGTTGGGGATTTGTGACGTTGAAGTCACTGTTTATTTTGTGGAGTTTTGGGACTCTGGAACTTCCCTCTACTCTTTGGGAACTGTCCCCCTCTGTATTGTCCCCGAAAACTTCCCCGCTGATATTGACTCTGATAAGTGGGTCTTGTTAGTGAGGTTGAGGGTTCTGTGCTCTGTCCCCGAAACCCCCCTCGAAACTGTGATTTCCGAAACATGCCTCTGCTCTGTGGGGAGTAGAGTGCGCCCATGGCTTTGGCCGTATCTGTGTCCTTTTTAAGTTTTTCGATAGCAGTGTCCACCTCCGGCCCAAACAACTGCTGTCCGTTAAATGGCATATTCAGCACGGCTTGTTGTATTTCCGGCTTGAATCCTGATGTACGCAGCCATGCGTGTCTCCGTATGGTCACTGCTGTATTTACTATCCTAGCAGCTGTGTCAGCTGCATCCATTGCTGACCGTATCTGATTGTTAGAGATACTCTGTCCTTCCTCCACCACTTGTTGTGCTCTCTTTTGGAACTCTTTGGGCAGGTGTTCTATGAAATGTTGCATTTCGTCCCAATGAGCCCTATCATATCTAGCCAGCAAGGCCTGTGAATTGGCAATGCGCCATTGGTTGGCTGCTTGTGCCGCAACCCTTTTCCCCGCAGCGTCGAACTTGCGACTTTCCTTGTCTGGAGGTGGTGCATCTCCTGAGGTGTGCAAGTTCGCCCTTTTGCAAGCTGCCCCTACTACCACTGAGTCTGGTGTTAATTGCTGCGTGATGTACACAGGGTCTGTTGGTGGCGATTTGTACTTTTTCTCCACCCTTGGAGTAATGGCCCTGCCCTTCACAGGCTCCTGAAACACTTGTTTGGAGTGTTTCAGCATTCCTGGTAACATAGGGAGACTCTGGTACTGGCTATGTGTGGACGACAGTGTATTAAATAGAAAGTCATCTTCTATAGGTTCTGCGTGCAGGGTGACATTGTGGAACACAGCTGCTCTTGACACCACCTGTGTGTAGGCAGCACTGTCCTCAGGTGGTGACGGTCTCGCTGGATAACAGTCGGGACAGTTATCTGATACCGGCGCATCATAAAGATCCCATGCGTCGGGATCATCTTGACTCATTCCTGTATGAGTTGGAGACTGCATCATTGGTGGAGCGGCTACCGGTGATTGTTGTGGTGAGCGTTGTGGAGATGGTGGCGGAGTTACTTGCCTTGCCACCTTTGCTTGTGGCTGCTTGTCTTTCTCTTGGAAGGCAAGTTTCCTTTTAATTCGAATTGGAGGGAGAGTTCTGATCTTCCCTGTGTCTTTTTGAATGTGGAGCCTCCTTTGAGTGTAATCTGGCTCCCCTGCCTCTAGTTCCTGTCGGAATCTGTGTACTTGCATCTGTGAGGACAGGCCCTGTTCCTCAGTGTAGGAACTCTAATTCGGCTCCGAGGCCGGGTGTTTCGGTATGGAAACCTTTTCGGCAGTCTTTTTCGGCTCCGAAGACACTTTTTTGCCTTTCGGCATACTGATCTCTCGGTGCCAACTCATTTCGGTGCCGCCCTCTCGGTGTCGAGATTGCTCTGACCCGGTGTCGAGTCTGTTCTGTGCCAGTATCTCGACTGGAGTCGGATGACTTCGACACATGCATGCCCTTTTTCGGTGCCGATGTTCGGTCACCTATTTTTCGGGTTAAGCCATGGCCTGTTGGCGGTGGCGTCCCCTGGGCTTTAGTGTTTTTCCAGTGAGTTTTGTGTTGTGACGTCTTACTCACGGTTTTCGGCGTCTGTTCGGGTTCGACCTCGTCCAAGTCCGGATCCGCGATGGAGAAGGTTTCTTCTTCCAAGTGTTGTCCTGCCGGCGCCGACGCCATTTTAGTCTTCTTGCTCTTCGGTCTCTTAACGTCTTCCTCGACTGAAACGCTCAACAGGCCTCACAGGTATCCTCTTTGTGTTCTGGAGACAAACACAAATTACAGACCAGATGCTGATCTGTATAAGGATACTTGTTGTGAGATTCGGGGCAGAAGCGGAATGGGGTCAGTTCCATTAGCCTTGAAGACTCACGCGGTCGGGCCGACTAGGCCCCGCCGGGGAATCGAAAACCCCAAAGGGCCACCGAAGCTCTTAAAAATTCGGTGTCGATCTGTTGGAACTAACCCGATACCGAACGCAAACAATACCGAAGAATTTTCCGAGATTTAACTAACTTTCCGAACCGAAACGCAGAGCGTAAAGGAACACTTCTGAACCCGATGGCGGAAAGAAAACAATCTAAGATGGAGTCGACGCCCATGCGCAATGGAGCCGAAAGTGGAGGAGTCCCTCGATCTCGTGACCAGAAAAGACTTCTTCGAAGAAAAACAACTTGTAACACTCCGAGCCCAACACTAGATGGCGGGATGTGCACAGCATGTGTTTCTGCAGCTACACATGCCATTGAACATATATATATAAACATATATATACATATATATACACACACACAATTTTTGCAACTCCCCTCCTTTTTCTACTCCTAACTTTCCTTCACCTCTACCCACACAACCCTAAAATCATTCTTACCTCCCTTTACCTCCACCCCAACCCTTAAAATTACACATACCTTCCTTTGCTTCGACCCACTCCTATTCTTTAAAATCACCCTTACCTTCTACCCTCCCCATCCTCCCTAAATTAACCCTTATTTCCTTTACCATTACCAACCCCTAAACCCTGAAATTACTCTAAGCTCCCAATACCGCTAACCACCCATAACCCCTAAAATTACCCTTGTCTCCACCCACTCCTAAAATCATCCTTACTTACCTTTACCTCAACCTACTCCTAGGCCCTAAATCACCCTTACTACCCATGCCCTCTCCCCATCCCTTAACTTCAAAATAACACCTACCTCCCTTTTCGACTACCCACCCCTAAACCCTAAAACTACCCTTTCTCTTTAAGTACTGCTAAACACCAAAATCACCCTTACCTTCTCTTCACCACTAATTCCACCCCTCCATTTTTTATAATATAAAAAAAAATATTATTTAAAAAAAAAAAAAGATACTTACCTGCATGGTAAAGTCCAGTGGGGTAAAGGTTAAAAAAAAATACTTATCTACACAGTAAACGTCCTGTGTGGTAAAGACTGTTCCTCAGGCCATCGCAGACAGTGAAAGTATGAAGGTTTCCTGGTTCACAATACATGAAGCAAAGAAGCAGAACTCATGGAAGGAACTGAAAGGACCATTCAGTAGCTCAAACCACTATAAAAAAGATGATTGAAAACAGGGGAACCCAGAAGTACCTGCTATATGCATTTTGTGAAGGAACACAAACATTACCCAGGACAACCTGTAATACTTTGTTAATGAGGTCCACTATGAAGTGGGATCAATAGAGACTGAAATGGAGACATTCATTCAAGAACTAGGCAGGGAGATCAAAGAAATGGGGCTGTAGTAGATGACTTGGAATAAGTTGAGGATGAAAGAGCAGGAACAGGCCAAACTCTAACAGGATCAGAGTGCTAGAAGAATATTTTGAAAAGCATACTTGTAATATTCAAATCAGAGGAGTGCCCAGATATTCAGATGCCCTTCACATCATATTGGACGGGATGTTCACACTGAAGGACTGCCAAGGACATCCCTCCTGACATTCATACAAGAATGCACTTTTTTGAAGAAAAGGAAATTATAATGCAATACACTAGAGTGAAGGAAACCAAAACTTTCAGAGGCAAAAAAATCCAGCTTTATCAGAACCCACTGGTGGTGATCCAAGGCACTAAGTTCATATTAATCCAATTCCTCAGAGACAAGAAGATCATTAGTGGCAAACCCTTCCTCCTAATTTCCTTCTGAAATAGTGAAAAGGTCCTCCTAGTTTTCTTCTGGAACAGTAAACAGTGTGCACTGCACTCATTATCAGAGCAAGAACGTTACTACGACTGCAACCGAGTATGCTAGGGAAGGCTGGGGGAACTCCCCTCTGAGATGCTCCCACAGTAGCTGGCAAGGAGAACATGGTGAACAAGGCCAAATGGGGGGTATACGCTCTCTGACCCTGGAGTGGTGACCCCAGGGCCAGACTGGTCCCCAGTCTTATTCCAGAAAACATTTCTTCCATACATAGGTAGGCAATTGGTTAGTCCTGTTTAACTCATTTAAATGCACTACAGGCCTCACTCACACAATGTGGGAAGCAGATGTTGCTCTTATATACAAAACAGGTAAGGAAACAGCAGCATGAGTCTCACATATGCCAACTGCACTGTTGACACTGATGCTAACATCTTTACGAAGACCTTAGCCAAAATACTAAAGACACTACTACCCCGGCTAACAGCCCCAGATCAGATGGGCTGCATCAGGTAAAGGCAGGACATTGACAACATTAGAGCTTAGCGCATTTGGTGTAAAAGACAGTCAGAAAGAAGATCCCAGCTGCCTTGTCATCCCTAGAGAACAAAAAGGCCTTTGATCAGGCCAGTTGTCTCTCAATTCTTTATTACATTTTTCAAAAGAAAATACACAAATAATGATCTGTAACTTAAACATCGTCATATAATCAAAACGCAGAAGGTACATAAAAATATAAATAATAAGATCGAATGAATAAAAGAATATTACAAGTACCACAACGGCATACATATGATCAATTAATACATTAAATTATAAAAGAACAGGACAAATCATGGAAACTTCTGTGAACATTTAGTTTACCAAGTAAACCCATCAACCAAAAGTGTTTGAAAATTGGAATTTCATGAATCTAGAAAAGGGCCCCATATTTAGTTAAAGTGGTGTAAATTATCATTCAACTTATAAATAATTTTATCAAATTCGCATCATCAAACATATTTTCGAACCAGGAATGTACCATGGGAATAAAATGGGTCCTCCAGAAACATAATATGTTAACTTTAGCACGGCTTAGAGTAGTGGAAAGCCATTTAAAGGTATTCTTGGAAAAGGAGTTAATTCTGAAGTATTGTGCAAAAGTGAAACGCTTTGTGAAAGAAATTAACAGAAGAATGTTTTTCAAGGAGTCTTCAATCTGAAGCCAGAATGTACGAATCTTCGGGCAATCCCACAGTATATGGACAGTGCCATAATCAGGCGCCTGATCTTTCCAATGTAGAGAGTCAGAACTAGGTTTAGCTGTGTATAGTTTAGCCGAAAGCCAACTGAAATTAAGACTGGAGTCTCTAAGACCTTTACTATAATTTTCTAACATAATATCCCATTCTTTGTCTGTAAACTCTGTTGTGTTCAAACATGAAGACCACCATAACCTTAAATTATCGGACGTTTCTATAGAAATTGAAAAATCAAGTAGGATGGCATAAAGACCAGAGACAATACGTTTTTCCAACTGTGAGTATAATGAACAACTGAGGAATGGGAAGTTACATCATTACTATTTGCCGTTCTGCCAAGGACAGATGAAAGTTGAGTATCAATTGAGTTGTGATGAGGGGAGGTTCAATTCTTGTTGTAAAGTCGAGAATGATTTTAAGAAGTTTTGTTGTGTAAACATATCAAGCTATACAATGTATTTTGATAATGGTCCAGCTAGACCAATTAAGTTCGGCCCCCTTGTATGTGATGTTTAACTTTATTCCATAAAGGAGCTTGAGAATGTAGACAAGTTTTAGTACTCGTAACCTTATTTGTTTTCTATGAGACTATTTAGGAGGAGTAAATTATGGCATTGGTAGATTTTGTAAACCGTGGATGTTTTGTATAATAAATTGCCAGTTCCTTATCAGATAGAAGTAAAGATTGTTCAAGTGTAAGCCAAAGTGGGGTTTTTCTATGAGAAGGTAACATATAGCTGGGTGTGAGCGAATTGTTGTGCATTCCAATACTTTTCTAAATGGGGGAAGACGCAGGCCCCCTTTTGCTGAGGAAGAGTGTATCTTAGAACCACTGCAACAAGATCTATTCCCGCCCCATAGGAATCGAGAAGTAATGGAAGTCATTGCCTTTATAAAAAATAAAAAAAAAAGATCATGGGATAGGGAGAGGGATCATTCCCAAAATATAGTTGAATTTCGGAACTGCGTTAATTTTGTAGATTTTACCTGCACACAGCTTGCACTATGCTTACAAAATCTTTTGTGATAAAAAAAAAACTACTTGTAGCTTTGCTGATCACTCTTGTTTTCTCGCTTGTCACTGGTCAGCAGCAGCTTTTGAGATCATCAGGCTGCATTTCATGTCTTCTTTCATCGGTTTCAATTGTTCCGTGGCTTTTGAACTAAGTACTGTTTCCAGTTTGTGGCTGGCAGCTAATCTCCTTCCCCTACCTGTGCCCTGTTTAACTTTTTTTGCAATTTTCTTTTTAGAGGGCTGTGCGTCTGCAACGTAAGCATTTGTGTTCTGCATTTCTGCACTAGGGAGCTGGGCAGATCAACAGAGAAACCATGCTACCAAGGCTGGTCAGAGACTTCATTTTTTTATTTGTGTATTTCTGTATACCGCACTCGCCCCAGATAGAACTGTCACTGCGATCTGTGGTCTGAAGGGGTACAACCAGGGACATGGTCTACTTTCACCATGGGCCCCAACTTATAAGTTATTTTCTTTATGGGCCCCAACTTTCAATTTCTTTTCTTTATGAGTTAATAGCGGTATTACACCACTAGCTTGACATGGAAGGCTGCCTAGATAAATAGTAACAGAGCGTACTGTTCCTTAAGTATTCAAGCTGGATTGCCTCGAGGCTCTAAAAGGATCACAAATATCTTTGTTAAATAGTCTGTAAATGTTCATACTTCAACTTAAAAAATTTGCTTTTAAAGATCCAGTTTAGCGCTGTTATGGCCTAGTGATGGCATCTCATCGCATTGTACACTGTGGAAAGATCCAGGCACAGCATTCACACATACTACTTTTCTCAACCAGCTGTGCTTGAAACAGCAC
This sequence comes from Pleurodeles waltl, assembly GCF_031143425.1. Classification (NCBI taxonomy): domain Eukaryota; kingdom Metazoa; phylum Chordata; class Amphibia; order Caudata; family Salamandridae; genus Pleurodeles; species Pleurodeles waltl. The sequence goes on from NC_090436.1 coordinate 255,355,500, forward strand.
ACAAAGACCTGTGCACTCTTATTTAGTTTTTGAAGTAGCAGATTTGCCGGCTAATGGTATGACTACCCTGCTCGGTAGACATGGGTATGCTTTTCAGTTGGTGGGCTCAGTTATTTATGGAGGGTAACAACGCAGTGTTGGCTACTGGTGGGTCAGTCCGGCATCAAGGGGTCCTTGTACCACATTTAACAAAGGGTGTCTTGCAGAATTTGCAGTAATGACGCCCTGATGCCCACTTCTTGCTTGTCTCTTTCCCAGTTTCTGCCGTCTATTTCTGTCTGCTCGGTTTGTCTCAAATCGCTCTGTGGTAGAGGTAGATGTTAGCCGGGGAGGGGTTTTGAAAATGGCAGAAAGGGTCATTGTAGGATGTGTTAGCTCCACTAAGTGGGTTGTCCCTGACAGTAAGACAGTTCAGTAGGTCAACGTCCTTGTTGCTGAGAAGTGTTAGCAACAGCAACCAACATTCCACCGGATTCCACCCTACAAAAGGCAATAAAGTAGGTTTCTTGTATTATTTTATGTGTCTCAAAAATGGATGTCTGTGCCAAAAACTGTTTTGTGCATGATACATTCACAGTATCTCAAAGCTCCCTGAAGTGGGTGGAAGGTAGCATGATGGCACTGTGCAGTATAACCACTCAAATGAATAGCTCCAGAGTTGTGCATCTTGGTGCATGTGAAAGGGGTGTGACATGCATTGTCTTTTTTTCTAGACTGGATGGGGTACCTGGGAATCTCCTCTGCTTTTCCTCCTCCCCCTCCAGCCCATGAGGGACAGAGCTGAAAACACTTGCTGTGTGTTGATCAGGTTAATACAAAGAACGTATTTATGAGAGCAACAGGAACACAAAGGAAAAGTGCGAGGCGCGGGTCAGCCTGCTGTGCCCGCCCCTTCCATGCGTCCCCCCCCCCCCTCAATTTCACAAATGCGAGCTGCCAGTTCAATGCCCCACCTTGCCCGTGCCCCAAGTCTGTCTCCCGGAATACAAATCATGTCGGTGTCCAAGTCTCCTTTCCACCCTGTCTTCTCCCCTCAAATGAACTTGACAAGTAAAGTACCGATAGAAAGAGATGTGCAGCACTGTCAATGCTTTTGTATTAAGAACATTGAACAGTTTTAAAAACTTGAATCATCAAAAATGTGCTGCAATGAACTGAGAAAAAATTCTCAAGGTGTTTCCGGGGCGTAGCTTGGTCAGTAAGATTGGGGGGATGTGAGCTTCGGACAATCACGTTGGCGTACAAAGTTAAAATACATTTTAGAACAAGGAGGGTACATGAGAGCGACTAGAGGGCCAGGGCAAAGGGAAACAAATGCTGATTAGTAGGGGTACTAAGTGAAGAAAACAATAGTTTGAAAAACAACCAACATTTTTGAAGATTTTCAAAGCAGAAAGGGAGAGTGTGTGTGCGTTTTCGTCTGTGTTTATGTAAACATTCTTTTGAAATCCGAGACCTCTCACCATACACGACTGAAAGCATCTGTACCCAACTACCAACTATTTGTCAGAAATTATTTTAGGAGCATAATACCCCCAACAACCCCCCTGTAGCTATGCCCCTGGGTGTTTCTTTAACGTGTTTTAATAATGCAGCAGAATAATTTTAATGGACACTTCTATGGAGATCTAAATTGGATTTAATCAGACTTCTAAAGAGATCTGCCGTACATTTAATGAGAGAGACCAGCTCCGCCTCTACAACTGTAGCACTTAGGACCAAACAGACATCACCAGAGACCAGCAGTACACAAATGGGACAGTACTTGCAAAGATCTGCATGCACTGAGTATGGGCACTTCTCTAGCAATATGGAGTGCATTTAAGGGGAGAATGGCAGTACTTCTACAGAGCACATTCCAATAGTTCACCAGAGAGATGCAGTGCATAAAAAGGGACAGTACCAGCACAGTCGGGGTATCTGCAGTACCTCTTGTGAGGCCAAGCTGCACTTCTCGAGAGACCTGCAGTGCTTGTAACAGGACGGTACAAGCACCACTCACTTGTCTGAAGATCATGCGGTGAGTTTATTGGGAAAGCATTGACAGTTCTCAAGAGATTTGCAGTACCATAGGCCCATGCCTACACCACTGTACCCATTTGTCTGGAGACCCCTGCAGTAGTCTAACAAAACTTGAACGTGGCCCCCTGCAAAGTACCTGGAGGGGGGCCCATCCCCCCTGGGCTCAGTCAGAGACCTGCTGTCCGTGAGCAGTGTTCTGTGCTGCGGGGACCCCTTAAAATAAGGGGCGCCCCTAAAATTGCTATGACATGGCCACATAGCGTTTTTATTTACTTTAAGCTATGTTCCACAGCTCCTTAACTGTTGTGCAACATGTAAAAAAAAAAAATTGACAAAGCTAATAAATTTAGCATTTTTACATAGGGGAAACCTATTGGCTTTGCCAATGCTTATCTAACTTGTTTGACATCACAAAGTGATATATTTAGAAGTGTCTATCTTTGAAAATCTCTTTTGGTCTGTTCAAGTATGTGATTTCAATTATCTGTGGACATATCTTTCAAGCCACTGCTGAGAAATATCCCAAATTATTCAAATTTCAGTGTAGCCATTTGAATGTGAGGTCATTGATATGAGTTTTAGTGGTAACAGGATTCAATGGTAGGGCTTCGCATTTATGCCTGTTAATTTTATAGCCAGAAAAAATAGAGAGTGTGTATAATTGCACGATTTAAGCATTGGCTGATTCATTTTGGTGTGAAACAGGTCGAAGAATATCATCTGCATAATAAAATAATTTAATTTTCTCAGCAGGAGTGTCAATGCACTTGATATCAGAATTAGACCTTATGGCAATAGCTAGTGGTTCTAACCCAGGAGGACCAACAACGGAGATAGTGGGCAGCCTTGCCTAGTATCATGATGTATGGTGAAGTATGGAGATGTAAATCCACTGCATGTTACAGCAGCCATAGGTGAATAATACATAGAGGTAGTCAAAATAATGAAATCTTTACCAAATCCCATTCTTTCCATAGTGCAGAATAGCTGATTCCATTCTGCTCTAGCAAAAGTGTTTTCTGCATGTAAGGAAAGAAAGACTTTCTTCTCTATCATTTTGCAATTGCCATGATAAATGAGAGAGTACGCAAATGATTAGTAGATGAATGACCTGGGGCAAAATTAACTTAGGATGGATGTATTAAGGAGGTAATGACCGAATCAAGGTGACTGGCTAAACCTTTAGCTAGAATTTTAACATCTGAATTTATTAATGAAATGGGCATATAACTAGAACATTCTAGAGTGTCTTTACCTTGTTTTGGAATTACCGTAATACAGGCCTTCAAGAAATCAGATGGAAAGTGTCCCAGACGTAAGTCCTCACTGAAAACAGGTTTCAGTATTGAAGAGGAATAATTATTGATAATTTTCTCAAATTCAACATGAAATCCATCTTCTCTTTGTGATTCTCCAGAGGTCAAGGAGTCAATTGTCTTAATTATCTCATCATTAGTAATTTATCCTTCTAGTTCTTCTTTCTCTCCCCGTGTCAATTTTGGAGAAAAAGAAATCGTCTGAGTGATCTGAACAATTTATGTAGCTAGACAGTATTTCATAAAAATTCTGAAACTGGGATAGAATCTCTAGAGGATGTGTAAGTAGGTCACCTTTAGGATATCTAATAGCAGGGATCACTCTAGAGGATTCCTGCTGACATGACTGATAAGCTAGCAGACTCCCAACCTTCTCCCCTCGCTCATAATTCCGTTGATGATTGTGAAATAAACATTACTCTGCATGAGAGGTATAAAGATTGTTGAGGGCAAATTTTACCGATAATTTCTTCAATATATCTGGTGATTGTGTTTGAGAGTAGGAGGACGTGAAAGTAGAGATTTCCTTTTCAAGATTAATTCTAGCAGTTTTTGCTTGTTGTTTATTAAGTGGTTTATTAAGTGGTTTATTAAGTGCTCTGTCTCTCTCAATATCCAACTTTTCTGTACCGCTTTTCCAGTACCCCATAATGTATGTGAGCTAGAAACCGAATTCGCATTATCCATTAAGAACTGTTCGATGTCTGAGCTTAGAAGATGTTTCTCTTGAGGCAAGTTATATAAGAAGAGATTCACTCCAAGGTGCTTTTGGGGTTCAGGCGAGCGCCAAGTCAATGCAGATATTAATAAGATCATGATCTGATATACTCCATGGAAGTATATTTGCATGTGTCACTAGTTACAGAAGAGTAAGCTAGGAAGTAATGAATTATTGTACGTACAGAATGGGGACAAGAAGTAAAGGTCATAAAATATGTTACTAAGAGGAAAATTGTGGTGGGCAGAATATAAAACAATTCAGGGTAAAGAATTAAAAAAAGAAGGACAAAGGTAAATGAGCATGAAGTGCAATTATTATAAAATACAACGTAGTAATATGCAGGTATATGAGGTAGAAAAGAAAAAAAATATGAGGGAGGAAAAGAAGATGGGAAGGAAAAACATATTACAAATCTGTGGAAAGTTACACTAAAAAATGATACAGAAAGTCTACATATTCAAGATTTCAGTGATGACCTTGATTTATCCCTTGGTGTGTAACCCTTTCCAGATTTAAATTTACCACCATCACAGTTTCCCATCTGACACTTACATCAAGGTCAGAAGTAATGTTGCTATTCGGATCTTGTGTAGCAGAAGGAGAGGCAGATTTATGATCCATCTCAGAGTCATTTTCATCCAAGTCATTTAAAACGAATTCCAAGTTGTGTGAATCAAAGTATTCCTTGATGTGTTATGATCATAGTTGCCAGTTCCAAGAGCCCATATTTAATCTCCTTTTTCCTTAACCTAGGACAAAGAGCCAAGAATTGTTTCCTCTAAGATTTGTAGAAACAGAAAAGTCTGCAGTGATGATAATCTATCTTTTATCGTAAGTTTATAGTCCATGTTTTTTTTGCTTGTTAGGATTTGTCGAGACTGTTGATGACGAAGGTAGGGTTGAGAAATACGAGTAGAGTTTTTAGAGCGTACTAGCTGTGGAGAGAAGTTAAGTGCCTGATTTAGAACTCAGTGGAAGGTTACTCTGCCACAACAGTAACGGATAGCCTGTCCACCGAAATCTAAATCCCATAGCATATAATGGAACTTAGATTTCAGTGGACGGGATATCCATCATCTTGGTGACGGAGTAACCCATCTGCCGAGTTATAAATCAGGCCCTCCATTTCATCAAGGTTGGAATTAGATTAGTAAGAAATTGTAACGTGTCATCCTTTTCCAGATGTTCAGGAAGACCAATAATTCTAATATTGTTCTTTCTGCTACAATCTTCCAAATCAACTGTTTTATCTTGACTATGTTGAGGAAGTTTATCAGCTCGTGATTCAATTTAATTGAAGCAGTCATTTAATAATTGCATGCGTGATTGAAACTGGGCAACCCTCCCGCCAAGAGACTGTACTTTTAAAGTGTTTGCAGTTATCGCACTGTTTAATGACGCAATTGAGTTTTAGATATCCAAGTTAAGTAGGGTGTCCTTGGTTGTTGAAGAAATGTCCTGAAAAGTTGCCATAGTATTAGAGAGGGCTTTGTTTTTTGGTTCTGTCATTAAAGCTTCACTAGATGATAGATGTCAAACATGCTTACATTTCGACATGCAAACAAAAATGGATGAGGAATACAAATGAGTCTCTACCATACATTAAAACAAGCTAAAGGAATTATTGAAGAATTGCAATGACAATACTGATTATAAATATAGTTCCCAAAGAACCTATAATGTTGACTTCTCAATGGTGCCCCTCTATACTTATTGACACAGTTTCACAAAAGTTAAATTAATGAGGCATTTGTTATCTGTACTTCTCACCCCTCAGTCCATACCTTTATATCTCCCAGTAGTCACTCCAGTTTTACATTGCTTTGATGTCACAGCTTATAAAAGTATTGTGATGGTGGATGTTAGGGACAAATATGATCAGTCGCCATGGAATTCAATAATTTAAAACCATCTGAATAGGCAAGATTCCTATGTGTGCAAAGAAAGGAAAGTTCCTCAGTAATTTATCCAGCCAGAGAAATGAAGAAATTAGTTAATGCTAAGAGATCAGGCCAGTTGACCATTTATCAAAACAGTTTTTGAAAAGCTGAACCTGGTGGGATGCAAGTCCTCCCAAAACGGCTGTGCGGGGCAATGGACAACGATCTTGTACCTTTCTTCGTTACAAGAGTATGATGTAGGGCTTCCTAATTTCCCACTTGCTCCTCACTCTTGTGGTTGAGCCATTCAGGATCAGAGTTTATACATTTGAGGGCCTTGGGGGGGAATCACCTTCAAAGTGGAGAACCACAAGTTAAGTCTATTTGCTGACCAAGTTCTCCTGACCCTAGTGGATTAGGAGAAGTAACTCCTGATAGCTGGTCATTTGTTACACCAATTTAAAGCAGTATTTCGATTTAAGGACAACAAACAAAATAATTCATCACCTAATTGTTTTTTATCATTAAGGGAGGAACACAGAATCTACAATGGGACTCCCTGTTTGAATGGGGCACTGGGTCAATACCAAAGTCTGATCATCACTGGCCAGCTGGAGTCCTGGAGAAGAGCCAACAGGCAATTAGGGCAGCCCTCAGACGATGGGACCTCCTTTATGTATCCTCTTTGGGTTGAATCAGTGTGGTCAAAATGATCGCCCTCCCTAGAGTCCTCTCTCTCGCCCAGTCCTTGTCGATAAGTATCCCCGCTTGAGACATAAAAGTGCTAAAGAACAGGATAATGGATTTTTTATGCAGTGAGAATGTCCTACAGTCTCTAGAAAGATTCTGATAGCACCCAGCGAGAGGGAGGCTTAATCGTCTGGGGTAATAGAGCGGTGCACCTTCCCTTCTGCTCAGAATGGAGTGAGAGATGGTATGAAAAAGTGTTTTAGTCTATAAAGCTGTGGCAAGCTGCACACAGTGGGATTTTGCCTGGCTGGACAACTTCTTCTCACCAAAAATGCCAATTTACTTATCCCTGCATTAACCCCAGTGATGGAGAGACTGTCCTTTAATAACTGGGGGAATAGGAGCAAGCTGGTCCCTTAGGGACCTCTTTATCCAAGCCCTATAAAATCTTTTGAACAACACAAGTTCGACTTCAACATTACTGAAAACAAACCGCCTCCAGTACTGCAAATGAAGACAGCAGGTCTTTTATCTACTGAATGCAACAACTACCAGTAAGGACCTGACCCCAATTGAAAAACCGTTCACTAGCTACACTGGCTCCTGGGGAATGTTTTCCAGGATCAATACAACTTTCCAAACTAGTAAAGAGGCAGTTAAAACAACCCTATAAACTGAGATGGTCTTTCTGTCCTGGCACAATAGACTACAGATGGCCAATGGGTGGCTATGGAGAGACATCCCTAAGATTAATTGAAACATTCCCACTGAGAATCAGCATAAAAGATGGCATATCTAATTTCATGACCCTAGTGTATTTATGTAGGATCTTTGCAAACTGTTGGCAAAGTAGCAAGGAGAGAATGACCTTTGTACACATGGAGGTCCCACACAGATATTTGGTAGGAAGTACTAGGTCACATCGAGAGAAATCTGTGTTCTATATCCCAAAATAACTGGGGGTATTCCTGCTGAAAGCAAATCAGAGGGGTTGACAGACATGACCTCAAGTGATCATTCACTCATGTTGCACATGCTGAAGAATGATATTACTTATAGCGTTGTTCTGGAAAAAAAAGGAGCATTCCCCTATCCTCCAAAATTGCTCTTTGGTTCCATAAAATCTGGCACATAACGGCAATGGAACAACTGATTCACAACTGAACACAAATTTACAGCTGGGGGAAACCTTTGCTGGATTACCCAAGAAGGTGCAGCACTTTTGCTTCAGACCCCCTCACTTGAACGCCCCTTTAATTATTCAACTCTGACCACATAGTCCTATGGATTTGTCAGCCACCACATACAAACGTAACTCCAAATTCAGTTACTAACATAGATAACAGGGTTGGTGAACACACACAGTACAGTAGCAAGGCACCTGTTCCTAAGTAAATGTTTAACTGTGCATCCATGACAATTCTAAAAAATTCATACCATGCAATCCTAATTCCCTGTTAGTTTTTTCTTTAAGGGTGGAAAGGAGAAGAGCAGAAGACAGAGACTATAGGATGACAACGCAAGAACTGTTAACGAACCAAGGGTATGCATATTGGCATTGATGAAAACAATGCTTTCCGCTTGTAGTTCAGTAAAATGAGCTGAGGTAATAAGCAAGCCCCCACGTGTTCATCCCCAAGCATAAACCTATAGATGTCTGTTGCTCATATGAGTACTACATAATATTATGAGATATAATCAGGAGGGGACAGTCTTGTTGGATAGGAGTCCATATCGTCCTCTGGAGAGCCTGCTCCACCTCCTGCATACATCGACCTCCCTATGTGAGCTTTCTTCCTGGAGAGTTCATTTTCCTCACTGAAATCAACCTGTGTTTCTCCTATGGCTCTGGTTTTGCTGCGTGAGCCTCCAAAGCCCAATGACCCATTTGCCCCATCATATATTTATAAAACCTCCCTTCAATTAGTATATTAGCCGTCTTCTCAGGGATCTTTTAACTCAAGATTGCAAATTAAATGTGTTTGCAAAATCATGTGAAAAACAATCCAGAAGAAGAATAAAGGAGAAGAAGTGCATAATAAAAAATAGTGAAAATTAACTGATTAATGGGAAACCGGTTTCATTAAAAAAAAAAGCCAGTACAATCATCATACAATTCCATGCACAAACTTTTACAGAACTGTATATTAATTTTCTGCATAGACATCTTTGATTCAGAAAAAAGGGTGACTAAACAGAAAAAAATGGGAAAAATAATAATTCAGACACAGTAACAAATTCCTCAAACTATACAATATGTACACAACTCCTCACATTGAGAAGGCTGCTGTTATACTAACTGAAGAGAGGTTTTATAAATATGTGTTGGGTATCTAGAGATTTAAGGGAACAACAGGGCATTGGTAAAACTGTCTGATTCAGGGGTTATAATCGTGCATTAACACACGATCAATGGACTTAATTAATTATGATTATGTTATGATTGAGTTAATCGGCCACTGGGCCTTTTACAATTTTGGAAATCTCAGAGTATTTGAGCTTGTGAACATACAACACATTATACTGTGATTAATCAATGAATCAGTAAATAGTAATGTCATTTGTTAAAACTGTTATTTAATTTACTTTCCATCTCTTTTGATTAAAGAAGTGAAGGCTATTTTTTGGTTATAAGTTTTGCAGAAAACGAAAGTGTATACCTATTTTTCCGGTTTTCGCTGCTGTAACCATGTTTTAAAGGGTAATGGTGCACTTTGTTTCTGTATATGCACTCAAAAACCAAATGTTACCGGAGCGTTATAGTAAAGTTCACATTTTACACAAACAAAACCATAGAAATTCAGCACTAGTTAGTTATCTCAAGTAACTATAACTCGTGCCTGGAGGGTTCTTCCTACCCATACAAATGCAATTATGAAGAGGTGTTTTAAGTTTTTATCTTTTCAGGTCTGTAAACATTTCTTCTCCCTGGTAATTTGTCCGGCCTTTCCGGACACCTGTGCAGGACATCTCCACCTGCATTTCAGAGTCGTGTACAACTATAGTGCACGCAGGTTCTACATGTGGAATGTAATTCTAAAAGCTGGGAAAGGGCGATAAGGATAAGGTACTTACCTGTAAACCCTAGTTCTCTTCCAGGGGTATCCTCATCAAAGTCATAAACATTGAATATTCCCGCCCTTGTGCAGGGACCCCGGAGCATATATAAAATACACACATATTATACATGTGTAAAACAGCAATGCAGGCTATAATGTTAAAACAGGCTAAAATGCTTTATTTCTATGAAGTTTTTTTTTTTTTTTTAATATTATAAAATTACAATAGAGAATAAATATCTACCCAATCCCCCAAAACTGGGCTTAGGGAAGTAAGCAGCAGTAAACTCTAGAGAAAAAGAGAAAAAACTACATTGAAAAACAATGGAACATTCTTAGCCAATAGGCTGCATGCAGGTTAACACAGGAGAACCATAAAAACTTTGGCACCGTGCCTTTAAGACCCTGAGCACCTCCAGTATCCCACCATGCCTCAGGGGTGAAGGAAAGGTGACAGTTGGTTCACAGTTAGGTCAGTACTTTTTTTACGGTGACAATCTGTGTAACTGATTCGAAAGACAGTCTGTCCTGCACTTCTAGGAGACGTGAGTCCGGGGAGGAGGGTGGGTTGTTTATGACTTTGATGAGGATACCCCTGGAAGAGAACTAGGATTTACAGGTAAGTAACTTATCCTTCTCTTCCAGGGGATCCTCATCAATAGTCATAAACATTGAATAGATTAGCAAGCCCATCCCTAAACTCTGCGGACTGTCTAATAGAAGTGCAGGAATAGATACGTATTATGCAAATAAATTTCTCAGAGAGGCCTGCCCCACTTGGGCATCCGCTCTTTTATCTGAGTCCAAACAGTATTGTCTAGTAAACGTATGTACAGACTTCCATGTAGCAGCCTTACAAATCTCAGATATTGAAACATTGTTAAGGAGGGCAGCAGTAGCTGCTTTTCCCCTTGTGGAATGCGCTTTAGGCGTAGCTAGTAATTGTTTATTAGCCAGCTGGTAAGTATTAACAATACAAGAAACAATCCATCTTGATATAGTTCGTTTAGATGCTGCCTCTCCTGTCCTCAAATGACCATAATTTACAAACAAGCGGTTGGAATGTCTAATTGATTTTGTTTTATCCAAATAAAATTTCAGCACTCTTTTCAAGTCTAAGGAATGCAATGCTTTCTCTGCCGGAGTCTCCGGATTGGGAAAGAAAGTCGGTAAAGATATAGTCTGATTGATATGGAATTCTGACACCACTTTCGGAAGGAAAGATGGGTGAGTTCGCAGAACCACTCTATTGTCGTGAAAAACCGTGTACGGTTCTTTGGAAGACAAAGCCTGAATTTCGCTGACCCTCCTCGCCGAAGTAATGACCACCAAAAAAGCCGTCTTCCACGTAAGGTGTTGTAAAGAGGCCTTGTGTATAGGTTCAAAAGGAGGGCCCATAAGCTTTGACAATACTATGTTCAGTTCCCATGGAGGAGATGGTCTCCGAATGGGCGGAAAGACTTTTTTCAACCCTTCTAAGAAATCCTTGACTACAGGTTTCGTAAAGAAGGATTCCTGAGAAGGTGACTTACGATAGGCTGTAATGGCAGACAAATGTACCTTAATAGATGATACCTGCAGACCGGACTTTGCCAGATGAAGTAAATAGGACAGTATGACATCCTCCTGAGCCCGTATGGGATTCTGGCCTTGTTGACAGCACCATATGTAGAATCTCTTCCACTTAAAAGCGTAAGAACGCCGCGTGGAAGGTCGTTTGGACTCTTTCAAGATGTTCATACACTCCTGTGAGAGCCCTAGGTGCCCATACTGCAGGAATTCAGGAGCCATGCTTTTAAGCTCAGAGAGGGTAGGTTGGGATGTAGAATCCTGCCCTCCATTCTGCTCAGAAGATCCGGTCTGCACGGCAGCCTCCTGTGAGGTTTTTCCGATAGGTTGAGGAGATCTGTGTACCAGAATTGACGGGGCCATTGTGGCGCTATGAGAATCATTCTGGTTCTGGATCTGTAAAGTTTGTTGATCACTGCCGGTATGAGGGGAATCGGTGGAAAGGCGTAGAGAAATATCCCTGACCAGTCGATCAACAGGGCATTCCCTCGAGATCCCGGACGGTAGAACCTGGATGCGAAGTCTGGGCATTTCTTGTTTACTTCGTCTGCGAAGAGATCCAATTGAGGTTGACTCCATTGAGCGAAGATGTATTCGACGACTTCGCCGTGTAGGACCCAATCGTGTGCGTCCTCTAGGTGTCTGCTCAGGAAATCTGCTTCCACGTTTTGTTGCCCTGGCAGGTGAACCGCTGTAAGTGACATTCCTCTGGCCAGGAGCCAATGCCATATCGTTTGGGACTCTCGAGATAAGGGTAGTGATCTCGTTCCCCCCCTGTTTGTTCAAATAATACATCGTGGTTGTATTGTCCATTTGTATTAGGAGAGTTTTCCCCTGAATTAATGGTGTGAAAGACTTGAGAGCCAGATGGACCGCTCTGAGTTCCAGCAGATTGATGTGGTACTGCTTTTCCTTGTCTGACCACAGGCCCTGAGCTTGAAGGGGACCCAGATGAGCCCCCCATCCCTGAAGAGACGCATCCGTTACCAGAGTGTCGGATGGAACTACCTGGTGAAACGGAGCACCTGCTGACAGGTGAGGTCTGTGCATCCACCATTTCAATGACTGAAGTGCCGCTGCCGGTAGTCGCACTCTGTCCTCCCAGCGACCTGTCCTTTGGCTCCAGTTGCTCTCCAATGCCTCTTGGAGGGGCCTCATGTGCAGTCTGGCATTTGGGACAATGAAAATGCATAATGCCATGGAGCCCAGCAGCGATGTCACCTGACGTGCCTTAGGCGCGTTGGCTTTCAACAGGTCCTGACACTTCCTGTCTATTGAGGATAGTCGTTCCTCCGAAGGATACACTCTTTGGAGTTCTGTGTTTATTATAGCTCCCAGGTAGTGAAGGTTCTGTGTTGGAATCAAGGTTGACTTTTGACAATTGACCTGAAGACCTAGAGACTCGCAAACCCTGAGCACAAAGTCCCGATGGCTTCTTGCCTGCTCCGGAGAAGAAGCCTTCAGTAACCAGTCGTCTAGGTATGGGTAGATGAATATCTTTTGTTTTCGAAGATGTGCCGCTACCACCGCCATACATTTCGAGAAGACGCGTGGGGCAGATTTCAGGCCAAATGGTAGCACTCTGAACTGATAGTGCTGTGACGCTACTTGGAAGCGCAAGAATTTCCGATGCTTGGGAGCTATTGGGATGTAAAAATATGCATCCTGCAGGTCGATGGAGCACATCCAGTCTCCCTGATGTAGCTGAGGGAAAATCTGGTGAAGCGCTAGCATCCTGAACTTCTGTTTTCTTATGTATTTGTTCAGCAGCCGTAAGTCCAGCATTGGCCTGAAAACGCCCTCTCGGCCCTTTTTCGCCACCAGAAAATAACGGGAGTAAACCCCCTTTCCTCTGTGCGCAGGTGGAACCCTTTCTATGGCATTCTTTTGTAAGAGGGCGAGAGCCTCTTTGCGCAGCAGGCTGAGATGAGATGGATTGCATTTGGCTGGTGGCAAGTGTGGTGGAGGCTGTTTGAAAAGAAGAGAGTAGCCATTTTCGACAATATTGAGCACCCATTTGTCTCTTGTGATAGAGTGCCACTCGTGAAGATAACCTGCAATACTTCCCCCCACCGGAGTGGTGTACAGTGTCGAGGGAAGCAAGATCTCATTGTTTGGCCGGCGCTTTCGGTGTGGACTGATGAGGTCTACTTGACCCTCGCTCCCTTGTGTTCCTTCGCTGAAAGAGAGGGCGTCCCTGCCGTTGTTGTGGCCTCTGGGACCAGTGAGGGGTTTGAACCCTCTGCTGGAAAGGGCGCCTGTCATAAGGCCTATACCTTCTCCTGAAATCTTTCTTCCTTTCCAGGCCTACTGCCCTCATGGTGTCCATCTCGGTCTTCATGCGGGCCATTTCCTTGTCTGCATGGGTACCGAACAGCGAGTTCCCGGTGAATGGGAGATTCAGGATGCGCTGTTGTGCTTCTTGCTTTAACCCAGTCAGTCTCAGCCAGGAAGACCTTCTTGCACAGATTCCATGTGCGTACCCATGTGCAGCTAAATCCGCCCCATCTGCCGCCGCGCTGATGACCTGGTTGGATACCAGGCATCCCTCCTGCAGGATCTCTTGAAAATCTTGTCTGTCTTCTCTGGGCAATTTCTCTGTGAATCTATTGAGGGAGTCCCACAGAGAACGGTCATACCTGCCCAGGAGTGCAGAAGCACTGGAGACTTTCATTGCCGAAGCCGCCGTACCGCACATCTTTCTCCCCAGAGAGTCTAGATACCTGCTCTCTTTATCCGGGGGGGACCGTGGAGGATGATGCCACCGAGTGGGTTTTTCGGGCTGCGGCCAATATTACAGAGTCCGGTGGAGGATCCTTTCTTAGGAACAAAGGGTCCTGTTCGGGAGCCTTATATTTTTTCAGAATCCTAGCCGGGGCAGATTTGAGCGTAGCTGGGGCCAGGAAAGTGTCCATGGTTGGCTGCAACAAACCAGGCACTAGAGGCAGTAGCTTTTTTGACGCTGATCTATGCTGCAGAGTCTCAAAGATGACTGATGAGGAGGTAGATGGCTCTGGAACCTCTATGTTTAATTTCTGCGCTCCCCTTAACAGCACCTCATTAAACGTGGTAATGTCATCCACCGGTGGGACCCTAGCAGGTGGAGAATCTGTTAGGGTGGGGGAGTAACGCCCGACAGATGATCCTGACGACGACCAAGAGGGTGATCTTCTTCGTGAACGAGACCTGGATCGCCGTTGAGAACGAGACCTGTTGAGAGACGTTGTAGCAGAGCGCCCAGGCCTCGCGGTCGGTTGACGAGGAACAGAACAAGCCCGTCCTGCCCTTGCTGTCGGTGATAGCGTTCTTGGAAGGGAGGCAGTAGGCGAGTACATTCGCGAATACTGCGAATCCGGGGAGGCCGCTGGTCTGTTAAGGCTCTCTAGCCATCTTGGAGATAGGTTGATGGGCGAAACATGCCCAGATGATGCCGTTCTTGAAAGAGATGAGTCGCTCGGTATGGAGACCACGGGAGATGGTGCGGCCTTGTCTGCTGGCGGAGGGCGATGTTCTACTCCCTGCGGGACAGGTAAAATCTGTGTCGACGGCTGTGTCGACGTCGAAGGGCGCCCCATCGGTTGCTCTTGCCTCGACGTTGAGTGTCTCGACGTAGAGTGTCTCGATGTCGAACGGCGATCTTTGGACCTCGACCTACTCGCCGTCGTGTGCCTGGACGTGGAGCGGTGGGAGGTCGACAGCGGATGTCTCTCATGCCGTTGTGGCGATTTCGACGTCGCGTCTCTTCACGTCGGGGGGCGAACGGCCTTTGGCGGCGACCGGGCACGCCAGCGATGGCTCGACGTCGATCGTCGGGCTGCCGTCGACGGAGATCTGCCCCTGCGATGGTGTTCCCTCGACGTCGTCTCCTTCGACGTCGGGTGGGTCGCTGTTGACGGCGATCTATGCCGGTGAGACGGTGGCAGCGACGATGTCGACGGGGAACAAACAGGTACTTTCCTACCTGCTGACGTCGACCTAGCCATTCTCTCCTGAGAATGGCCTGCTGGTTGCCTGGGAAGTGAAGAGGACGATGTTTTCTGCCTCTCATGAAGCCCATGTAGCCTGATCTTCTCTCTGTCCTTCAGAGTCCTCTGACATATTCTTGCAGTGCTTGCAAGTGTCAGGGCAGTGACTCTGAGGCAGGCACACAATACAAAGAGAGTGTGGGTCTGACTGGGCCTTCTTCCCACAAGAAGGGCATTTGACAAAAAGTGAAGGCATTTTTCTGTCAGGAAAAAACTGCCAAACACAGACAAAGATGTTATCTGTTGAATGAAACAGGAAAAAACGCTTTTTAAAGGATTTTTCTGAGAAAAAACTCAGAAAAACTGAGAGCTCAATGCTCCAGGATCCTCTCAGAAGAAGCCGGAAAAAAGAACTGACCTAACTGTGAACCAACTGTCACCTTTCCTTCACCCCTGAGGCATGGTGGGATACTGGAGGTGCTCAGGGTCTTAAAGGCACGGTGCCAAAGTTTTTATGGTTCTCCTGTGTTAACCTGCATGCAGCCTATTAGCTAAGAATGCTCCATTGTTTTTCAATGTAGTTTTTTCTCTTTTTCTCTAGAGTTTACTGCTGCTTACTTCCCTAAGCCCAGTTTTGGGGGCTTGGGTAGATATTTATTCTCTATTGTAATTTTATAATATAAAAAAAAAAAAAAAATTCATAGAAATAAAGCATTTTTGCCTGTTTTAACATTATAGCCTGCATTGCTGTTTTACACATGTATAATATGTGTGTATTTTATATATGCTCCGGGGTCCCCGCACAAGGGCGGGAATATTCAATGCTTATGACTTTGATGAGGATACCCCTGGAAGAGAAGGAAAATGTCACTTACCCAGTGTACATCTGTTCGTGGCATTAGTCGCTGCAGATTCACATGCTGTGCACAGTCCGCCGTCTGGTGTTGGGTCGGAGTGATACAAGTTGTTTTTCTTCGAAGAAGTCTTTTCGAGTCACGAGACCGAGGGACTCCTCCCACTTCGGCTCCACAGAGAGAATATAATGGACGCAAAGAGTTCTCTCCTCCTTTAGAATAGCAGGGGGTGTCCAGAAAGGGTGGCTGGGGGTGTCCAAAGGCGAAGAAGAGTTCAGCATTCAGAGGGGACCCGCAGATTCTCTTCGGCCTGGCAGGTGGGGAAGAGGGGCGAGCAGAGCAGTAAGGTGTAGATGGCAGAAGACCTCCTGTCCTTTTACTACGGCATGCTCCAGGCAGGCAGGGGAAGGGGCTCTGGGTGTTGCCGTCAGACTCCACCACAGCTGCAGGCTGGACAACTATCTCTGTAGACTGCCTCAGCCTTAGGCCTCTGCCCCCACTGCCAGCGCTGCACATGGACCACTTAGTTATGCAGCGTTTCCTTTCACAGGAAGGAAATGAGGCCCAAGTGAAATGTTGATGGTTTCCACTAGGTAAGAGAAGTGTAGGTTGCCAGAAATGCAGCTTTTCCTTTCAACACAGGATGTTTTTTTATTTAACTGTAAGGGAGCTTTTCTATCTACAAGAGGTTCAGAAACGGAACTCCCTCGCTGCATTTGGCATGAGGATGCGCTCGTGCTCTTGATGAATGAGAGTTTGGTGTGAGCTATGGAATCGATTTATTCAATTCCGAAACTGCTGGCTCCATGAAATTGGGTTTAACTTTTTGCAAATACACTGCACCAATGCTTTTAAGCTTCTCTTCACATGTGTGTAGATGAAACTTGACTTTTTTTTTATTTATTTTTTTAATTGTATTTCCGAAAAACATTTGTTGCCCAAGAATATGAAAGTGACAGAAACTTCATGAACATCGCCCTGTCACAATATCATGTAAGTGTATTCTCCGCAGGACCTGGCCAACAACTTTATTTGAAATTTTCTGTGGAATCGCTGGATTTTATTTTTGGAAGAAAAAACATTTTTGGTACTGCCGGGTTCCCCTTACGACTCCACCACAAAGCATAGGGGGTCTCCTCCTGTTTCCCCCCCCCTTTTTTCTTGGGACTTGGCTGAGTCCCACGATGGCTGCCAACACTTCCGGGATGAAAGGTTGGCAGCCAATAAGATCAGTTGGAATCCGTGGACCCTCCATGTCCCTAGATATCTATATTTCTTTTTCCCTTTAAGAACTCCAAAACTGCTGGACGGGTGTGCACCAAATTACAAAAAAAACACTCTTTCTGGACCAAGACCTAAAAGATCTAGCTTTCTGCCACATTTGGTGCAATTCTGTTCAGTCATGTCTAAAATCCCTATGGGAAATTGCATGGGGAACACGTTTTGCCCCTCCTGCCCCCCCTTTTTTTTCCCCCCTCAGCCCCTGCTAGATGAACCACCCCAAAGCTTTCCACAAAGCAGCTGAAAATAGCTGCAAAGTACTTTTGAAAAATTTGGGAAGATTCAAACGGCGCAAAAGTTATTGGCAATACAAAAATGTGTCTATGGAAACTAGGTCTTAACCATAACTACCTAATGGCAACTTCCTATGGTTCTGGGTGGGTAAAATGTGAACCAAACCATAACGTCCCTGTGATCTTTGTTTTTTCAGTGAATATATGTTGATATATATATATATATATATATATATATATAAAAATATATTTACATATACACACACACACACACACACACACACACACACACTGTATATAGCACAGTGGAATAATGCACAACACATGAATTTACCTTTGGTAATACTATATCTGGTGGATACTCTACCAATCAGAGGACTGCTCATCTTTAGAATATTCTGCAGGCTCGATCTGGAGGATTTCACAATAGTGGTTCCATGTTGACTTTGTTCTACTCCAGAAGTGATAGAGTGGTGCTGCATTTAAGTACCACCCTTGCATGCCATGGTCAGTTTCTTGCTTGACTCTCAGCACATCCTTGGACGTGGAGTACAACACAACTGGGGGCACCAGTGTGCAGATCTTTATTTGGAACCCTTTAAAATGGTAAAAAGAGGACACACTGCAGAACAGTGACATGGAAGGGCGCTGAGGAATCTGCAGTTAGATAGAGAATCCATCAGAAAGAGTGTTGTAGAAGGTTAGTAACTTGTTCTTCAGATATATGCTTCTAACCACAGACTCCTCACCTTTAGAATAGATACCAAAGCAGTACCTCCCCCACAGGAGGAGCGTCTGTGCAGTGGAGCCAGACTAAAAAAGGTCCTGCTGGACCAAACGGGCAAACGCCCTTGCTGTCAACCTGGCTATCAAGGACATACTGCTTCATAAATGCATGAAGTGACACTGATACTGCAGACTGAGGGTTGTCAAGGAGAGGCCCAACACCGTGGTAGCAGCCTTGGTGGAATGAGCTGTAAATCTTTCCAGAAGTTGCTTCTTGCAAATGTGTAAGAAGTCTTAATACAGAGGAGAACCTACTCTAAAGTCTTTTTTCTGCACTGCCCTACCTTTCTTTGCTCCAGAGAACCCCACAAGGAGTTGATCGTCCACCTGAATGTCTTTGTTTTGATTGATGTAAAAGCTTAAGGTGCTTTCGAGGTCCAGCCTCTAGAGTCTTTACTCCTCTCAAGAGATGAGGAAGAGCAAAGAACATTGAGAGTGGTGACTTTTCTTAAGTGATAAGGAGTCACATATTTTAGCAAAAAGACCAGTTACACTTGTTCTTAGCACCAGTTTGTCAGTGGAAAAGTGCTGTAGGGCAGCTGCTTTGATAGAGTCTAGAGCTCACTCACTCAATGAGCTGAAGTCAAATCAATGAGTAAGACAGTTTTGAGAGTCAGCAGACACATCAAGCAGCTGTGCACTGGCTTGAAGGGGGTGCACATTAGGAATCTCAGAACCAAACTATGATACCACTGTAGCATCATGAACGATTTGGCAAGAAAAGTGTCAAATCTTCAATGTACCAAACAACAAACGTGACAAACAAGGACGGTTGGGCCATCAAGTGTAAAAAAAAACAAGAAACAACCTTTAATAGTGCCAACTGCAAGATCTTGCGAACCAAAGACAAGAGACAACAATAAAATATCCAAAAGGTTGTCTTGTAAAGGGTTTAGTTTAAAGACAGCGGGATGCCTGGCCGCACAAATGACAGCCACAACCTCAGCTGGTAGATCGAGTGCAGTCAACTGGTGCATGGAGGTGTAAATTATGCAGGTTTGTGTGCAAAACCCTGCCCTTCTGCTGCGACAGAAAATCCTCCCATGCCCAGACGTTCCATGTACCACACTCTCCTGGCCCAATCCAGGGCCACTAAGATGACTTGGGTTTGGTCATTCCTAATTTCCTTCAGAACCCTGGACAGGAGAGGAAGAAGTGGAACAGAGTATAGGAGTCCTGTGCTTCATTTAACATGAATGCACCTCCTGAGTGTTCTTGGGAACTCTATGCGCATAAGTACTGTAATTGTAACTTCGCTGTAATGGGAAAAAGATCCAGCCAGGGATCTCCCCACTTTCATAAGATGCCCTGCATCAACTTGGGGGTGCAGTTGCAGCCCGTGATGCACCTCCATCAGGCAACACTGGCTGAGCTCATCTACCCTGGCATTCAGAGATCCCACCAGATGGTTCATGATCAGGGACATGCTCAGACGCACCAGCCAACTCTAGAGGTGCAGCACATCTGGTCACAGGACCTAGGACCCCATTCCACCCTGCTTGCTGGCTTAACACATGGCAGTTGGTGGAGTCTGTGAGAACCTGCACCAGCCTCCCTTCATTGGAGGCCTCCTGCGCCAGGTGAATGGCCCACAGCTCTAACGACTGGACGTGGTCTATGACGGACTATGGCGATCTCGCTTTCAATAACCATATGTCCAAGTAGGTGGAAACTGGTATCCCCAACCTCATTAAATGGGCAGTGACCGTTGCCACAACTTTTGTGAGCACCCAACGAGAGCTGGTAAGGGAGAAGGGGTACAAGACAAACTGAAAATGCTCCAGGCCAATGCTTAACCTGATGTAGTGTCTGTGGACTGCAGGATGGACACATGAAAGTACTTGTCATGCAGGTCCAAGGTTACCATCCAGTCGACCTGAACCCAGGGCAGAGAGAACGTGACCATTGTGAGCATTTTGAATTTGTCCTTCCCCAGGAAGGCATTAAGAGGGCAAACATCTAAACTAGGATGAAAGTCTCAATACTTATTTGGCACAAGGTAATAAGACAGCAGGAAATAACAATTAGTTTATATTTCCCAGGCCAGCACCCTCCTGATGACACATTTGGACAATACAACTCGCACACCTAGTGGTAGGATGGATATGTGCTCTTCAGCAAACGGAACGGAAGCTAAAATGTCAAATTCTGACTCCTACAGGATGGGTGTGCGCAGCTAATAGCAAACTAAAGTGGTTTGGAGGCCGATGCAGGGAGAGGGACTGGGAAGGTCAGTGCCCCACGTGGCCTGCACACTGTCAAGGAGTACGTCATAGAAGTGCTCAGATGCAGTGGGGAGATGGGGCTGGGCAATCCTATAGAGGAGCTACAGAAAGATTGAAACTGATGAGGAAACTGGCTGGCAGGGGTCAAGAGGCCCAAAAATCAAGTCGTGGCCCAACTTTGCTTGAAGTGCTCCATGGGGTATCAACTTTAACATAAAAAATGTGGGATCCATCAAAAAGCTTACTAATGAGGGCTGTCTGTCCGTCACCAGTAAAAATATAGTCCTTATCCACACAGGGTGACAGAACACCACACTAGATCCGGCTGCTCGCTCACAGCTATCAACAGTGTCCAGGCCAGCCTTAATTATGTATCTGGGTGCATCCTGACCATCTTTAACGGTTTGAGCCAAGAAGGCTTTGAACACTTCTGGGATCATTGGCAACATTTTGCATGTCATGTTGCAGAAAGGTTGTATGATGGATTCACGCATGTCTGAACGACGCATGCCATAAAAACGCGGTCAGAACAACAACCGTATCTTTACTGCGCATGTCTTTACAACAAATTTCATTGTAAAAGCATGTTTGGTAAAGGAACATGTGTGGTAAATTGTGCCCTGCCAGGCCCCTTATACTCAATACCATACTCTACAATCCACTCTGCCCCAGTCCTTAAAACTACCCCTTCCTCCCCCCCACCCTGAGCCCTACATCCCCCCGCCCGAGTCCTAAAAGTAACTCCACTCTTATCTACCCTGACCCCTCCACCCCCACTCTGCACCCTAAAACCTACCCTGTCCTAAAAACTACCCCATACCCCCACCAAGAACCCTAAAATTTACCCAGCCCTACCCTAAACATTGCTCCAACCCACCGTCCCCGCCCTGAACCCCAAAACCTACCCAGCCCTCTCCTAAAAACTTCCTCCATCCTCGCCGTGAACCCTAAAACCTAACCCACCCTGTCCTAAAAAACTACCAACCCTCCCACCCTGAACCCTAAACCTACCTGTCCTACAAACTACAGTGATCCTCCCCCACCCTGAAGCCTAAAACCTAACCCACCCTGTCCTAAAAACTACCCTGACCCCTTGCCCTGAACCCTAAATCTTACCCCGTCTGGTTCTAAAAACGACCCCACCCTGAACCCTAAAACCTAACCTACCTTGTCCTAAAAACTACCCTAACCCCCGTGCCCAGAAACCCAAAAACTACCCCCAACCCCTGACCCTAAAACCTAATCCAACCCAACCTGTCCTAAAAACTACCCCGCACTCAACCCTAAAACCTACTGCACACTGTCCAAAAAACTGCCCTGACAACAACCCTCTGCC
This sequence comes from Pleurodeles waltl, assembly GCF_031143425.1. Taxonomy (NCBI): domain Eukaryota; kingdom Metazoa; phylum Chordata; class Amphibia; order Caudata; family Salamandridae; genus Pleurodeles; species Pleurodeles waltl. The sequence continues at coordinate 255,377,437 of NC_090436.1, forward strand.
CAGAACCCTAACACCTACCCCAGCCTGTCCTAAAGCTTCCCCAACCCTCGCCCTGTCCTAAAAACTACCCTAACCACGCCCACCCCCAGCATGAACCCTAAAACCTACCCTGCCCTAAAATCTACCCCGGGTCCCCCCCGCCCTGAACCCTAAAAACTACCCCAACCACACCCTGAAACCTAAAACCTACCTGCCCTGTTGAAAAAACTACCCAAACCACCCAAACCCTAAAACATACCGTGCCCTAAAAACTACCCCAACCCCCAAACCCTTAAACCTACCCGCTTTGTCCTAAAAGCTACCCTGACCCCCACACTGAAACCTATCCCGCCTTGTTCTAAAAACTACCCAACCCCCCACCCTGAACCCTAAACCCTACCCTAAAAACTACCCCAACATTCCCAACCTGAACCCTAAAACATAACCTGCCCTAAAAACTACCCCACTGCGAACCATAAAACCTACCCCGCCCTGTCCTAAAAACGACCCAAAGCTAAACCCTAAAACCTACCCCACCCTGTCCTAAAAACTAGCCCTAATACCTGCCCTCAACCCTAAAACCTACCCCTCCCTGCCCTAAAAACTGCTGCAATCCCCCGCCCCAACCCTACAACCTACCCCGCCCTGTCCTATAACCTCCCTACTCATCCCTGCCCCACTCACCCAGCCGCCGACTTCCTCTCTCAGCTAATACCGCTGTGGTCCTGAACCACACATATGCATGGTACCTTAATCACACATTTGCATGGTTCAGACATGGTTTAGGCAAGCTTGGTAATGCATGCGTGGTTATGGCCTGCGGCCGTTTCCCCGCAGTGTGTGTGTGTGTATAATTCCCAAAAGGGCAACTTTCACTGACTGACCTCAATGCTAGGCTGGCAGCAAAGATCAAGTGTTTCCTGAATGCCTCAATCCCTTTCAACGCCTTGTCAAGGGGAGTCATGGGAAATGAATACGGATTTACTTTTCTGGCCAGGGGAAGCTTGGACCCCCAGACTCAGAAGTGGGATCCTGTGTAAGAAAACATGGTTTGCCAGGGGCTGATTTCTGGCATCTGGCCATCAGCCTGTTCACTGGTGAGCAAGATTTAGACCAGTGCAAATAAAGGTGTCTGTCGGAGCTTTGTTCAATGGTAGCAAAAAGTCAGAAAAAGTCGGTCAGGGCTGAAGGCCTTCAGTGACCACATTTGTTTTAACCTTAAGGGAAGGAACTTTGAGATCCAAGCCCACAGCAGCAAGCCTAGCAACTGAAGAAAAGGAAGCACTCACTTCTACTGGCGCCCCAACATGAGAATTTAACCCTGCATTTGGGGAGTTATGTCCACCGACCTCTTGGAAATCCATATATTGTCATAATCACAATGTGGGTGGTAAATCATGTAATTAAAATACAGAATAAAAAAGAATGCTGAAATATCCATACCTTTAGTAACTTTACTGCACAGATTAAATTACTATCCACTGGATTTGAAAAAAGTGCAGTCAGTAAATCCCACAAAGCACCCTGAAGGACTTCGGCTCGTGCAATCTGCCCTTTTGCTCCCTTAATCTGAAAATTAACAAGTGCGATTTAATTTACAATGAAATATTTTCCGCGGACATTTCCATAGACATTTGAATTCAAGATCTAAAGTATGATATTAATTTTAAACATTCCGTATTTACCATGCACCTTAACTAACAAAGTAAAAGCCTACAGAACCATAAATAATATTGTTTGGCTTATTCTGCACATTATCTTACCTCTTGGTCAACCTACACTGTCCATTCTGCAGTTTACTGCAAAAGTAAAGATTTGAGTTTTGGCCGTAAATAATTTTCTTACTTTGTTCGATAGTCATCAATTTACCACACCCCGCTTTTCCCCTTCCCCTTTCAAACTTTCCTATGAAGCTTCATGAGCACAAAAGTCCCTTTTTAGCAGCAAAACACAACCTTTAAGACCACAAACAAGTGAATGAATAAACTGAAATTAAATGAACAGTATGTCAAAGCCAGTGAGGTTTTTCAGCAATATTTTCAAAAGGAAGTCCCCAAACTTGCCTCGAGTCCCAACAGAATATCTGGCTTTTATTTTACTGACACAGTACGGGCAGTTTGGTATTTGACCTCAGGCAGAGTAAAGTCACATACAACTTTAGCAGCTCTCTTAAATTGGGATGAAAAGATTTAACATGTTATAAATCAAATAAAATATCACTCCATTCGGTTGTACAACCATAAAAGCCTGTAAAACAATACAGCAAAACAGTTCAGTGCGCATATTAGACATCTACATTTAAAAGGTCAGATTAAAGCATGATAATTACAGTTGCGTAAAAACCATAAAACATCTGAGTTAAAAATATGGGAGCCTCAACAGCTACTTAAAAGGATAGCACGTGTGATGACATGAAGGATTAACATGCTCAGTAGTCTTGTAAAAGGGTGGCAAGGCCAACAAGAGAGGGTAAATAGAGCAGGCGGGAGCCCAACTAAAGGGTAATGTCCCGTAGGAGCTATTCCACTGCTTTTGCCATGATAGACCAGCTCCAATGAAGGTATTTACAGCGGACTCCCTTGGTCAGTGTTTAACAGCCTACGCATCGGAAGATATTGTCTGCAGATCGGGATGATCCAGCTTTTCCTGGGCCAGTTGTAGCCAGGAAAGAAAAAGATAAAGTGCCCGGTATGGCTTCAGGCATACCGGGCGCACAGTATTTTTTATCGGCATTGGATTTCTCAATTTTAACTGAAGGATAAGAGATACCTTGTCGGAATTTAATAAAAAAATTCTGACTCCTGAGGTAAGCAGGTAATTAAGAAAGGGCTCAAATTCAGTGTGGGGTTTAATCTCATAGAAGGCGCTAGAGAGAGAGAGCCATGGTTCACTTTTCCGATGTCTTGCTGATTTAAAATGTTCTAACACTAGTAAATAAATGTATTTCTTTTTTTTTTTAAAGATGTTTTTTATTGAGTCAAATACAAGAACATTAACTTAACTTTGCCAGGACAGAGATATGCAGTTGTGAATATATATGCATAAGGAATATTGTACTTGTAAATGCATATTTAAACATGTACATGAATTAGGCATATACAGCAATATAGTATCAAAGACTCCAAGTTTGAATAAAGAAAGAAGAAAGAAAGAGGGAGAAGAGCTTTAGGGATAGAAAAGGGAATCAAGTGATAGCCATGTGGAGAGAGAGGCAATAGGCATTAGTTACAGCGAATGTAAGATGAAATAAGTATATATAAGAAGAAAAACAGGAAATATATTGACATTTATTAAAAAGGAGGAGAAAAATCCTTTTCCTTCGCAGTGCGTGAGAGATAGTTACTTAATGGCAACCATAGTTGATGACGTTTGAAGAAAGTTCCTGTTGAATCAAGCTTGTAGCTGTCAAGTCTATGATGATAACATACAGAATTCCACCACTGTCTGAGAGTAATGTTCTCCGAAGATTTCCAGTTAGAAGTAATAATAGAGATTGCAATAGAAAGCAAAAGGTCTACCAATTTTCCAAGAGGCCTGAATGAACTCCAGATATCGTGTACGCCTCCCAAAAACAGTAATTCATATGACATTGGTAAGGAGAGCTGAGCTATTGCTGAAATGCAAGACCATATTGAGGACCAAAAAGTAGATAGGGATGGACAGGAAAAAAACATGTGAAAGTCAGTACCCTGATGAGTGTGCCAGCGCCAACAATTGTCATTTTGTGCAAGTCTGAATTTGTAAAGGCGTACAAGAGTGTAGCTTTTTAGGGGCATCATTGAGTGTAGATAAATAGGGATGTATTTGCTTAATGCCAAAAGATTTGTGATAAGTTATAAAGTCAGGAAAATTAACTCCACCTTGTACTTTAGGAAGTTTTAATTTCGAGAGAGAGATTCGGGATGGTTTACCGTTCCACAGGAACTTGGATAGAATTTTATCAATTGAACTAAAAAATAGTTTAGGTATCTTAATAGGAAGCATCATAAGGAAGAAGTTAATGATAGGGAGAAGCATCATCTTAATGGTGTCCAAGCGGCCCCACCACGTGAGATATAACGGAGACCATTTCTGTGTGAGATCTACAAGCTTTGCCGATAGGATTTCTGAATTAGTCCTTAATGTATCCTTGAGAGTAGTGCAGTACCATACCCCCAGGCATTTAATCTTAGAAGAATTCCAAGATAATCCTGCATCAAGGAATACAGAGCCAGTGCAATGAGCATTAAGTGGTAAGACCACTGTTTTGTCTATATTAAGTTTATAGCCAGATACATCAGAATATAAGTTGAGCTCATGCAGGAAGAGAAGTGTCAGGGTGAGACATGAACAAAAGAATATCATCAGCATATGCATAAATTTGATGTGTGTATTATTAATTTGAAACCCCGTAAATTGTTCAGACGTTTTTAATTGGTATAGAAAAGGTTCGAGAGCCAAAATAAATAGTAAAGGAGATAATGGGCATCCCTGACGAGTACCCCCTTTTAAGAGGGAAAAAAGGAGATCGGATACCGTTTGTTATAACCGAGGAACATGGTGAGGAATAAAGAATGGATATAAAATGTCGGAAATTTAGTACCTAGTCCATGCCATTCCAATGCTTTCGACAAGAAACCCCAGTAGACCCTATCAAAGGCCTTTTCTGCATCCAATGATAAAGCTGCCAGAGGAATCTTAAGTTTAGATGCCTTGTTAATAATATTTAAAAAAGTACGGGAATTATCTGCTACATTTCTATTAGGGATAAAACCAGATTGATGAGAATCAATAAGGTCAGGTATATATGGGAGTAAACGGAGAGCTAAAACTTTGGCATAGAGTTTACAATCAGTATTAATTAAAGATATGGGTCTATAATTTTTACAGTCAGTCGCATCCCGATCTTTTTTGGGAATAAGACATATCATGGCCTCCGTAAATGAGCCAGATGCAGAACCTGACATTATAAAATGATTAAGTAATTGAAAGAGTTTGGGGAAAAGAGACTTAGCAAACTGAATAAAGAATTCTACTGTGAAGCCATCTGGGCCTGAAGCCTTACCCTTGGGGAGAGATTGTAAAGCTGTATATAGTTTGGTAAGTTGTAGGGGTTGGTCTAAAGATGAGAGGTCAATCTGCAATGGGTCCCTTGGTTTGAGATTAGAGAAATATTGGTTGAGAGATTCAAATGTTGGTATGTGTTCTGTAGTGTACAGGTCCTTATAGTAAGAAGCGAAACACAATGCTATATCTTTATCTCTAAAGTGTTTAACACCATTGTTATCTGTGATAGATTTGATAGTTGTTTTTTCTTTTCTTTGTTTCAAATATCGAGCTAGAAGAGAACCAGCTTTATAGTTACCACCATAATATCTGGCATTTATTTTCAGGAGGGTGCTGCATGCTTGTTCAGTGGTATATTGGTTAAACTCCATTTTAGCTGAGACTAGTGCTTCAAGATGTGATTTACTAGTTTTGTGAGTATAGTATTCATGTTCTAGGGACTTTATATTTTCAAGGATGGAAGTAGCTTTTTGTTGAGCAGACTGTTTTTTGGAGTTAGCGTAACTTATGATGAAACCCCTATAGGCTGTATGAATGCATCCCACACAAAATTAAATGATAGTTGATCACTATCGTTGATGTGAAAGTATTCTTCTATAAACTTACTGTAGGAAGCGATAAAAGTAGCATCTGAAAGTAGAGAGTTATTAAACCTCCATGAAGATGTTTTAGAACCATTAAGAAAAAGATCAAGGTCAGTAATCACAGGTGCGTGATCTGACATCAAAATAGCACCGATTTCAGAGTTGACCATATGTTACAATAAGCCTTTACTCAGAAAGATATAATCAAGCCTGGAATGGGAATGGTGGGTAGGAGAATAAAAAGAGTATTCCAAGAGGTCGGGATTGCATAGTCTCCAAGAATCAGAGAGAGAGTGGTGTAAAATAAAGTTTTTAAAAGCTTTGTGGGACGCAAGTGGAATGAAACGTGACGTGGAACGTCTGTCCAAAAATGGATTGAGAATTTGGTTGCAATCACCACCTATTAGTAAATTGTTTGAGGAATGTTCAGAGACAATATGTGAAAGATTCTTCCAAAAATTTGGATCTGGATGTGTGGGGCCGTATATATTAAGGATAGTAAGAGAAATATTGTCAATTGTAAATGTAACAAGTACCCAGCGACCTTCTATATCTTGATGCTGTGAAATTATGGTAGGTTTGAGAGATTTATGACAGAGTATAATTACCCCATTTTTGTTTGTGATGGAAGGGGAGTAGAAAATGTCCCCCACCCATTGTTTTTTAAGCTTAATTGCCTCAGAGTCGTTGAGGTGAGTCTCTTGCAACAAAGCAATGTGGCATTTCAAACGAGCTAGGTGAGATAAGACACGCTGACGTTTAATGGGGTGTTTAAGCCCCTTAACATTCCAAGTAACAGTTCTAAGTTGCATAACAAGAAGTATTAATAAACAACTGCTGTAACAATGAAAAAACTAGGCATATCAATTTTGCAAAAGCAAAGAAATTAGGAAGAAACAAGATAGTAAAGAAAAAGAAAAGGAGGAAGATGACCTCCAGAAGTTGTATATACATGGATGTGGCAATACAGGGACTAAAGTCAACGAAAGCTAAAAAAAAAAAACAAGATAGAAGGTGAATACCCCGAAAGGTAGAGGGAGAGCGGAAAACCTGAAAAGACAGACAAGAGTGGCTTCAGCACAAGAAAAGTGATATTAAATATTGAAACATATGAAGGCGAGTTTCATGGAAGAAAAAAAAAAAAAAAACATACAAACGAAAAATGTACCATTCAGGAGACCAAATAACGTAATAACTACAGTAAAGGACTGTGACATGAAAAACAATAAAAATCAAAGCTTAACAGTGGAACGTGTAGGAGAACAGTTTGGATGGTGAGAAAGGGATACGGTTGGGAAAGGAACATGAGGATTGCACAAAGAAAACTATCTAAAAAAAATATATATATATATATATATATATATGAAAATAAGAAGATGCAGAGATGGAAAACCATGGATATAAATATTAAACATAACCATTACTATAGAACTGTCCAGAAATAAAAAAAAGGACATAGGACATTAAAGACAAATTAAATTATATCTTCAAGTAATTGCAGATGCTCCTAGTTCCATTGCTTCTGTTTTGTGTTGGTTAATAAACGTTTGTAGTGCTGAAGGTTCCTCAAACGAATAAGATTTGTCCTTGAATGTAATTTTGAAAAGGCATGGGTGAAGAAGACCATATCGAATATTCAAGGATTTCAGTTGTGGACGTAAGTCCAAAAACTGTTTGCGACGTGCAGCTGTAGTAGGAGAGAAGTCTTGTGTGAAAAATACTTTATGACCTGACCATAGCAAAGAGCCTATCTTTTTGGCTTCCGAGAGTATTTGCATCAAGTCAGTAAATTGGAGAAAGAGAATAATAATTCCTCTAGGATGTGCACGAGGGCCAGCTGAAGTCTGTGGACCTAAATGATGTGCCCGTTGGATAGAGAGGGGAGAGGTAGGAGGCAAGCGAAGAATTGAAGGTACTGCTTTTTGAAGTAATGCAATCATGTTAGAGCCTTCAGAACCTTCTGGAATCCCAAAAAGGCGAAGATTATTTCTCCTATTTCTGTTTTCTAAGCTTTCAGTAAGCCGTTTAAGTTGAGCTATGTCCTTAGAGATCTGAGGATTGACAGTGTTACAATCTTCAAGGCTACTGACTCTCTGTTCCAGAGTACAAATTCGTTGTTCGTGTTGGGACCATTGCTCCTCAATACGTTGCAAAGAGGCATTAGTGTCCATCATAAAGGGCTTTAGTGCACGCAATTCCTCCATGGCATCATCTAGAGTAAGATGTGTAGGTGATTTTGAGGGAGAATCAAGGTCTTTTTTTGGGCGCTTGACGGAGGAGGTGTTAGATGTTTTTTTTGCAACTGCGCCAGCAGCATGAGATGAAAAGGCGCCATCCTTTAAAAAGACTGCAGCACTATCCATTGTTAAAGTTGATGGTAGAGAAGATTTAGTTATATGTGTGCGCACCACTCGAAAACGATTATTAGACTTGGAGAAAGATGATGACTGGCAACTCTGAGAATTATGTGGTCTCCCCATAAAAGCCAGCAGCAATTTGGTAATAGGAAGCCAGCAATGTGAGGTGTTTACAATGAGAAGCTGCTGCCAGACGTTTCCAACAACATAGCAAAATATAATAAAAAATATATAAATAGAAAATCCTAAATTATTCTCTCATAACAGGCATGACAGAATACCAAAAGAGCAAAGCACTTTACTGCACATAGTCAAACAATTGGTGACTAGTTTTAAGGGAACCTTCTGAAAAGGAAAAAAAATCCCCTCGGTCAAAGGAAAGCATTTACCATGTTATGAAGAGCAATTTGAAAGAGCTCCTTGACAAGAGCTGCCAGTGAATACTGAAAGTTGAAAAACTCAGCAAAATGTGTTTGAAGAGAGAGGTCAAAGGTTCAGCTGGCTGTCAGACAGTAATAAATATTCCATTGCAGAGGAAACTAGATTTGTAGAATCACATCCAGGCAAGCAGTTAAAAGTCAAATAGAAACATTTCTGTGAAAGTTTAGGTTTGTGTGGAGGCTTAGGGAGTGAAATGCAAATGAGGCAGATAAATAATTACCTCAGGCACTCACATGAAGTCTCTGAAATGACTTCAAAACTCGATGTCTCTGTAAGATAAAGGCATATTAATGCAGCTGCAGTGCTCCGGTGCTCAAAAATGCTGAAGAAATTAATAATTTTGATGTGAAAACATCTCCTTCTTTCCAGGAAGTGCTGAAGCCTCACGGAGCTCTAAAGAGCAGGGGCCATGTCCTACACTTTCCGAAACATAATTGTCTTTTGTAATGCAGTGTTTATAAGGATGGCGATGTTGCCCAGCTAACCAGAGCAACACCTCATTTAATGCAGTGACTGAATGGCTTTATTCTCAAGAAGGAAACAAATCTTATACATCTAAAATGTAATTCTAACATGCATGAAGCCTTCTTCTTTGTCATGATGTACGGTTTTGTTTGATAATTCACAAAAATGTATTGATCCTCACTCAAATCAGCAGTTATTTCAACTTGCACTTCAAAATAATACTAAACATTTTGCAATTCTTTTTAACCTCTCACTGCTTAACTGCTAATGTACCTCCTACGTACGAATAATAAATATTAAAAGCACTATAGTATTATGCAGCATCTAGGAATCAATGTGTAATGAACAGAAGCAGAATAATGAGGGCTGCAGATCCTACATTGTGGACCTTCAATGCTTTCTACAACGGAGGACACATGCTTTAGGCTAGCTCTGGAGTAGTAGAGTTTAAATGGATTCCCTGGGGTTCAGGAAATGTCAGGAGAGACGGAATGAGTCGGCAAAGGGAACGCAATGCATGACAATGGCTTCCAAGCATGGGCATTGATCCCCAGAGAAGGTTAATGAACCACAATGAGAAACTTACAACAGGCTACTGAGGAACGTGCACACAATGATCCAGGTGAGAGGGAACCTGCAAGTAGTACATGCAACCACATGAGATCATCTGCTCCCCTGTTTGCATCTCGCAGAGCCCCTCAGCCTGATCATTTGAGATCGATCTATTAAGAGGGACACAGTTTGAAAGACACTTTGGCCTAGTAAGAGGGGAGATTAATAAGCTACCAGTCAAGAAATATCTACAAAACCAAGTCCAGCCTGGAGTACCCAATGAACATATCAATGATACAAGCAGTGGGATATGCAACAAGTAGCGGAAGTGAACAAAAAAAATATCAGTAGCAAAAGAACCCAGTGAGATGCCAAGCGAGTCCTTTAATACTGCAAAACTATAAAAAGCTGTCAGATGTGGTGGCAAAGACCAAAATGATCCCTCTATCAAGCAAGTTACAAACGAAAAAATTAACAACCAGAACACTCCTAACCAGAGCCACTGGAATGAAGAGGCAGGTATTCAGACTAGAGGACAGAGAATCAATAGGCCCACTGCTCATGCAACTGTCAATCTGGGGAGCTCTTCGCAATCAGCGCAGTACAACAACCAGGGCCTTAAGATTCTAGAATTCCACAAAGTACGCTGTTCATGACAGGCAGAGTGCTATCTAGAGAAGTAGGTAGAAACTTCAGATCCTCAAACACTCACAATGAGTGGTGGAACTACAGATTGTTTCTAACCTGAGTGGCCTGAGAAAGTGCTACCTTTATGTTCATTTTCTCCTACACGCTTGAGACATCCTAGGTGCCAAGAAGAAATGCAGGTCCACCGTGGGTCTCAGCCCAGGCCCTAACTGAACCCCTCCTCCTTTTAGGTAATAGTGGCCTGGGCGTGATATTGCTCACTTACATGCCACAGGGGCTCAGGTGATGTAATGGGTTTTGAGGATGCCCTTGGTAGCTATTACTGATTACCCCCATCCCCCACATCATGCTAGGGTGAGTTATCAGAGGTATTACTGTCACTTTTTGTTTTGTTGAGTGCTTAAACCATTAAGAGCAGGGCAGGTAAATGTACCATCACTTTGCTGCTGAACGACCCAAGTTGTATTAAACAAATCTATTAAGCTTTTTACCATGATACTGCATACCCTTTTACTTCTACCAATTCTGTGCCAAATACCTGAAAAAAATACTAACTTTAACATTTGCCCTTTTTTTGCAAGTGTCAAGATGGGCCTTAGAAACATCAACCACACACAGGGTTTCTCACCTCGAGGTTCAAATAGAGCTCCCCCAAGAAAAGAATGAATGCATGGAATCTCTTTCGAGCAGTCTCATCTCCTTTTGCAGCATGATCTCTTTTTTCATATTCTGTTTGGCATCTATAAATAAAGGGACAGTGTATTGTATTAAATAATTTTTTTGAGATGAAAAGGAATGCAATTTAACTTGAATTCTTCTGTCTCAGATGATTAGCTAGGCATATGTTAGGGCGTGGCACGCTTGTACAAATGTTAAACATCTCTATATTAATCCTTTAATTAAAGTCTTATACTTAGTGTCTTCCTGTGGACAGCCTCCTGGGCTCACAAATCATGTTAAACTAACAATGTACACTCTCATTAGGGACTACCATAAGTCTTAGCCATTCAAACATTTTAAGAGTATCAATTTACAAGTCAATTATTAGTATTTGAGGGTGCAAGGCTCTTTGAGAGCATATAAAACTGTCTAATTATAACTCGTTAGGCTAGTGTTTTCTTCAGATCCTACATAGACAGAAAACTTGCACATTTCACAATACTCATCCCAAACACCGAGTTTTATTGTTTTCCCAGCAAGAGCACTGCAGGGCCATGTATCAAGGTTGTAATGATCTCAGATGCCGAACGACTGTGTCCTCAGTTCTCCCCAAATCACAGTGATGCCAAAAATTAGTTTTTGCAGGACGTCCAGGCACTCAGGTATAACAGCAAAGCTGCCCCAGTTATTCAGCGCCAGAGAACCTAGCTACTATTTGAGGTAAGTAATAACGGGCCTGACAGCCCAGTTCTAGACAACTTCGAGTTCAGGAGGGATCAGAGAAGTACGACAGCTCTTCAGGTGGGACAGTTTAATTTCTACATTTACATAATTAAAAAGCAATACGCTTTAACAGTCATAGCGAATTTCACTTTAAAGTGATACCTTTAGCTGCCAACATTCTCTGCTGGTTTCACTTTAGTTCTGAGAGGGGCAGGTTATCAAAGTAAATACAATCACAAACTACATTAAGAAAAAAATGCATTTGACAAAACTAAAGTTGAACGTTAGCACACAGCCTATCTATATATCACTTTTCCTAACTGAACATTAGTCCAATATTTATGCTATGCTAGAGAAAAGAAATGCAACACATTAATGGGTTATTTAGACTCTATATTTTAGAGCACCTATTCTATTAAATGTTCAAAGATGTATTACCTAAGTGTAAAGTTCAGATTCAATGTTGTTAACAATGTACAGGACATGAGAAAGCTGTGCTTATCTCTCACATAATGCATGTTACAATGACTATATACAGAAAAACAACTGCGGAAATTTGAGGCCTGTCCAGTGTGATCTCAATATCTATTAACACTTGGTTCAGAGTTTCTGGCTAAATGATTTTGTTATAGCTATCAGAAACGACAATCCTGAGTCATGGCCCGTCCACACATACAACAATGACAATAACAAATTACACTCAGCACATCTCTATAGCAACTAGAAAAAAAACAGTTAAAAACTGAGCTATGGTTCTGGCTCATATGCACATACCACTGAAATTTGCCGCTTATGGTTTCCAATGCACACTAAACACATCATAACCTAAGCAACACCCCCCACAACTCCCCACCCCAGACGTTGGCTGTTGATTCTCATTTTATTTTTGCTCTGCTCGCAACTGCTGTTTTGAGCACGGTAGCACAAGTAATGGACTATGTTGTGTGTGACAGAAGCTATAAGCGGTGGATTTCAGTGCTTTTACCGGTTCGAGCCATATCTAGAACTCTGTTATTTTCCAAAATACTAAGGTCTAACCACAGCAGTCAATCTCAATCTCAGTAGATGTTGTTTTAAATACACTGAAGTCACAGAAATTCGGGACCAATCTGTCTTTGAAAAGCGAATTCTTCAAAATTGTAAGCTTGCGATAACAGCAATTTCAATCATGTTAGAACAGTTGTTCGTTATCAATTTGCAGGCCAACACATGTTTCGTCACTGTTGTGACTTTCTCAAGGATATAGAGTACAAGAATGGACGTATGATCATATTCAAGATTATTGTTTAATTAAGGACATGACATATCTCTGTGACCGTAACCCTGTGAGAAGAAAAAGTGACTCAATCGTATATAGAAAAAGTAGGCACCCGTTTATAGTGAAAAAAGACCATTAAAAAAACCATGTAGAGAAAGGTTGCACATTTACTAAAAACTGCTATATATTATAATTCACTCATAATATAGCCTGGTGCTTAAGTCCACTGCCTAAAGACAGCTCTATGGGCAAACAACAGCAGCTACTGATTAACCTTCTTGTGAGTTACTGAGCACATTTGATTTTGAAACTGTTGGATCATCAAAAGATGATATTTCCAACTCTGCAGTGGCTAAGAGAGAATTTATATGTGTAGTCAATGGCATCTGATAATTCATACCTGCACCAGAAAAATCAAAAGAATAAAGGTAGTGAAACTATTTGCAGCTGTAGAAGATACTTATGTCAAAATGCACCAGTTTCAGGAGAGTATAGCATTAATAAAATAAAATTAAAAAGTGCGAAAGGTACAGCTGAAACAAATGTCTTCATTTGAAAAAGAACACTAGACACATATGGGAACGCAAGAGTTATGATCCAACAAAAATCAGTTGTGGTCTGCAAGCCCAATGAGGATTCGAAGGAAGCAGCTTTGACAAAAGGGGAACTGCATTACAAAACAGCGGCTACTCTGCGACTGGTCAAATCAATACCCAGTGATAAGCTGTAAGCAGAGTTTGCTGTTCCAGAGGAATGTTTAAAATGACTGCTAGTTCAACAACTCAAACATAGGCCGCACTTGAGGGTGAATATTCCAAAAGCATATTTGGATATGAAAGCATCTCCTCCATGAGAGAAAGCAATGCATTGGCAACACTTGTTCAGATGGACACAATGCCTAGCTGTTCATGTTCATCGCTTCCACTGGACAAATATGAAAAAGCACCCCACAACAGAAAAAATGTTGTTATTCCACTAAAGCTTTTTTTTTTTTTTTGTTTTAAAAAGAAAACCGAAAAAGGCAGGAATGATTTCAAATATAGATTTAAAGACAGTCAAGAAGCCTGAAGAAACAGCTTAAAAAGCATGCATAATGGTAGTTATGTTTGAGGCGAGGAACATAGAATGGAGTAGACCAGTAAACTGAGATTGAAACTGAGTGTGCAAAGCAGTTGTATCTCAGAGGCAGGACGGGCAGTTTGAAGAACAGCAGAGGTCAGCAGTACCACTTTCTGTGACAGAATCCCAAATGAGCTTATTCAATTTAGTGAAGAGGATATTTACTTTATCAATTTCAGGCTATGAAGTACTTTCAGAAGCTTTTTAACAGAGAAGGATCGAACGTAGTTATGTAAAATTTTATTCTTTGAACAGTTGAAATATATATGACCCCGAAGCCTACAGCATGATGTGTTTGCGTCACATTACTAGCATTATTTAACATAGTGAGGGAGGAGTGAATGAAAGAAGCAGGTGGTGAAGTCTGCGAACAAGGCCGGGTTTCAAAGGATTACAAGAGCCATGGATAATTAGATCATCGCAAAGGAGTGAGTGTCCTAAAGGATTGGTACATGAAGATGTGCTAATGAGAGTAGGGTTTCATTAGTAAAGTAATAGGATTTAAAAGGGATATACGAGACATGCTGTAAAAGTGTTATCATATGCCTGTGTTTAAACCATCCTAGAGACGTACTATTGACAATCATAAAAATGAAATGCAGCGTTAGGCAATTAAGTTACTCCATATAGAAAAGGCTGCTATCTCCATATGTTCAATCAAGAGAAGGCAATAAGAAGCATCTTAGAGATCGGAATCTGTCCTGCAGTAAGATTGCATGAAAAAAGATAACAGTATTACTAACTAACAAGGCACTTTGTGAGGTTTAAGCATTTGAAATACTTAATTGTGTCAGGAAACACATTTTAGTGTGTCGTAATTGGAAAGAAGGAAATTGTTACTTACCTGTAGGAGTAGTTTCACAGTTTCAAGAGTTTTCTGGATTCACAAGCATTATTAAGCCATCTAGTGCTTGGATCTCTACAGGTTACGCCCTTTTATTGTTTGGGTTGGGAGGAGTTGTATACTATAGTTTGGTGTTATGTTCATCCATCTGTGACATAAAATGTCTGAAGAATTGTGAGTCCGAGGCACAGGAGACACAGGATACTTGTTTATTGCAACGATGTAATAAAGCTCAGCCATAACAAGTAGAAAGAACAGGAGCGCCGCCACCAACTACCGCTCTCGCTGCTCTCACACTCAGTCTTCAGCATTCCACAGCGACGTCGGGTTTGACATCACCATGGAATGCAGAGGATCAGAATACCACAATGTCCCATAAGCCCCTGTCCATGGTCATCATATTCAGATTTGTTTCTCCTTTTTGGCAACTTTAGTTATTTTTTGGGCTTTCTGTTAGTTCTGCATTTAGGCTTGGGAAGGTATGTACGGACAGCCATGTGGTTGTAATGTAGATGTCATCTATGGAAACGTTAGCAATGAATGCCAGTGTGGCTCCCTTTTTCATTTGTAACTGAGCCCTAGGTTTCATTCCCAGTATTATCCCTGCGTTTTAGTAGCATGATTGGATTGTTCTCACTATACATCATGCAATTGTCCACTGTAGTAGGTTTTCCTTAGTAACTAGGCTTGAAATCATTATTTTGGCTGTAGGCATGTAGCCTGTGCCTTTCAGCACATACACACATTTTATTCCTTTTAATATGTTTTAGCACAGCTAGCTTTCAGCTCTTTGGTTTTATATTTTAATCAGCTACCTTTCCAGAGATGGCAAAGTTGTTCGCGTTGCACATTTCATCAGCATTTCACACACATTTGACTGGGTGCCTTGCTCAAGGCTGTCACGTTCAGTATGTGATATTCTAACTTCTGCCGCCACTCCAGGAGTCATGGAGACAGCCCTTGGTTTTCAGATGTATTAACACGTAAGGTCTGTTCTTGGAACACTGCTCATTTTGTTATATAAACACCATGAAGGCCTAAGGAGGACATTCCAGTCATGGCCGTCCTGGGACATCCACCATTTCATTGACAGCTTTGCTGATCCTGGCACTGACTCTTCAGCCAACCAGGAGGATTACCAGCAAATAGGCAGACCCTTGCCCATCTTTTAGGTATGGGGTTAGGGCTGTTCCCATAGATTCAGATAGGCAGAAGAGTTAACTCCACTATGCTATCAGGGTTTAGACATAAGGGTCTATGTAGGAATCACAAGTTTTTATGATCATACGAGGATGGTGGGACTTTTATCCTCTGCCTAGTCATCGCAACTCATGATTTTTATGACAAGATGACATAGCTTCAGTAAATATATTGAAACTTATTCTGCATCTCCTCCTTTGCCTTGGCATGTGTGAGGCTTTGTGCAACTAACAGAAAGGGATATGATCTGTTCACCACAACTTCCCTGGGGAATCAGAGTGTCATGTTCCAGGCTGCCACAAATCACATTTACTTTCTAGGTTCGGGTGAGGCACTGAGAGCTAGCCGACAAATCCAGGCCTACAAACTTCCAGATGGTGTGAGACCAATTCAGTCACCCACATTCATGGTGCTGCCGCCCTACACTACGCTGTCTTATCCCCAAAGTAAGAGTCCTACAACATCCTTTTCTTTACAGTTTGTACAAAAAGGAGGTGTATTTAGAGGGGAGAAGCAGTGCACCAAGGAGAATTTCGACAATAGGTGAAAAACTGACTTAACTGTCTACAACGGTGCACTTCTATGGGGAATACACCCTAACCCCAAATACTGACTGTAAATACAGTCAAGCTATCTATGTACATACTGTGGCACCCGTTGACCTAAAGTAAACTCCCTAAAGTAAGGACTCTTATTTATTCACTCACATATACCCCTTCAAATATACCAGAGCAACCACTCACTTAAATCAGTAATTATTTGATAAACACGACATAGAAATATCTTGAATCTTGACTTCCTATTATTTCAAATATCTAATTTAATATTCAATCATTAGTAAATTTCACAAGTCCAATTTCATCAGTCCATATGATTCCAAGTGAACTGAATACACTAAGGTTGTTGCATTGATTTCCAAAGTCCATTTAATTCAAACACAAATGTTCCTGTAATCCTTATCATCACCTCTAATGCGAGTAGAAATCCATAGTAAAACAAAAATGTCCAAATTTCTTGCAACGACCTCTCAGCCAACACGTGTTTCGTCACTTGACTTTCTCAGGGCTGGAATATAGTTGCTCCTCTTAATAAGTTTTTCTGGAACCCAAGAGTCATCATAAAAACATTACATTATCTCAGTTTAATTACAATGAGTTCATTAACGGATATGTAGAACACTAGTGCCAACGTGAAAACCAATATCCAAGAAAGATTTTGTGAAATAGATTAGTATCTGCTAATAGTTCTGGCGCTCCTACCTTTGCTTCCTGACTCAATGGTGGAAAAAGAAAATGAAGATAGCTACAACACCCAGGAGATTCCAGGGTGTATAGCTTATCACAGGTGGATAGACATAACTCCAAAAGGTGGGCAACCGCACCTAAACAAAAGGGGGAAAAAAGGGGCTAAAACAATTGTGAGTGCTATCACTAGAATGCAGAAAAACGCTCAGCTTCTGAGCCCAGAAAAGATGCACCATGTCAAACATAGATCTTCTTGGAAAAGGTTTAAGACAGAACAAGTCCGTCATGGAACAAATGGTGTAGCTGTGTTTAGATAAAGAATGAATACTACTGCCAAGAGACAAAAGTCAGGGTTGACCCCTCCCACTTTTTCCTTTTACCCAAACCATTTAACCACAAGCTGAGTGGATTGATCACTGCTCTATGGATTCTGAAAAGCAAGAATGAGAGAGGACAGATCATCATTATACACTGACAATTTATTAATTTATATCTGTGAGCCCGAAACCTCTATTCCGACATTGTCCCAAATGCTGCAAATATAAGGCAAGACCTCTTGTCTGACTGTCAACTGGATGAAATCGACTTGCATACCAGTGTCTGGCAATTCTGACCATATCATGACACATCATGGCATTAACCAAATTTAACTTGCTAAGTAGGCAGCAAACAACGGGGCGATGACTTAAATATATTCCCCTCTGCTTTCCCTGAGTCAAACAAGATATCAACGTGTTGAGCTTTTCCCCCTAAATGTGGCTGGAAGAGAGTGGCCTGGTTAAAAATGATTATTCTCCTATGTCTGCAATATATCCTCAAGAAGTACCGCTATGTAGTACCATCATCCTTCCAGTTACTACAATTACAACATTTCTGTGGGCCACAAAGCAATCCCAAATCGCATAACGAAATAGTGCACTGTCTCCATATGACAGGGGTTGGGACGGGCACATATCGAACTATGATACTGGCCAAGCCACATTGTGTCTATTAACAACTGGATTTTTGTTCACCGAGTTAACCCATGTGTTATTTTAGAATTAGAATGCATGGAGAAATACAGCATCTTTATTTTACTCTATTGTTCAATTACATTTCTAGAATTCCCTCCCACCACTAAAACAATTCTAGCAGACCAACACCAAGCGCTCCTCTGGATTAAATGAGAAAGAGGCCAAACAGCGCCCCTCACCTATGGTGTGGTAACTGGCTCGAACATTCTGTCGATTTTTGGTTGTACACAATAAATTGCAGTTGTAGGAAGAGCAGTCGATGTCGCCAGTACTGAAAATGTTGCTTGCACCTTGCCTAGATCAATACTTGATGCCTGACGTAAAGCCAGAAACACAGCAGGTTCATCAGACCTAGGAATGAGACCAATGACTTCAATTCAGCTACACTCTTCTCAGTGCACCTCTGGAATAGAAGAGGACATACTAATCTGGAGGCACTCTGGTAATGACAGAATGCTGCTGAACAGAGTCACCCAAATGTTGTTTATTTATGTAACTGGTCAACACCTTACTGTTTTTCTTCGTGCCAGGTATAGTAGCAGCAGCAGAGTTGTCTTCAGTGGCAGAGTAAGAGTTTTGTGTTTTACTTCTTGGATACTCTGCAACAAATGTAATCATGAGACAGATGAATCAAATGATGACTCCGCTATCTTTCATGGGAGCTCAAAATCATGGCTGTGCATCGGCAGAGAAAAGAATTTCATATGGTGTCTGGACAACAAGCACACTTCTAGAGTGTGTGCCGAGTCCTACAGAGGTTGTGGTACCACAACAATCCTGAGTCCAAAACATTAGCAGTCAAGGTTTGTTTTAACATACAACTGGCTTGCTAAGCCATACATTTCGATTCCAGAAGGAAGTGGTGGAATAATACCAGTGGCACTCACAGAGGCAAAACAGCACGCACAAATGCTTTAGCAGCGAAACTAAGACTTGTTGGAATGAAAGGTATAAAATGGCCCCCTTGCTAATAGGCACTGCAAATCTTCTATGACCGCTCTAGCAGCAGCAGTCTTCCGTAGACACACCCTAAGAAATTTAGAACAGGAATAAACCACAACCATTTTATATTGATAAATTGCTGGCAGTAGGACAACTCTGTCAAGGAAAACAACACCAAAGAGTTTATCCAAAATCCTAAGGGGGGGGAGGCACTTGTCTGACACTAGTAGAATGATTTGTTTGTTGACATAAGTTACATTGATATATATATATATATATATATATATATATATATGGAAAATGTCACTTACCCAGTGTACATCTGTTCGTGGCACGATACGCTGCAGATTCACATGCTTTGCACATCCCGCCATCTAGTGTTGGGCTCGGAGTGTTACAAGTTGTTTTTCTTCGAAGAAGTCTTTTAGAGTCACGAGATCGAGGGACTCCTCCCCTTTCGGCTCCATTGTGCATGGGCGGCGACTCCATCTTAGATTGTTTTCCCCGCAGAGGGTGAGGTAGGAGTTGTGTATTATACTAATAGTGCCCATGCAATGGAGTAAAAATGTATGTACATAATGTGGTTTAAAGCGATATATTTACAAATTTACAAATGTTCAAGATCAACTTCAAACGGCTACAGGCTCCCGGGGAGGCGGGTGGGCGCATGTGAATTTGCAGCGTATCATGCCACGAACAGATGTACACTGGGTAAGTGACATTTTCCGTTCAATGGCATGTGTAGCTGCAGATACACATGCTTTGCATAGACTAGTAAGCAGTTATCTCCCCAAAAGCGGTGGCTCAGCCTGTAGGAGTTGGAGTTGTTTGAAATAAAGTTCGTAGCACTGCTTGTCCTACTGTGGCTTGTTGTGTTGTTAACACATCCACACAGTAATGCTTTGTGAACGTATGAGGCGTAGACCATGTGGCAGCCTTACATATTTCATTCATTGGAATATTTCCTAGAAAGGCCATGGTAGCACCTTTCTTCCTAGTTGAGTGTGCCTTTGGTGTGATAGGCAGTTCTCTTTTTTCTTTGAGATAACAGGTTTGAATGCATTTAGCTATCTATCTGGCAATGCCTTGTTTGGATATTGGATTTCCTGTATGAGGTTTTTGGAAAGCAACGAATAGTTGTTTTGCTTTTCGAATATGTTTTGTTCTGTCAATGTAGTACATTAATGCTCTCTTGATGTCTAATGTATGTAGTGCTCTTTCAACTACAGAATCTGGTTCAGGAAAGAACACTGGTAGTTCTACTGTTTGATTTAAGTGGAACGGTGATATGACCTTTGGTAGGAACTTTGGATTTGTTCGTAAGACTTCTTTATTCTTGTGTATCTGAAAAAAGGGTTCTTGTATGGTAAATGCCTGTATTTCACTTACTCTTCTTAGAGATGTGATGGCAATTAGAAATACTACTTTCCATGTTAAATATTGTATCTCACATGAGTGCATGGGTTCAAACGGTGGACCCATGAGCCGTGTTAAGACTATGTTGAGGTTCCACGAAGGAACTGGTGGTGTTCTTGGTGGGATAATTCTTTTCAGTCTCTCCATAAAAGCCTTTATGACTGGTATCCTAAAAAGTGAAGTTGAATGCGTAATTTGCAGATAAGCTGAAATTGCTGTGAGATGTATTTTAATGGATGAGAAAGCTAGCTTTGACTTTTGTAAGTGCAGTAGGTAGCTGACGATTTCTTTAGCCGATGCGTGTAAGGGTTGAATTTGTGTATTATGACAGTAATAAACAAATCTTTTCCACTTATTTGCATAGCAATGTCTTGTGGTTGGTTTTCTAGCTTGTTTTATGACCTCCATACATTCCTGTGTAAGGTCTAGATGTCCGAATTCTAAGACTTCAGGAGCCAAAATTGCTAGATTCAGCGACGCTGGATTTGGGTGTCTGATCTGTTGTTTGTGTTGAGTTAACAGATATTGTCTGTTCGGTAGTTTGACATGAAGCACTACTGAAAAGTCTAGTAGTGTTGTGTACCCAAGGTTGTCTTGACCAAGGTGGTGCTATTAGTATGAGTTTGAGTTTGTTTTGACTCAATTTGTTTACTAGATATGGAAGGAGTGGGCG
Organism: Pleurodeles waltl; assembly: GCF_031143425.1. NCBI lineage: Eukaryota > Metazoa > Chordata > Amphibia > Caudata > Salamandridae > Pleurodeles > Pleurodeles waltl. The sequence continues at coordinate 255,398,601 of NC_090436.1, forward strand.
AGGGGGAAAAGCGTATGCAAATATCCCTGACCAACTCATCCATAACGCATTGCCCTGAGACTGATCCTGTGGGTACCTGGATGCGAAGTTTTGGCATTTTGCGTTTTCTTTTGTTGCAAATAGATCTATTTGTGGTGTTCCCCATCTTTGGAAGTAAGTGTTTAGTATTTGCGGTTGAATCTCCCATTCGTAGATCTGTTGGTGATCCCGAGAGAGATTGTCTGCTAACTGGTTCTGAATTCCTGGAATGAACTGCGCTATTAGGCGAATGTGGTTGTGAATCGCCCAATGCCAAATTTGTTGTGCCAGGAGACACAACTGTGTTGAGTGTGTTCCTCCCTGTTTGTTCAGATAATACATCGTTGTCATGTTCTCTGTTTTGACAAGAATGTGTTTGTGTATTATTATAGGTTGAAAAGCTTTCAAGGCTAGAAATACTGCCAGTAATTCTAAGTGATTTATGTGAAACTGTCTCTGTTGAGTGTCCCATTGTCCTTGGATGCTGTGTTGTTTGAGGTGTGCTCCCCACCCTATCATGGAGGCATCTGTTGTTATTACGTATTGAGGCACTGGGTCTTGGAAAGGCCACCCTTTGTTTAAATTTATAGTGTTCCACCATTGAAGCGAGGTGTATGTTTGGCGGTCTATCAACACTAGATCTTGAAGTTGACCCTGTGCCTGTGACCATTGTGATGCTAGGCACTGTTGTAAGGGCCGCATGTGCAATCTTGCGTTTGGGACAATGGCTATGCATGAGGACATCATGCCTAGTAGTTTCATCACCATCTTGACTTGTATCTTCTGTTTTGGATACATGGCCTGTATTACATTGTGAAATGCCTGTACCCTTTGTGGACTTGCCGTGGCAATCCCTTTTGTTGTGTTGATTGTCGATCTTAAGTATTGCTGTGTTTGACACGGCTGAAGGTGTGACTTTGTGTAGTTGAGTGAGAAACCTAGTTTGTGGAGGGTTTCTATGACATACTTTGTGTGTTGTGAGCACCGTTCCTGCGTGTTGGTTTTTATTAACCAATCGTCTAGGTACGGGAACACATGTATTTGCTGTCTTCTGATATGATATCACTACTGCCAGCCATTTTGTAAAAACTCTTGGCGCAGTTGTTATCCCAAATGACAACACTTTGAATTGGTAATGTACCACTTTTTGCAACAATGCTTGAACTTCTAGTTGTAGAAGATCTATGTGTTGTTTTGACATGTTGTGTGTTTTCGGTGGGACATTTGGAGGGAATTCTAGAAATTCTATGCAATAACCATGCTGGATAATGGCTAGGACCCACGTGTCTGTTGTTATTTCCTCCCAGTTTTTGTAGAACTTGGTTAGTCTCCCCCCACTGGTGTTATGTGTTGGGGATTTGTGACATTGAAGTGACTGTTTATTTTGTGGAGTTTTGGGACTTTGGAACTTCCCTCTACTCTTTGGGAACTGTCCTCCTCTATATTGTCCCAGAAAACTTCCCCGCTGGTATTGGCTCTGATAAGTGGGCCTTGTTTGTGAGGTTGTGGGTTCAGTGCTTTGTCCTCGAAACCCCCCTCGAAACTGTGTTTTTCGAAATGTGCCTCTGCTCTGTGGGGAGTAGAGTGCGCCCATGACTTTGGCCGTATAAGTGTCTTTTTTAAGTTTTTCTATAGCAGTGTCCACCTCCGGCCCAAACAACTGCTTTCCGTTAAATGGCATATTCAGCACAGCTTGTTGTATTTCTGGCTTGAATCCAGATGTACGCAGCCATGCATGTCTCCGTATGGTTACTGCTGTATTCACAGTCCTAGCAGCTGTGTCTGCTGCCTCCATTGCTGACCGTATCTGATTGTTCGAGATACTCTGTCCTTCCTCCACCACTTGTTGCGCTCGTTTTTGGAACTCCTTGGGCAAATGTTCTTTAAAATGTTGCATTTCGTCCCAATGAGCCCTGTCATACCTTGCCAACAATGCCTGTGAGTTGGCAATGCGCCATTGGTTGGCTGCTTGTGCCGCCACTCTTTTCCCAGCCGCGTCGAACTTGCGACTCTCTTTGTCTGGAGGTGGTGCATCTCCAGAGGTGTGTGAGTTCGCCCTCTTGTGTGCTGCACCTACTACCACCGAGTCTGGTGTTAACTGTTGTGTGATGTACACAGGGTCTGTTGGTGGCGGTTTATATTTTTTCTCCACCCTTGGAGTTATGGCCCTTCCTTTGACAGGCTCTTCAAACACTTGTTTGGAGTGTTTTAGCATTCCAGGTAGCAAGGGGAGGCTCTGGTACTGGCTATGTGTGGACAACAGTGTGTTAAATAGAAAGTCATCTTCAATTGGCTCTGCATGCAGGCTGACATTATGAAACGCCGCTGCTCTTGACCCCACCTGTGTGTATGCGGTAGAGTCCTCAGGTGGTGACGGCCTAGCTGGGTAACAGTCAGGACTGTTATCTGACACTGGTGCATCATAAAGATCCCACGCGTCTGGATCATCCTGACTCATCCCTGTATGAGTTGGGGACTGCATCATTGGTGGAGTGGCTACCGGTGATGGTTGTGGTGAGCGTTGTGGAGATAGTGGTGGGGTTACTTGTTTTGCCACTTCTGCCTGTGGCTGCTTGTCTTTTTCTTGGAATGCAAGTTTCCGTTTCATTCTTATTGGAGGGAGAGTACTGATCTTCCCTGTCTCCTTTTGAATGTGGAGCCTTCTTTGAGTGTAATCTGGCTCCATTGTCTCTAGCTCCTGTCCAAATCTATGTGTTTGCATTTGTGAGGACAGGCCTTGTTCCTCTGTGTAGGAACTTGTTTTCGGTTCCGAGGCCGGATGTTTTGGTACCAAAACCTTTTCGGCTGCCTTTTTCGGTTCCGACGACACTTTTTTGGTCTTCGGCTTAGTGATCTCTCGGTGCCGACTTGCTTCGGTGCCGCTCTCTCGGTGCCGAGATTGCTCTGACACGGTGTCTCGGGGTCGAGTCTGCTCTGTGCCGGTATCTCGACCGGAGTCGGATGACTTCGACACATGCATGCCCTTTTTCGGTGCCGATGCTCGGTCACCTATTTTTCGGGTTAAGCCATGGCCTGCCAGCGGTGGCGTCCCCTGGGCCTTTGTGGTCTTTGCGTGAGTTTTGTGTATCGACGTCTTACTCACGGTTTTCGGCGTCTGTTCAGGATCGACCTCTTCCGAGTCCGAATCCTCGATGGAGAAGGCTTCCTCTTCTTCCTCCATGTGTTTTTGTCCTGTCGGCACCCACGCCATCTGTAGTCTTCTTGCTCTTCGGTCCCTTAAGGTCTTTCTGGACCGAAACGCTCGACAGGCTTCACAAGTATCCTCCTTGTGTTCTGGAGACAAACACAAATTACAGACCAGATGCTGATCTGTATAAGGATACTTGTTGTGACATTCGGGGCAGAAGCGGAATGGGGTCCGTTCCATTAGCCTTGTAGACGCACGTGCTCGGGCCAACCAGGCCCCGCCGGGGAAATCGAAAACCCCGAAGGGCCGCCGGAGCTCTTCAAAATTCAGTCTCGATCTGTTGTAACTAACCCGATACCGAACGTAAACAATACCGTCAAAATTTCCGAGATTTTCACTAACTTTCCGAACCGAAACACGGAGCGAAAAGGAACACGTCTGAACCCGATGGCGGAAAGAAAACAATCTAAGATGGAGTCGACGCCCATGCGCAATAGAGCCGAAAGGGGAGGAGTCCCTCGATCTCGTGACTCGAAAAGACTTCTTCGAAGAAAAACAACTTGTAACACTCCGAGCCCAACACTAGATGGCGGGATGTGCAAAGCATGTGTATCTACAGCTACACATGCCATTGAACATATATATATATATATACATATATATATATATGGAAAATGTCACTTACCCATTGTACATCTGTTCGTGGCATGAGACGCTGCAGATTCACATGCTTTGCACATCCCGCCATCTAGTGTTGGGCTCGGAGTGTTACAAGTTGTTTTTCTTCGAAGAAGTCTTTTCGAGTCACTAGATCGAGGGACTCCTCCCCTTTCGGCTCCATTGCGCATGGGTGTCGACTCCATCTTAGATTGTTTTCCCCGCAGAGGGTGAGGTAGGAGTTGTGTACTATAGTAATAGTGCCCATGCAATGGAGTAAATATGTATGTACATAATGTGGTTTAAAGTAATATATTTACAAATTTACAAATGTTCAAGATCAACTTCTAAACGGCTACAAGCTCCCGGGGAGGCGGGTGGGCGCATGTGAATCTGCGGCGTCTCATGCCACTAACAGATGTACACTGGGTAAGTGACATTTTCCGTTCAATGGCATGTGTAGCTGCAGATACACATGCTTTGCATAGACTAGTAAGCAGTTATCTCCCCAAAAGCGGTGGCTCAGCCTGTAGGAGTTGAAGTTGTTTGAAATAAAGTTCGTAGTACTGCTTATCCTACTGTGGCTTGCTGTGTTGTTAACACAATCACGCAGTAATGTTTGGTGAATGTATGAGGCGTAGACCATGTGGCTGCCTTACATATTTCAGTCATTGGAATGTTTCCTAGAAAGGCCATAGTAGCACCTTTCTTCCTAGTTGAATGTGCCTTTGGTGTTATAGGCAGTTCTCTTTTTGCTTTGAGATAACAGGTTTGAATACATTTAACTATCCATCTGGCAATGCCTTGTTTGGATATTGGATTTCCTGTATGAGGTTTTTGAAAAGCAACGAACAGTTGTTTTGTTTTTCGTATTTGTTTTGTTCTATCAATGTAGTACATTAAAGCTCTTTTGATGTCTAATGTCTGTAGTGCTCTTTCAGCTACAGAATCTGGTTCTGGAAAGAACACTGGTAGTTCTACTGTTTGATTTAAGTGAAACGGTGATATGACTTTTGGTAAGAACTTTGGGTTAGTTCGTAAAACTACTTTATGCTTGTGTATCTGAATAAAGGGTTCTTGTATGGTAAATGCCTGTATTTCACTTACTCTTCTTAGAGATGTGATGGCAATGAGAAACGCTACTTTCCATGTTAAATATTGTATCTCACATGAGTGCATGGGTTCAAAAGGTGGACCCATGAGTCGTGTTAAGACAATGTTAAGGTTCCACGAAGGAACTGGTGGCGTTCTTGGTGGAATAATTCTCTTTAGGCCCTCCATAAATGCTTTTATGACTGGGATCCTAAATAATGAAGTTGAGTGCGTAATTTGCAGATAAGCTGAAATTGCGGTAAGATGTATTTTAATGGATGAAAAAGTTAGCTTTGACTTTTGTAAATGCAGTAAGTAGCTTACGATGTCTTTAGCAGATGCGTGTAATGGTTGAATTTGATTATTATGGCAATAATAAACAAATCTTTTCCACTTATTTGCATAGCAATGTCTTGTGGTTGGTTTCATTGCTTGTTTTATGACCTCCATACATTCCTGTGTAAGGTCTAGATGTCCGAATTCTAAGACTTCAGGAGCCAAATTGCTCGATTCAGTGATGCTGGATTTGGATGCCTGATCTGTTGTTTGTGTTGAGTTAACAGATCTGGTCTGTTTGGAAGCTTGATATGAGGCACTACTGAGAGGTCTAGTAGTGTTGTGTACCAAGGTTGTCTTGCCCAGGTTGGTGCTATTAGTATGAGTTTGTTTTGACTCAATTTGTTTACTAGATACGGAAGGAGTGGGAGAGGGGGGAAAAGCGTATGCAAATATCCCTGACCAGCTCATCCATAACGCATTGCCCTGAGATTGATCTTGTGGGTACCTGGATGCGAAGTTTTGGCATTTTGCGTTTTCTTTTGTTGCAAGTAGGTCTATTTGTGGTGTTCCCCATCTTTGGAAGTAAGTGTTTAGTATTTGGGGGTGAATCTCCCATTCGTGGATCTGTTGGTGATCCCGAGAGAGATTGTCTGCTAACTGATTCTGAATCCCTGGAATAAACTGTGCTATTAGGCGAATGTGGTTGTGAATCGCCCAATGCCATATTCTCTGTGCCAGGAGACACAACTGTGTCGAGTGTGTTCCTCCTTGTTTGTTCAGATAATACATCGTTGTCATGTTGTCTGTTTTGACAAGAATGTGTTTGTGGCTTATTATGGGTTGAAATGCCTTCAACGCTAGAAATACTGCCAGTAGTTTTAAGTGATTTATGTGAAACTGTCTCTGCTGAGTGTCCCATTGTCCTTGGATGCTGTGTTGATTGAGGTATGCTCCCCACCCTATCATGGAGGCATCTGTCGTTATTACGTATTGAGGCACTAGGTCTTGGAAAGGCCGCCCTTGGTTTAAATTTATATTGTTCCACCATTGAAGCGAGGTGTAAGTTTGGCGGTTTATCAACACTAGATCTTGAAGTTGACCCTCTGCCTGTGACCATTGTGATGCTAGGCACTGTTGTAAGGGCCACATGTGCAACCTTGCGTTTGGGACAATGGCTATGCATGAGGACATCATGCCTAGTAGTTTCATCACCATCTTGACTTGTATCTTCTGTTTTGGATACATGGCCTGTATTACATTGTGAAATGCCTGTACCCTTTGTGGACTTGGAGTGGCAATCCCTTTTGTTGTGTTGATTGTCGCTCCTAAGTATTGCTGTGTTTGACACGGCTGAAGGTGTGACTTTGTGTAGTTGAGTGAGAAACCTAGTTTGTGGAGGGTTTCTATGACATACTTTGTGTGCTGTGAACACCGTTCTTGCGTGTTGGTTTTGATTAACCAATCGTCTAGGTACGGGAACACATGTATTTGCTGCCTCCTGATATGTGCAGCCACTACTGCCAGGCATTATGTAAAAACTCTTGGCGCAGTTGTTATTCTGAATGGTAACACTTTGAATTGGTAATGTACCCCTTGGAATACAAACCTTAAGTACTTTCTGTGTGAAGGATGTATTGGTATATGGAAGTATGCATCCTTTAGGTCTAGTGTTGTCATGTAGTCTTGTTGTTTGAGCAATGGGATTACGTCCTGTAATGTCACCATGTGAAAGTGATCTGATTTGATGTAGGTATTTATTGTTCTGAGATCTAATATAGGTCTTAGAGTTTTGTCCTTATTGGGTATGAGAAAGTACAGCGAGTAAACTCCTGTTCCTTTCTGATGAATTGGTACCAGTTCTATTGCATCTTTTTGTAACAACGCTTGGATTTCTAGTTCTAGAAGATCCATGTGTTGTTTTGACATATTGTGTGTTTTCGGTGGGACATTTGGAGGGAATTCTAGAAATTCTATGCAATAACCATGCTGGATAATTGCTAGGACCCAAGTGTCTGTTGTTATTTCCTCCCAATGTTTGTAGAACTTGGTTAGTCTCCCCCCCACAGGTGTTATGTGTTGGGGATTTGTGATGTGGAAGTCACTGCTTGTTTTGAGGAGTTTTGGGACTTTGGAACTTCCCTCTAATCTTTTGGAATTGGCCCCCTCTATACTGTCCCTGAAAACTTCCCCACTGATATTGGCTCTGATAAGTGGGTCTTGTTTGTGAGGTTGAGGGTTCTGTGCTCTGTCCTCGAAACCCCTCTCAAAACTGTTTTACGAAATGTGCCTCTGCTCTGTGGGGAGTAGAGTGCGCCCATGGCTTTGGCCGTATCAGTGTCCTTTTTAAGTTTTTCGATAGCAGAGTCCACCTCCGGCCCAAACAACTGCTGTATGTTAAATGGCATATTCAGCACAGCTTGTTGTATTTCCGGCTTGAATCCTGATGTACGCAGCCATGCGTGTCTCCTTATGGTCACTGCTGTATTTACTGTCCTAGCAGCTGTATCTGCTGCATCCATTGCCAAGCGTATCTGATTGTTTGAGATACCCTGTCCTTCCTCCACCACCTGTTGTGTCCTTTTTTGGAACTCTTTGGGTAAGTGTTCAATGAAATGTTGCATTTAGTCCCAATGAGCCCTATCATATCTCGCCAGAAATGCCTGTGAGTTGGCAATGCGCCATTGGTTGGCCGCTTGTGCTGCAACCCTTTTCCCCGCAGTGTCGAACTTGCGACTCTCCTTGTCTGGAGGTGGTGCGTCTCCTGAGGTGTGTGAGTTCGCTCTCTTGCGAGCTGCCCCTACCACCACAGAGTCTGGTGTTAATTGCTGCGTGATGTATACAGGGTCTGTTGGCGGTGGCTTGTATTTCTTCTCCACCCTTGGAGTTATGGCCCTGCCCTTCACAGGCTCTTGAAACACCTGTTTGGAGTGTTTTAGCATTCCAGGTAGCATAGGGAGACTTTGGTATTGGCTAGGTGTGGAGGATAGTGTGTTAAATAAAAAGTCATCCTCAATAGGCTCTGCATGCAGGGTGACATTATGAAACGCCGCTGCTCTTGACACCACCTGTGTGTAGGCTGTACTGTCCTCAGGTGGCGACGGTCTCGCTGGATAACAGTCTGGGCTGTTATCTGATACTGGTGCATCATAAAGATCCCATGCGTCGGGATCATCCTGACTCATTCCAGTATGAGTTGGGGACTGCATCAGTGGTGGAGTGGCTACCGGTGATGTGTGCATTGAGTGTGGTGGAGATGGTGGCGGTGTTACTTGTCTTGCCACCTTTGCCTGTGGCTGCTTGTCTTTTTCTTGAAAGGCATGTCTTCTTTTCATCCTAATTGGGGGAAGAGTACTTATCTTCCCTGTGTCCTTTTGGATGTGGAGCCTTCTCTGAGTGTAGTCTGGCTATATTGACTCTAGTTCTTGTACGAACCTATGTCCTTGCATTTGTGAGGACAGTCCCTGTTCCTCTGTGTAGGAACCTGTTTTCGGTTCCGAGGCCGGATGTTTCGGAATGGAAACTTTTTCGGCAGTCTTTTTCGGCTCCGACAACACTTTTTAAATTTTTGGCGTTCCGGTCTCTCGGTGCCGACTCGTTTTGGTGCCACCCTCTCGTGCCGAACTTGCTCTGACCCGCTGTCTCGGGGTCGAGTCTGCTCTGTGCCGGTATCTCGACCGGAGTCGGATGTCTTCGACACATGCGTGCCCTTTTTCGGTGCCGATGACTGGTCACCTATTTTTCGGGTTAAGCCATGGCCTGCTGGCGGTGGCGTCCCCTGAGCTTTAGTGGTCTTTCTTTGAGTTTTGTGTGTCGACGTCTTACTCACGGTTTTCGGCATCTGTTCGGGATCGACCTCGTCAGAGTCCGAATCCTCGATGGAGAAGGTTTCTTCTTCCTCCTCCAAGTGTTCCTGTCCTGTTGGCGCCAACGCCATCTGTAGTCTTCTCGCTCTTCGGTCTCTTAATGTCTTCCTCGACCGAAACGCTCGACAGGCTTCACAAGTATCTTTTTTGTGTTCTGGAGACAAACACAAGTTACAGACCAGATGCTGATCTGTATAAGGATACTTGTTGTGACATTTGGGGCAGAAGCGGAATGGGGTCAGTTCCATTAGCCTTGAAGAGACACGTGGTCGGGCCGACCAGGCCCCGACGGGGGATCGAAAACCCCGAAGGGCCACCGGAGCTCTTCAAAATTCGGTGTCGATCAGTTGTAACTAACCCGATACCGAACGCAAACAATACCGTCGAATTTTCTGAGATTCTAACTATCTTTCCGAACCGAAATGCGGAGCGAAAAGGAACACGTCCGAACCCAATGGCGGAAAGAAAACAATCTAAGATGGAGTCGACGCCCATGCGCAATGGAGCCGAAAGGGGAGGAGTCCCTCGATCTTGTGACTCGAAAAGACTTCTTCGAAGAAAAACAACTTATTACACTCCGAGTCCAACACTAGATGGCGGGATGTGCAAAGCATGTGTATCTGCAGCTACACATGCCATCGAACATATATATATATATATATATATATATATAAAATGTCCTTACCCAGTGTGCATCTGTTTGTGGCATGTAGTGCTGCAGATTCACGTGATATGCATAGCTCTTCCGACACCTACTGTTGGGCTCGGAGTGTTACAAGTTGTTTTTCTTCGAAGAAGTATTTTCGGAGTCACAGGATTGAGCGGCGACTCCTCTTGGTTACAGTGCGCTTGAGCATCGACTCCATTGTTAGATTGTTTTCCCAAAAAGGGTGAAGGAAGGAGTGAGAGTATAAGAATACAAAGAGATGTCAATGTACATGTATATAAATATGTACAAATGTTAAACTTGAACTACTACAGGCTTCCGGGGAGGAGAGAGAGTGCATGTGAATCTGCAGCACTACATGACACAAACAGATGTACACTGCGTGACATTTTCCGTTCAATGGCATGTGTAGCTGCAGATACACATGCTACGCATAGACTACAAAGCAGTTAATCTCCCCCCAAAAAAATAGCGGTGGCTAGCCTGTAGGAGTTTAAGTTGTTTGAAATAGTGTTCATAAGACAGCTTGGCCAACATTGGCCTGTTGCTTAGAAAATACATCTACACAATAATGTTTTGTAAATGTATGAGGAGTAGACCGTGTGGCAGCTTTACATATATCGGCCATTGGTATGTTTCCTAAAAATGCCATAGATGCACCTTTCTTTCTTGTAGAATGTGCTCTAGGTGTGATCAAAAGTTGTCTTTTTGCCTTAATGTAAAATGTTTGTATGCATCTAACAATCCATCTTGCTAACCCTTGTTTAGAGATACGATTGCCTTTATGCAGTTGCTGAGAAGCAAGAAAAAGTTGTTTTGTTTTCCTAAAATCTGTAGTTCTATCTATATAGTACATAAGAGCTCTTTTAAGATCCAGAGTATGAAGGGCTCTTTCTGCAACTGAATCAGGCTGTGGAAAGAAGACTGCCAATTCCACTGTTTGGTTAACGTGAAAAGGAGATACTACTTTTAGGAAAAATTTGGGATTTGTTCCAAGCACAACTTTATGTTTGTGTACCTGGAAAAAAGGTTCTTCAACAGTGAATGCTTGTATTTCACGAACCCTTCGTAATGAAGTAATAGCTACGAGGAAGGCAACCTGCCATGTTAAAAACTGAATTCGACAAGAGTGCATAGGTTCAAAAGGTGGGACCATTAGTTTGGTAAGTACGATATTTAGATTCCAAGTAGGAACAGGTGGTGTTCTAGGTGGAATACTGCGTTTTGATCCTTCCATGAAGGCTTTAATAACCGGAACTCTGAATAGAGAAGTGTGTTGAATAGTCTGTAGGTATGCAGATATTGCAGTAAGATGAATTGTGATGGATGAAAAGCTAAATTTGATTTTAGCAAATGAAGCAGATAGCATACAATATCTTGCATTGATGCTGTAAGTGGATCGGTGTTTTTAGATTGACAGTAGTAAACAAATCTCTTCCATTTGTTAGCATAACATTGTCTAGTGGTAGGTTTACGAGCCTGCTTAAGCACTTCCATACATTCAAATGGAAGTTTTAGGTATCCAAATTCTATTACTTCAGGAGCCAAATCGCTAAATTGAGAGTACTGGGGTGTGGGTGCCCGATCTGACCTTTGTGTTGTGTTTACAAATCTGGTCTGTTTGGGAGTTTGGAATGAGGTACTACAGACAATTCTAGGAGTGTTGTGTACCAATGTTGACGTGCCCATGTTGGGGCTATGAGTGTCATGGTCAGATGGCGTAGTTTGTTGACCAGAAAGGGAAGGACTGGGAGAGAGGGGGAAAAGCGTAAGCAAATATCCCTGAGCAATTGATCCATAGAGCATTGCCCTTGGATAGGGGATGTGGGTGTCTGGATGCGAAGTTTTGGCATTTTGCATTTTCGCTTGTTGCAAATAAGTCTATTTCTGGTGTTCCCCTACTTTTGAAAGTACTTTTGAAGTACCTGAAAATGAATCTCCCATTCGTGTGTTTGTTGGTGGATCCTGCTCAGGAGATCCGCCAGTTGGCTGAGTATTCCTGGAATGTATTGTGCTAAAAGATGAATGTGATTGTGAATTGCCCATTTCCATATTGTCTGGGCTAGCAGGGTCAGTAGAGATGAATGTGTCCCGCCTTGTTTTCTTAGGTAATACATGGTGGACAAGTTGTTTTTATCAGAACAATCTTGTGTTTGAGAAGGGGTTGAAATGCTTTTTAGGGCAAGAAACACAGCTAATAATTCTAAATGGTTTATGATAAATTGTTTCCGTTTGGAATCCCATTCCCCTTGAATGGTATGGTTGTCGAGATGAGCTCCCCAACCTATCATTGATGCGTCTGTTATTGTGGTCTGAGGCACAGGGTCTTGAAATGACCACCCCTTCATTAGATTGCTGAGATTCCATCATTTAAGGGACGTGTGCGTTTGGCCGTCCATCAACACTAGATCTTGTAATTGACCGTGTGCCTGAGACCATTGTTGTGAGGCATTGTTGTAAGGGCCTCATGTTGAGTCTTGCATGTGGAACTATCGCTATACAAGATGCCATCATTCCTAGAACCTTCATGCTAAATCTTACAGTGTATTGTTGATTTGGCTGTATGTGTGGTATGAGATTTTGGAAGGCTTGTATCCTTTGTGTATTTGGATATTGTAAGGAAATGCCTCCTTGGCATGGTTACCCCCTGACTTTTTGCCTTTGCTGATGCCAAGTTATGATTTGAAAGTGTGCTGAGGCCTGCTAACCAGGCCCCAGCACCAGTGTTCTTTCCCTAACCTGTACCTTTGTTTCCACAATTGGCACACCCTGGCATCCAGGTAAGTCCCTTGTAACTGGTACCAAGGGTCCTGATGCCAGGGAAGGTCTCTAAGGGCTGCAGCATGTCTTATGCCACCCTGGAGACCCCCTCAGGGTGCCATGCCAACCTCACACTGCCTACAGGTATAGATAAGTCACCCCTCTAGCAGGCCTTACAGCCCTAAGGCAGGGTGCACTATACCATAGGTGAGGGCATAAGTGCATGAGCACTATGTCCCTACAGTTGTCTAAGCAAAACCTTAGACATTGTAAGTGCAGGGTAGCCATAAGAGTATATGGTCTGGGAGTCTGTCATACACGAACTCCACAGCACCAAAATGGCTACACTGAAAACTGGGAAGTTTGGTATCAAACTTCTTAGCACAATAAATGCACACTGATGCCTGTGTACATTGCATTGTGAAATACACCCCAGAGGGCATCTTAGAGATGCCCCCTGAAACCATATCCAACTACCAGTGTGGGCTAACTAGTTTTAGCAGCCTGCCACACACCAGACATGTTGCTGGCCACATGGGGAGGGTGCCTTTGTCACTCTGTGGCTAGTAACAAAGCCTGTACTGGGTGGAGGTGCCTCTCACCTCCCCCTGCAGGAACTGTAACACCTGGCGGTGAGCCTCAAAGGCTCACCCCCTTTGTTACAGCACCCCAGGGCACTCCAACTAGTGGAGTTGCCCGTCCCCTCCGGCCACGGCCCCACTTTTGGCGGCAAGGCCGGAGGAGATAATGAGAAAAACAAGGAGGAGTCACTGGCCAGTCAGGACAGCCCCTAAGGTGTCCTGAGCTGAGGTGACTGACTTTTAGAAATCCTCCATCTTGCAGATGGAGGATTCCCCCAATAGGGATTGGGATGTGCCCCCCTCCCCTCTGGGAGGAAGCACAAAGAGGGTGTAGCCACCCTCAGGGCTAGTAGCCATTGGCTACTAACCCCCCAGACCTAAACACACCCCTAAATCGAGTATTAAGGGGCTCCCAGAACACAGCAAGATAGATTCCTGCAACCTAAGACGAAGAAGGACTGCTGAGCTGAAAAACCTGCAGAGAAGACTGAGACACCAACTGCTTTAGCCCCAGCTCTACCGGCCTGTCTCCCCACTTGACAAGAACTGCTCCAGCAACGTGTTCTACAGGGTCCAGTAACCTCTGAAGCCTCAGAGGACTACCCTGCATTTAAAAGGACCAAGAACTCCCGAGGACAGCAGCTCTGTTCCCCAAAGACTGAAACTTTGCAACAAAGAAGCAACTTTTGAAAACAACACGTTTCCCGCCGGAAGCATGAGACTTGGCACTCTGCACCCAACGCCCCCGGCTCGACATGTGGAGAACCAACACTACAGGGAGGACTCCCCGGCGACTGCGAGCCCGTGAGTAGCCAGAGTTGACCCCCCTGAGCCCCCACAGCAACGCCTGCAGAGGAAATCCAGAGGCTCCCCCTGACCACGACTGCCTGCTTCAAAGACCTGACGCCTGGTAAGGACACTGCACCCGCAGCCCCCAGGACCTGAAGGATCCGACCTCCAGTGCAGGAGCGACCCCCAGGTGGCCCTCTCCCTTGCCCAGGTGCTGGCTACCCAGAGGAGCACCCCCCTTGCCTACCTGCATCGCTGAAGAGACCCCTTGGTCTCCCATTGCATCCTATTGCGAACCCGACACCTGTTTGCACACTGCACCCGGCCGCCCCCGTGCCGCTGAGGGTGTACGTTCTCTGCTGACTTGTGTCCCCCCCGATGCCCTACAAAACCCCCCTGGTCTGCCCTCCGAAGACGCGGGTACTTACCTGCTGGCAGACTGGAACCGGGGAACCCCCTTCTCCATTGAAGCCTATGCGTTTTGGGCACCACTTTGACCTCTGCACCTGACCGGCCCTGAGCTGCTGGTGTGGTAAACTTTGGGGTTGCTCTGAACCCCCAACGGTGGGCTACCTTGGACCCAACGTTGAACCCTGTAGGTGGTTTACTTACCTGCAAAACTAACAAACACTTACCTCCCCCAGGAACTGTTGAAAATTGCACTGTCTAGTTTTAAAATAGCTTATTGCCATTTGTGTGAAAATTGTATATGCTATTTTGCTAATTCAAAGTTCCTAAAGTTCTTAAGTGAAATAGCGTTCATTTAAAGTATTGTTTGTAAATCTTGAACCTGTGGTACTTAAAATAAACTAAGAAGAAATATTTTTCTATACATAAACCTATTGGCCTGGAGTGTGTGTTCCCCATTTATTGCCTGTGTATGTACAACAAATGCTTAACACTACCCTCTGATAAGCTTACTGCTCGCCCACACTACCACAAAATAGAGCATTAGAATTATCTCTTTTTGCCACTATCTTACCTCTAGGGGGAACCCTTGGACTCTGTGCATGCTATTTCTTACTTTGAAATAGTGCATACAGAGCCAACTTCCTACAGATATGCTATGGCTTTTTGTGTATTTAAAATAGCACCTAGGTAAGGTTGTACTTGTGCTGGTTGAAGGTGAGATTTCTGGTAACCTAGAGTGAACCCTAGTGAATGTAGGGTTTCTATTACATACGGAGTGTGTTGTTGGTATTGTGTAAAATTGCTTGATTTTATTAGCCAATCGTCTAGATTTGAAAAGAAGTGAATGTGTTGTCTTCGTAAGTAGGCTGCTACTACTGCTAGACATTTCGTGAATACTCTTGGAGCTGCTGGTATGCCGAATGGCAGAACTTTGAACTGATAATGTTTTCCTGCTATGACGAACCTGAGGTATTTTCTGTGAGCTGGATGGATGGGTATATGGAAATACGCATCTTTGAGGTCTAAAGCAGTCATGTAATCTTGTTTCTGCAGTAGTGGAATGGCGTCCTGCAGAGTTATTATGTGAAAGTGTTCTGACAGGATGTATAGATTGAGAGACCTGAGGTCTAGGATAGGCCTTAGACTGCCCTCTTTTTGGGGAATGAGGAAGTATAGTGAGTATACTCCTGTTCCTTGTTGAGAATGTGGAACCAATTCTATTGCTTGTTTTAGTAGTAGCGATTGTACCTCATGTTGTAACAGTACTGTAACAGAACGTTGTGTTCTGGGGACAATTTGTGGTAAAGCGGCAGGATGTTTGGAGGGGTGGAGATCAATTCTAGGCAATAGCCATTGCGGATAATTGACCATACCCAATGGTCTGTGGTGATATTTTGCCAATGAGAGTGGAATTGCTGTAGTCTTGCAACCCCCCCCCCCTCCCCCCTCCCCCCCACAGGAGATGTGTGGGGTTGAGGGATGGGAAATAGGTCACTGTTTGGATGGTGTAGTGGCTTGTTTTGAGGTTTAGAATTTGCCTCCGTTTCTGAAATATTGGCCTCTATAAGACCCTCTAAATCCCCCTCTTTGATATTGTGGCTGCTGTTGTACATGCTTTGCCTGGGGGGTAGAGGCTTCAGAGGATTAAGGTTTGAATCCTATCCTAAATTGTTGCCAGCGAAAGGAGGCTCTATACGGTTTGTGTATAATGCTCCTATTGCCTTGGCAGTGTCGGAGTCTTTCCTCAGCTTTTCAATGGTTATATCGAGCTCAGGCCCAAATAAGTGTTTATTATCAAAAGGCATGTTGAGTATTGCCTGTTGTATTTCTGGTTTAAAGCCAGAAGAATTTAGCCATGCATGCCTCCTTATAGTAATGGCAGTATTGACCCTTCTGGCAGCTGTATCAGCGGCATCGAGGTCAGACCTTACCTGATTGCTACTTATGGCCTGTCCCTCTTCTACGATCTGTTGTGCTCTCTTTTGATGCTCTTTTGGGACGTGCTGAAGTAACTCTTGCATCTCATCCCAGTGGGCTCTATCATATCTGTCCAGAAGTGCTTGTGAATTTGCAATTCGCCATTGGTTGGCGGCTTGCGTGGCCACTCTCTTACCAGCGGCATCAAATTTCCTACTCTCCTTATCCGGAGGAGGAGCATCCCCTGAGGATTGGCTATTAGCCCTTTTTCTAGCCACACTCACAACCACTGAATCTGGAGGAACTTGGTGTGTGTGATGTAGTCTGGGACTGTAGGAGCAGGTTTGTACTTGTTGTCAATGCGCAGAGTAATTACTTTAGCTTTGACTGGCTCACTAAAAATTTGGCCTGCATGTTTGACCATTCCAGGCAACATGGGAAGGCAACGATATCTAGAGTGAGTGGACGACAGAGTGTTGAACAAGAGATCCTCCTCTAGGGGCTGAGTATGCATAAGCACCCCATGATAAGCAGCTGCCCTGGAAACAACCTGCGTGTACACAGTAGTGTCCTCTGATGGAGAAGGCTTGGAGGGGTATAAGTCAGGATCATCATCTGGAATAGGATCCGGGTCATATAAATCCCAAGGATCTACTGTATCCTCATGAGAGTACTTTGAGTGCGTTGGTGAAGGCAACAGTGGTGGACTAGTGTGTGGAGGAGAAAAATAAAGCTGTGGTGAATGAGGAGGAGAAGAAGTAGGGGCAGGTACTGGTTTCTCCTTTTGCTTGTACATTTTTGCTGGTGGTTGAACAGTGTCTAATTCTTCCTGAAAAGCCAGCTTTCTTTTAGTTTTCAATTTACAATTCCACCAGTCTATTTGTGTATGTGTATTCTGGACTGCCTCTCATCCATAACCTCCAGTATAGGTTAAATCTCAGTGTCCTCATCAGAAGGTCTGTAAGATTCCTGCACTGACTTTTAACTTAGTTTGAGGCGGCTCCAAAGTCCTTGTTCCTCTGTATAAGAAGTTTTCTTGGACTCCGAAGTTTGGATCTTTTTCGGTCCCGAAAATGGAGTGGGTTGTTTCGGCTACGAAGCAGGGCATCACAGCTTTGACTCCGAGGAGTAAGGACGCTTACTTGAGTCTGAGGCAGAAGTCTTTACAGATTTACTCGACTCCAAAATGGACAGAGGAGTAGCCTTTTTCGGTGCCAAACCCGAAGGTCGGTCGACAATAGTGTTTTTTCAGGTCAAACCATAGCCTTCTGGCAGTGGTGTACCCAAGGCCTTCAGTGGTTTTTTGTATGTGGGCGTAGGGGTAGAAGTACTCACGTGCTGGCCAGCAGTGATAGGCCTACCTTCTTCCGAATCTTGCTTGAGGTCGGTGTCTTGGATGGAGACCGCTGTCTGCGCCTGTTGTTCTTCCATGACGTCAAGATGTTCTGTACTTTTCGACGCCATCTCTAACCTTCCGGCTCTCCGATCATGCAAGGTCTTCTTGGATCAAAACGATCGACAGGCGTCACAATCCTCTTCTTGTGGTCCGAAGAAAGACACGGATTACAAACCAGGTGTTGGTCTGTATAGGGAAACCTTGCATGGCACCAAGGGCAGAATCGGAATGGAGGCCGATCCATTAGGCTTCCACGCAGTAGGCCCGATTTGTGCGCAGGTGCACAGAAGGGTGAAATCTGTTTTCCGATGGTACTGTCGGTACGAGGCTAGATGGAACGCGATTGAAACAATACCGATGATTAAATGAGTTTATCTAAGGTTTCTGATTCGAAATCTCAGAGCAAGAGGAAACACATCCGAACCAGACAGCAGAAAGAAAACAATCTAACAATGGAGTCGATGCCTAGGCGTACTGTAACCAAGAGGAGGAGTCACTCGATCCCGTGACTCCAAAGAGACTTCTTTGAAGAAAAACAACTTGTAACACTCCGAGCCCAACACTAGATCGGAAGAGCTATGCATAGCATGTGCAGGCAGGCAGGCAGGCAGGCAGGCAGGCAGGCAGGCACACACACACACACACACACACACACAAAAATAAAACATTGGTACAGTATCATTGATGCCAGTATGAGCAGAGACTAAACCTTCATGAGCAAGCCTAAACAAATCTACTCTAACTCTATTAGGTATATCCCTAGGCCCACCCTTTGGAATAAAAACCTTAGGAACATTATCTTTGGTGACGCTGTAGGAATATTTGGCAAGTATAGCCACCATTAGGTCTGCACTGATCTTTGTCACATAAGCAAACTTGTAGGTTTGCACAGCTGTCTTCACAGGTAAATCAGCTCCATAGTTACCTTTAGCATTAACTCCTTCACTTTTATGGGCCATTGTATGTTGTACGTAGACCAAGGGTAGCTTCATCTATACGGCAGCCACCTCTACCCAAAGCTGTTTTGCCTTTATCAATTTACCTTTTGAAGTCTAAATCAATTCAGGCACCAATGTTGCAAATCCACGTTGTAACCTACACAGAATGCTCAATGCGAAACTAGGTGTGGGAATTGTTGGATCAGCATTCTGAAGGTAATTAAGGCGGCACTGATTTCAGCTATTAATACCGTGGAATCACCTAACATTTTAGAGTCAGTACGAAGTGCCTTGCAGTCACTATCTTCAAAAACTCCCTGCACTGAGGCACAAGTTGCATACTTCTGTCTTAAGGGCAATTGTAGTACAAAACACACAGAATCTAGTACAAAGTGAATAATTCACCTTTTATGATCTACAATAGAACTCAATTTTAGAAAGGAATTATGCAACTCATCTTCTAATTTGGGGAGTTGCAAAACATAGGGGTACAATCATTACATTTGGACAGAATTTTAGAAGTACCAAACAAATCTCAATCCGAAGTGTCAAGCAATTAGGTGAGTCCAACACAGTTCAACAAATAAATTCTCTATAAGTTATAGGTGAAAAAGAGTGCTTGGGCAGAAAATTGTGGTTTCTAATGATTAAGTATGTCAACTGTACTAATGTTTCCGTTCATAAGTAAGGATGAACATTTTTTTCCATTAGTTTTTACTGCGATCCAAACAGAGAATGTAGCAGCTACTTAGCACAAAGTTTTATTAAAGCCATTGTATTTCACTGCCGATCAGATATACACACATGCAAGAATATATTGCATCAGTCCTTGTGTTCTTAATGTATAGAATGTCCATTCCAGGTGGCCATCTTGTGAGTAGGTCTGGCATTTCTGAAGCATGCACGCATACGTCAAAGTGAAGCATCTTTTTTTCTGTTTCCCATGAGAGATGCCACCTTTCCCCATACATGCTCTCATTCAGTGGAAGAACCAGTTTCTGTCAAGGTATGATTTTATCACTATATCCTGACAATTCGGCCAAAGATTCCTTAATAACTCTTTTTCAAATACCTTACTTTAATGTCCCACAGTATTATGATCACAGCATCCCTACTGGACTTAGTGAGTTTTCACAATGTCACTACAAGATAAGAAGTGAAGTTGCAATGAGGAGTTTCAGCTGTGTCGCTGAGGCTGCTGTCGATGGGAGATGAGAGGAGCATGCACCAGGAAAAGCATCACACAGCAGTAGTTCCGAAGGCAATACACAGAAACCCAAGATGCGGGGTGCAGCGACCATGCAAGCCTTTTGTGGCGGGTCCAATCCACGCAATAACATAAATGTGTTGATTCTGCTTGAGATGCACCTTTCAGCCAAGGAGATGTGCGACTTCTGCTAAGGGATGCCTTGCTCAGCAGAGAGGATTTGTCCGCTCTGCTGGTTAAGCACCTTCGACCTACTTCCAAAGATCCAGCACTGGCGTGGCACCACTTGGCAGGGTAGAGTCACAGATGACAGGCTCCATGTGCAGGAGCAGGATGGTTGGAAGCCCTCTGTCCTGGAGACTTCAGATCAGGAGGCAGCCAACTAGTACTTGTCACTCTGGGTTTAAGTGATGGTGGTCAAGTCCTTCTCACCCAGGCACCAGTAAACACAGCAAAGCAGGAGTGCAGCAGAGTACAGTCCAGCAGAGTGGCAGTCCATCAACACAGCAGTTCCTCCTGGCAGAGGATCCTCAGGTCCAGGAGTTTACTGAAGTGGTGGTGTCTGAGGTCCAGTTCATATATCCAGTGAGCCTATGTAGTGAGGGAGAGATCAAAGACGCGATTTTGAAGTCTACATATGTCCTGCCCTGCCTCCAGATTAACTACAGGGGGCGTGCAGCCCTTTGTGTGGGGATAGGACACAACCTATTCATGTGCATTTGAGGCTGGGTTCACTTCCTCCCTCCCATTTGTAGTGCTGTGAGAGTATGTGTTATATCCTAATAGCCGTGAGTTAGAACCTGGAGAGGTTCTTAGAATAGAGGGGGAGAGCTGTGAGCACGATCAGAGGACGTTGTGGAGATGAAAAGGAGAGGCTGGGACGTTACTTGAAGAGGAATCTTTTTTATGGAATAAAGCCCGTTAAATATCTTCCTGGTCTGTGGATTAACTTCAATTTAACACTGGCGACGAAGGTGGCTGACCCTGCGTGTTTATAATTCCAGTAATGTCTCAACTCCGGATTTTGGCAACAGCGGTTCGTTTTCTTTCATCACCGCTATTTTTGGCATTCTGCCAAGACAAGAATACACTGTGTCGGATTTCGATACTCTGGGCGGATTGTATGTTTTTTTTTTCTTCAAGACATTCCTTCATTGGTTTCAGCACAATGGAGCAGTTTTGGGCTAAATTTGGATTGCGTTTCTCGTGATGCTGTTGCCACTCTCATTGGCATTCTTCTAGATAACGGGATTTCTATATTTTATTTTTTATTTTTTTATGAAACATCATTTTTTTTCCTGTCTATGTGACATTAATGTTGCTCTCCTAGCAACTGAAGACATTCCTTCATTGGTTTCAGCACAATGGAGCAGTTTTGGGCTAAATTTGGATCGCGTTTCTCGTGATGCTGTTGCCACTCATTGGCATTCTTCTAGATAACGTGATTTCTATATTTTTTTTTGATTTTTTTTATGAAACATCATTTTTTTTCATGTCTATGTGACATTAATGTTGCTCTCCTAGCAACTGAGAGACACCATTTCTGCTGTTTACACGCTATCTCCTAGCAACCGAGAGACGCCATTATCACGCCGGCTCTCAATTTTCACTGTGCTCTCAATTTCAAAGGAACTGTTACGAGAGATGTTTATATTACTTCCGCGTGACACTGTTACTACTTGAAAAAAGTAGTTTAAAAAAAAAATAAAGTATTATTTTTGCGGCTGTTTTGACTTTTAATTTCCTACAGACACTGTTGTGTTGTTAATATCATATCTTTAAGTTTTCTCTAAGAATTTATTTATGCTTCTTTCAAAATTAGTCTAAATGTAGGTTCTAGGTTCATTTCACACAATGTAGTGTAGTGTGTTGTTTTTTACTTATATGCTCGCATGTTATTAAGTTTGTTTTACACTATTTTTTTTTCTCACTGTATTTTAATATTTAAATATCATTAAGTACTGGTGTACTGCAGTATATCTTACATACTAAAAATGCAGAATGTTTCCTCCCCACCTTTCTTTCTTTCCACTCCTGGTGAACCCCCAATCAAATGGGCAAAGTGGAAAAAGGTTTTCGAGAGATACTCCAGAGTGTGTGGTACCTCGTTGAGCAATGAAAGAAGAATTGCTCTACTTCTTCATTGTTTGGGGACGGAAGGTCAAGAAGTTTTTGACCATCTTCCTGATCTTCCGGACAATGAAGCAATTAATTTAAGTGAATATGAGGTATGCATTAGGAAACTGGATTTACATTATCTTCCTAAAGTTAGCACAATTTTAGAGAGGTACTATTTTGGAAAACGTCAACAAGCTGAAGGGGAAACTGTTGAAAATTATGTTACAGAGTTAAGGCGTTTGTCCTCATCTTGTAAGTTTGGGTCAACGTTGGAAGAGAGGATCCGTGATCAATTCATGCTAGGGTGCAATATCGATAAAGTAAGAGATGAATTATGGCTTTTAGATGATCCTCATATTGATCAAGTTTTATCATTAGCCAAGAGAATTGAGCACTCTCTTAAGTGTGTAGAGGTGGTGAAACGCTGCGACCCAAAGGAAGTGAATGTGGTTGGAAGTAATAATAAGTTCAAAGTGTCTCAGCCTTCTAGCAAAGGAATGTTCTCCAATAATAATGGAAAGAAATGTTTT
Source organism: Pleurodeles waltl (assembly GCF_031143425.1). Lineage (NCBI taxonomy): Eukaryota > Metazoa > Chordata > Amphibia > Caudata > Salamandridae > Pleurodeles > Pleurodeles waltl. The sequence continues at coordinate 255,420,972 of NC_090436.1, forward strand.
AGATGTGGGAGAGGAGGCCATCTTGCAAATAGTAAACTTTGTCCAGCCGTTAACAGCTTTTGTTTGTATTGCAAAAAGAAAGGTCACTTTTCGGTTGCGTGTAATCTTAAAAAGACAAAGCAGTCGGTGAGTGTGATTGATGATAATTCTCATGTCAACAATGATGAGTCTGACTTTGCTTGTGGTCAAATTGTACTTCAAGTTTCTAATGACAGCTTGTGTGGCCCTCTGGATTATATCACTGTAGAGGGAAAAAGAACCAAAGTGCTTTTTGATTCTGGCGCAAAGATTTCCATAGTTTCTAATATGTTTTATCAAGATGAGTTAAAGGGTAAGGTTAATCTTTTAAAACCTGATATTAAGCCTTGTGGATATGGTGGTGAGCCCATTGACTTACATGGTTATTTTGTTGGGTTGATTGAATATGACAATCGTTTCACTTCAGGGAAAGTCTATGTTTCAAAGAGAGGTGATAGCATCATAAGTTGGTGGCATCAAAAAGATCTTGGGGTGATGCTTGACCCTAATAATTCACCTCCCATTATAGTAAAACCAATACAGGATTTAGATGGTGAGAGTGTATTAACCATCAGTGATCTCACTGAGAATTTACGTAAAGAATTTCCCAATGTTTTCTGTGGGAATATAGGATGCATGAAAGGATACTCTCATAAAATTAAATTGCTTCCAGGTGCTGTACCGTTCTGTAGCAAAGTGCGGAATGTTCCCTTTGCGGTGAGGGATGAGTTACGATCGGAACTTAAAAAATTAGAAGATCAAGGTATAATTGAAGAAGTGGAGGGTACAGAATGGTTGTCTCCCATAGTCATAGCTAAGAAGGCTAATGGCAATATCAGACTTTGTGTTGATCTGCGCAAACTTAATAAGTGTGTAATGGTAGACAGATATCCACTTCCCAACATATCTGAATTATTAACTATGGTGTCAGGTGCTAAAGTTTTCTCTACTGTAGATTTAACCTCGGCATATCATCAGATAATATTGGATGAATCGTCTAGGAATTTAACGGCCTTTGTTACACCTTTTGGCACCTTCAGGTTTATTCGTCTACCTTTTGGTCTAATCTCTGCTGCATCAGTGTTTCAGAGGGCTATGGAACAAACTTTGCGAGGGATTAATGGTGTGCGTGTCTATCAAGATGACATTCTGATCTATGGCAAAGACAATGTTGATCATAATGACACTCTTAGAAAAGTTTTATCGAAGATTTCGGAAAATGGTTTAACTATTAAAGCAGAGAAATGCAAGTTTGCAGTTAAGCATATTGACTTTCTAGGGCACACTATTACTGGAGGTGGTTTATTTCCTAAGAAAGATCTTGTTGACACAATTTCGAGCTTGGCTTCTCCAACTTCCAAAGAGGAGTTGATGAGATTTCTGGGTATGGCGGAATATTATAACAAATTCATTAAGGATTTTGCTAGTTCTTGTTATAATATGAGACTTCTGTTGAAGAAAGGGAAAGAGTTCATATGGAGTGAAGAGTGTGAGAAGGAGTTCTTGGAGTTAAAGAATTGCTTATGCAATGCCCACAAACTAAAGAATTTTGATCCTGATTTACAGTCGATTCTCACAACGGATGCCAGTGGGAAGGGGTTAGGTGCGGTTCTACATCAGGGTATTTGTAGTTCAGAGAACACAATTGCTTTCATCTCCAGGAGTTTGAAAGAAACTGAGACTAAGTACTCTGTAATAGAGAGAGAGGCTCTTGCGGTTTACTGGGCAGTTAGGAAACTTAAAAAGTTTTTGTGGGGAAGATCTTTTGTAGTTAAAACTGACCATAAACCTTTGTGTGAGGTTTTTAAATCTAAAGGTATTGATACTGTCTCGAACAGGATTACTAAATGGATTGTAGCTTTGCAGGAATATGATTATGTTGTGGAGTATGTTCCTGGATCTGACAATTACTCAGCGGATGTGTTATCCAGACTAGTATCACCGAACTTGTTAAATTTTGATGAAGTAGAAGATTGTGAACAATTTGATAGAGTATGTGAGGTGAGTTTTGAAATTATATCTGAGGAAAAGTGGCGTGAGGATACTAAGTCTGACAGAGTGTTACAAGAATTGGTAAATTTGCTGCGGTCTGGATGGAATAGTAAAAGTCAATGTAGTACAGAGTGCAGAGAGTTCTGGAGTGTGAGAGATCAACTAGCTGTTGATCGGGATTTGTTACTTAGAGGGATGAGGTTGATACCACCCTCTAGTGTGAGAGGGCTACTGATAGATCAGGCACATAAAAGTCACATGGGGATATCCAAAACAAAGGAGAGATTACGTTCATCGTATTGGTGGCCTGGTATGGATACTCATGTTGAGAGGGTGGTTCGTGAGTGTGTTTAGTGCGCTCTTAGTGAAAAGGCTATGAAGCCTAAGGTTCAACCTATGATTATAAGGGACAAACCGATAGGACCATGGGAAGATATAGCTTTGGATATTTTAGGTCCTATATACAGCGAAGGGTCAGCTGAATATGTCATAGTGATCATGGACATGTATTCTAGATGGCCTGAAGTTTGTTTTACCAGGGGAATAGAAACTCGGAAAGTGATAGAATTCCTCACAAACCTCATTAGTAGAGAGGGTATTCCTTCCACTCTTCTTACTGATAATGGTGTACAATTGATTTCAAGAGAGATGGAGAGATTTCTTAAAGGGTGTGGAATAAGACATAAATTGTGTGCGTTATATCACCCTGAGTGTAATGGTTTAATTGAGAGATTAAATCGAGTTTTAAAGGAAACTATTACATTAGCCAAAGACAATCATCTAAATTGGAAACAGGAAGTAATGAAAAAGGTGGCTGTATATAGGCATACTCCCTATTCAACCACAGGTCAAACTCCTTTTGTCTTATTTCGTGGGAGACGAGGGAACACTATTCTTGAACCGAATTGGGTTAATGAGTTTTTAGGGGTAAAAGGAAAGAAGTTTATTGATGAAGGGTGGAAAGTCAGGGAACGGGAGAAATCTTTGATGAGTAAATGTAACTTTGATAAGAAGAACTCGGTGAAGAAAACTGTTGTAAATGTTGGTGATTGGGTTATGGTCAAGAATCCAGTTTTGAGAGGTTGTGGAAAGAAACTTTCCTCTCCAATGGAGGTTGTGAAACTTTTCACTAATGCTGTAAAACTTAGTGACGGTCGAATTTGGAATTTGAATAGAATTGTTAAGCTTCACAGTAACACTGCGAATTTGGAAACTCTGGAGGGACCGCAAGATGAAATCTCTCGTTCTGCTGATGAGATGAGACTAAGAAGATCTGAGAGGAACATCAAGATACCTCCACATTTAAAAGCCTTTGTTTTAAAAGGACCAAAGGAGTGGAATTCAAAAACTATGGATGTGAGGAAGTGTATGAGACCGAGGAGAAATATCAGGACTCCTTCCCACTTAAGAAACTATGTGAGGATGTAAAAAAATATATATATATATATATGCTAGCTTTTTGTTTCTCTTATATTTTTTTTAATGTTTCAGTATATATGTAGTGATTGTTATCTTAAAGTTTTTAGTATCTTTTCTTTACTCATACTGTTATTTGGTCATCAATGAAAGGGGAGAGATGTGTTATATCCTAATAGCCGTGAGTTAGAACCTGGAGAGGTTCTTAGAATAGAGGGGGAGAGCTGTGAGCGCGAGCTGTGAGCGCGAGCAGAGGACGTTGTGGAGATGAAAAGGAGAGGCTGGGACGTTACTTGAAGAGGAATCTTTTTTATGGAATAAAGCCCGTTAAATATCTTCCTGGTCTGTGGATTAACTTCAATTTAACAGTATGTGAGCTAGGACCCTTGAGGTTCTAGGCAAATTCAATAGAGGGATTACGTAATTTGCTGGGAGGTGTTAAGGTGTGGTTATTAACGGTTTTGATATAATAAGAGTGCAGTGTGGTCATATGCTGAGGAATAAAGACGTATGCTACAAAGCTCCACATGCAGCATAGTTATTCATAAGCTCTCGGGCTGGGGAGGAGGCAACACCATTTTGCCAACGATGGCTCATGAAGTCACACCTAAGCTACCTTGGTGTATGACTGTCTAGGAGGAATACACAAAGTCTAGCTACCAACTACACTCAGTCATGTGACCAGAGACAGGGTGCAGACACCAAGGGCCATATGTACGAACACTTTTTCCCATAGACACAGAATGGGTAAAAACCTTTGCTACATCTGGCCCCAAATGTCTAAGGCAAGAAAATGTCAACTTTCTAAAGGTGGCATTTTCAGAATGGTAATTTAAAATCTGATTTCACTATAAGTTGGAATTTTAAATTGTTATTACAAAGACAACAAACCTGAAGGAATTATTTCCTCCCATTCGGAAATGAGGGTTATAAAATGTAATACTGCAACTCCAATGTTTTCCTATGGGAGAAGCAGGCGCCTTGCAGTAGTGAAAAACAAATTTAGGAGTTTTTCACAACCAGGACATAAAATCTTAAAAGTACATTCCCTGCCTTTTAAATACACTGCATCTTGCCTTCTGGGTTGTCTAAGGCCTACCTTGGGGTGACATATGTCTAAAAGGGAAGGTTTGGGGCTCGCAAGAGGGGTATTTTGACAGGTTGACATAACAGTGTAAAACTGCACACAAAGGCTCTGCAATGACAGGCCTGAGACATGGTTAGAGGGCTATATAACTGGGTGTCACAATCAGTATTGCAGGGCCTCTAGTAGCATTTAATTTACAGGCCCTGGATACCTGTAGTACCATTTTAGTAAGGACTTAGAAGTTAGTTAAGTAGCTCAATTGGGGTTGAACCAATATTACCATGTTTAGGGGTGAGGACAGAAGCACTTTAGCACTGGTAGAGTCCTAACACCAGCAGAAACTAGATCAGAAGAGTGAGGAGGTAGGCAAATTGTGGGGAAAACCACCCTAAGGCTATCAGGTCTAACAAAGCAATTATTTTTATAATACAGGGGGGATTTATTTGTTATTGAGACACGTTCACCCACATCACTAACATTTCAAGGTCAGTCATTGTTGACTTAAATCACGGATTAATTTGTCAAGATTCATTGTTATATGGGGTTGGACACAAAGTATGTTAACATACAGGTGTGTCCATAACTAGTCCTGATGAAGGCACACCATGATGTAATAAAAATACACGCTTTTCAGAGGGTTGAAATGTCGACTATCTTATATCAAGCCTGTACTAATACATTCCGGGACATGTGCAATTAAGAGACTATATTCAGCCCATCTACAGTCAACCACAGATTTGCGCAGATTAAATAGGCATAAATGGAAATTACAAAACTGGTGTACAAATGTTACATTACATTCTTCATTTTGATGAACTGCACAAGCACTATTTTTATGCATCACCTACATAGCTCCTATATGTTGAACTGATTTTGACTCATGTAATTGTTTGACACTTCAGATTGAGATCCTTTCTGTACTTATTACATTTTTTACAATTTTAATGTTTGCATTGTTCAGCTCCCTATGTTTTTCATCTTCCCAAATGAGAAATTTTATTGATACCCAGGTTCTGAGGAACAAAGGGTTACCCTATTCTTATTTAATGTTGATAGTGGTAACTGCAGGCTGCACAGACCCATAAAGGTAATACATGTTCCGTTTTTTGGATAGCAAGCTGATATTGTAGAATTTCAGCTGTGTATAGAAAAATATTCAAATTTTACATCATTAGAATTTGATTTCAAGGTACACTTAGCTCAGAGCAGGTGCAAAGAATATGCATGAGGGACACTCACTTTAAAAGAGGCCTCAAATGAAGATACAGGGATACATATATTTTTTTGCTTTCCAGCACCACAAGACACTCCTTCAGAGTGGCTATCTGAACCATTGTTTTCTCAGAGTGAGTAAAGTTGAGTGCAAGGAACACTAGGTTTTTCTTGTTGTCCCCTTTTCTCAAGAGGTTTCATAACTAAGATGTCTGCATACAATACACAAACAGAAGGATGTGTGGTAATCCAATTCTTTTCAGAAAATGTCAATCATTCATTTATTTAAGGGTTTCAATTGATCAGCATAATGTGGCTAGTAATCTCTTCCAAAGTTGAAGAACTCCATTTTCTCAGTCTATTTGGAAAAGTAGCCCATTTCTGTAGGAAGTATGGTGCCCGTCATTTACCCTCCCTGGCTAATTCATGTCCTAAGAAAATCATTTTACGATCTACAATCAGAACTGCGGAAGTTTATTTTATCCATATGGAGTTCAGTGAATCAAAATTCTGTTCACCCTATCCAGGGGCAGTTTGGAGTCATCGTCTGTGATGTATATGTCATAGATGTATGATAACAAATCAGGATCTACTCAGAGCTCCATAATACTTACTGCAAAAACTCTAGCGCTGTTCTTATACCCTTGGGGCTATCTTGTATAGGCATACTAGATTTCACTAATCAAAAAAGCAATTACATACCGTTAGTCAGGCACTATATGTTGGCTAAAGCGTCCATCCATTTGAAATATATAGCTCTTTTTGTTTGCCCCCTAAATACATTCATAGCCAGTTCAGAACTGTGACCATTTTGCACTGAATGCATGTGTCAATGTGTATTCAACTTTCACTAACACAATTCTATATTTTTCTGCTTTAACATTGGTATTATGGTTGAGTGACAAGCCATTAAATCTACAAAACTATATGAACCCAGTATACTTCGCCTAAAGGTATATGTATATGCATAAAGAAAAGTAACATGTAAAGATTTTAAGAGATTTCCAAGAGTCACCCGTCTTACTTAGCCTATCAGCGTCTAAACAATAATGATGTAGCATCTACATCTTGTTAGTCTTTACTGTATTGTTCATCATTGTATTCTGCTTTCTAAATGCATATTGCCTTAACAAGTAAATCATTACTCTTTGGAACTGATTGCCTCAGGCATTGCGTGGGTTCTGGAATCTCAGGCAAATGTCAGCTGCCTGCTGTTCCTGGAGCCTGCTGGTGGTTGGTGTGGTTCTGTGAAAATATTTTACTGCCTTTAGCTCAGCGCTACATTTTGCTACCGAGAGTGGGGTTCAAACCCTTGCAGACACAAGTCCTTTGGATTAAAATGGTTAAATATATACAAGGGGCAGGAGACTGCCTGTCTCGGATACAACTGCCCTAAAATGGTGTGTGGCATGTTGAGCAGGAAAATGAATGTGTAGTAGCTTTAGTAGATGTGTTGTCAGTTTGTAGAAAGCATATTACTAAGAGTGATTGGAACATAGCTATGGCTAAGGATGATGTTTTGTTGAAGGTGCTTCAATTATTTAAAACAAGCTGGCATTCTGTGAAGAATCTTTCTGGCGAACTCAGATGCTTCTGGACAAGTAGCCAGGGAGTTGTCATGTGAGAACAATATTTGTTTAAGAGGGGATGTGCTTGTTCCACCTACTGAGCTTAGAGACAGAATTGTAAGAATTGCCCATGAAGAACATATGGGTGTTTCAGCCACTTGCAAGAAATTAAGGCAAAGATATTTGTGGCTTGGTTTAGACAAACAAGTATTTAACTACATTGGAAAGTGATCTCAGTCTACTGTTTCTGACAAACATTGGAGGACTTACACCAAACGTTGTTTACTGTGCCTCTTCTGGAAAAAGCTTGAGAAAAACTAGCTTTGTATTTTTCAGGGCCATTTAACCTATTGCCCTGGAACAAGAGGTATCTTGTAGTAGCTACATATATTTTAATAAATGGATTTATTATTCCATTGTGGAGGCTGCCAACTCGGAGACAGTGATTTCTTTCTGGAGAGTATATTCAGGGTGGAGGGTTCTCAGACCATTAATGTCACTGACAATGGTATGCATTTTGTTACTAGACTGATGACTGATTTTTGGAGAACATATAACATTACACATTTACAAGTGGCATTATATAGTCCTTCGTTCAATGGTTTGGTCCAGAGGGCTAATCGTATTTTGAATGAAGGTATTTAAACCGCAATATCAGCTAACATCGATGTTTGTCAATTTCTTCAAGATGAAATTTGGGTGTTTCTTCCAACTCCACATGACTCCTTTCAAGCTTTTCAGGGATAGGGATCCAAGGACTAATCTAACACTAGAATGGACGTCAGAAACTTTGATGGACATGGGTAATGTGTCCAAAGGCAAAGATGCAACTCTCATGAAACGTGAAGTATTACATAAACAACAAGCACAGAAGAGTTATGACAACAGGAATGGGTCAGGGATGTCAAAGTCAATGTGAATGATTGGGTTTTGATTAGAAAACCATTCAGGATTAGGTCTACCTGTGAAAGTAATTCAATCTGGTAAAGCTTATGTGCTATTGGAAGGGAAAGGACGGTGGAACAGACAGTGTGGTTCCTATATCTGTTTCACAAGGAGATTCTTCCCTCCACATGTACTGTAACAAAGATACCAGAACTCCTACGTTATCCACTGATGTTGGTAATAGGATATTAGGAATCCTATGCTGTCTGCTAATGTTGCTTATGATAACGCTTTGTCCTGCAGCACTCAGAGTTCCAGGTTGCTTTCATTAGATATAAGCGAAAATATTTCTTCCTTAAACACATATTCTATGTAGGTGTGAGATGCTCCTAGCCAAAAGACTAAGGGTCCAGTGCTTACTCTCAGGTGTCAAGAATCTCATAAAGAAAGAGGGCACCAAGATAGACAGAGGTGAGAAAACTGAAGCCCAGTCCTGGGACTTCTACCGTGATCTATATACTGCACAACCCACAAATCTGAAGGCTGTGGAGATATACCTTCAGGGTGCCAATATCACTCTCTTGTCTGGGTCCCTGGCAGAAGCTTTAGAGCAACCCATACGCATTCAGGAGGTTATTGCGGCTATTGCTTGCCTAAAGCCCCATAAACCCCTGGGGCCAGATGGCTTCTCGGGTGGCTTTTAAAAGACCTTCTGTCACGGACTGGCACCCATTTTGACTAGAGTCTTCAATTCTATAGATGGCCCACTTATGTTACCTCCAGTTATGAGGGGACACGTTCATCGTCGTAATCCCCAAACCCGGCAAGGATCTATGGGACTGTGTGTCTTATAGACACATTTCCGTCCTTAATGTAGATGCCAAGTTGCTGACGGGTATCCTGGTGGTACGCTTATCCCTGCTGATGCCTGGAATTATCAGTCCAGATCAGTCCGGGTTAATCCAGTCGAGGCAGTGCGGGGATAACACCAAATGCATCCTTCATATTATCAACAAAGCAGGCCATTCAAACAGTGAGGTACTCCTCCTGGCAGTTGATGCTGAAAAGGCTTTCGATCGGGTGCACTGGCCCTACTTGGATGCAACAGTGACACACTATGGCTTTGGGCCTAGGTTCCGCAACTGATTCTTATGGAATTACACACACCAGCAAGCAACAGAGTCCCCGGGGCGACATCTGTTCCCTTCCTTATAGGTAGGGGGACTAGGCAGGGGTTCCCAATGTCACTCCTTTTATTTGCGCAACCAGTTTGGGACAACCCGACCATCACAGGAGTCCGCTTTGTGGAAGAGGAGCACACCATCTGTCTCTATGCTGATGACATCATACTAGCCCTTAATAACCCACGGGATTCGCTGCCAGCGTTCCCGAGGGAGGAAGAACAATTTAGCACTGCAGCAGTGTAGGGGATAAACATCTAAATATCTCAGGCTTTGAATCAGTCGTCCTCCCTGCAAACGCTAGCAGCACTTGCGGCGAGCTTCCTAACTCAATGGAGCCCACCGCAATCCCCTAATTGGGAATACAACTAGCTACAACAGTGGCTCTCACTACTAAATTAAACGACAGCGTTCTCCACACACAAATCACACAGCATCTTGCTAGATGTCGTCTATACCCACTGTTGTGGCTACGCCAGATTGCTGCGCTTAAGATGACAACCCTCCCACAGATCCTTTTCTTCTTCAAGGCGCAGCCTGTGGATCCCCTGCCAAGAGCTCCCAGAGCTTTCGAACACACATGAGTTGCTTTGTCTGGTTAGATAAGCGCCCTAGCCTACAGCATAACCAGAGCACTCAGTCCCCAGAGGAGGGAAGAGTGAGAATCCCTAACCTTATGCTATATTTTCAAGCCACTCAGACCCCGCTACCTGGAGGAATGGTTGCGGACGGAGTCTGAGAAGCCGTAGCTTTTTATGGAGAGCCATAGCAGGCATCCACCTATGGAAAGAGCCCTTTTTACACAAAACACTGAGGCACTGAAGCCTAAACTACTCTCCGGTTACCAAACCTTTATTGGGGGTGTGGAATGCAATAGCGACAACCTCAGGCCTTAATACCTTCCCATCCCCCCCATTCTTGATAACTCAGACTTTACACCTGGGCTGGACCACAGGGCACTTCATAAGTGGCAGGAAACTGGGTGCAAATCAGTTGCCCATCTTTTCGGGGAGAACGGGGTCCTTACTTTCAAGCAGCTTAGAGAGGACTTTGGGTTGCCAGAGAATGAACGCTACTCTATCTTCCGGTCCGGCATTGGTTGTCACACCCTACAATAAAACCGGGGCCCAGAGGCCTTTAACTGCATTTGAACAAATGCTCATTAAAAGGCACTCTGACAAAGGGAAGATCTCTGATATCTATTGCTTCTTACTCGGGGCTCTTCCACGACTGAAACCCCCTGGGCAGGCAAGATGGGTAAGGGAGCTGGGGAGGGAATTAAGCCACAAAGATTGGGCAGACATACAATTTAGAGCGCAACACAGCCTGCAACGTGGCAAGTATGGAAGGAGCGGTCAAAATTACCACATACTGGTACCCCTACAGCGCTTACACAAATGCTACCCTGCACTTTTGGCAGAGTGCTAGCGACAGTGCGGCCAGGTAGGCACTTTGCTACACATTTTATGGGATTGTCCTAAGATCCCATTTTTTAGACCAAGTGCTACAAGACATTAACACTCATTTCCGGACACAGTTGCCTCAGTTCCCGGCTTATACCTTTCTGGGCCTTCCCAATCAGCTGACATATCCGCTTAAATCCTGTAGGGGCAGACATATAGGTTTAGCTGTGAGAGTAGCCGATCAGACGATTCTGGCACATTGGAGTATGACAACAGTACACACATACTTGGCCTGGCTGCATAGACTTTGGAACATCTTGGGAATGGAAAGACTCTCTTTGGCCCTGACATCACAGAGTGACTTGTATGCAGAGTTATGGAAACCATTCATTTTGCTTTTGTCCCGCGAATTCCGAGAAGTTACATGCCCTAAATATCTACAACTGCTGTCACTTTTCAATCCAAGCTCCATGAGGGAGTCAGTGTTCACGTAGACAATCTCTATTGTCACTTACATCCCTCTGTCTGCCCTAAGCTCAACGTCCCTTTGTTAAGGGGGTGGGGGAGAGAATTATGCATGGTTTACAAATCTGTTTTGTGGCTAGTAACCACAATTTGATAATGTGCTATTGTTGGTATCAAAAACCTAATAAAAGATTTAAACCATAAATGCATACTGTTTTGAAATGTAATACATTCCTATTTAGAAATGAGATTGCATCAGGCATTGGGTGGGTTCTGGAATCTCAAGCACATGTCAGTTGCCTGCTGTTCCTGGAGCCTGGCGGTGGTTGGTGCAGTCGTGGGTCCTTTACTGTAATTAATGGATTTCCCTTTGTCTACACCCTAGTCTTCTGCTTATCTCTAGATTGTCACTGTGGATATATTTCGCCGCCTGTAGCTGGCACTACAAACGCCTAGTGAATGTGTGTCCCGATTTCCAAGTAGCAGCTACTGCAACAGGAACATTCCTAATCCATCCCGTGGTAGCTGCTTTGCAACTTGTGGAATGAGCATTAGGTATCCCTGGTAAAGGTTTGAGAGCTGATAACAATGTAATGGAAGTCACCATCCATCTAGCAATGGATTGTTTTGAAGGGGATAAATTTTGCCTGATGTGACCATAACTGACAAAGGGTTAAGTAGTTTTCCTTGTACCTCTTACCTAGACAAAAACTTAATACCCTTCAAATGTCTAGGGAGTATAATGAACTTAAAACAAGATTGAAGGATTAGAGAAAAAAACTGAAGAGAAATGTATTTGTTAATATGACATTCAGACAGTACTTTTGGCAAGAAAGAAGGTGTGTTCTTAGGACAGCCATGTTACGAACACCGTGGTACGAACACTGACCCCTTAGCTCTGGTGGTGGGGACCCAAAGGGACTCCCCACCCCCCAGGGCTAAAAAGCTTTTTGTGTTTTTATTTTACGGCTGGTGGGTTCGCCATAAAATAAAAAAAAATACAAAGCGTGGTCTCCAGCGCTTTGTTACTTTAATGCCCTCGAGTGGGCCAAGATCGGGAGGCTTTTGTGTAAATAAGCAAGGGGGAATGCTCCTGGCCCACTCCCGTTGCCCCGGGGACTGCCACCTACCCAAGGCTTATGAGTTATATTGGGGGGGGGGCTGTCAGGATGCCCCCCTTCTGGCCAGAGACCCACCTCATCCCCAGGACAAATCTTAAATATGCGGGGATGGAGTGCACCTCCGACAAACACCACCTCCAGAGGGCGATAAATGTACCTAACGCAGAGGGGGATTTGTGGGGCTGGGGGGGGGGGGGGGGGGGGGGGGAGGCTGTAAACCACCCCCACTCCCCCACCCCGGCGCTACACTGAAATTTTATTGGGGGGGGGGGGCTGGCTGGGGATTGGACTCAAAGCCCCCTCCTCCCTACACCCCAGGGACCACTACCTCCCCGGGGCTCTATGCACAGTTGGAGAGCCCCCTCATGGAGCCGCTGATGGCTCTGGGGACCACCACTGGTGGCAGGTAGCCGTAAGGGCTTTTTATCAAACTTTTTTTATTTTTTTTTATTTACGAAAAAGATTTACTTAATAAAGATATAGGGACCGCAGGGGAGCCCTTGAGGGTTCCCTCGCAGTCCTGGATAGTCTATAAAGGGCTAAAAACTAAAAGAAAAAAAGAAAACCATAACTCAGTGTGAAGGTCAAAAACCTTCACACTAAGCTTTGGGGGTTTGAGTCCAGCTGTATTCATTTCCTTTTATTTTTTTTAAATAAAAAAATTATAGTCTTATCAAAAATAATAAATAAATATTTTATTTTAAATCAAACACAATTTTCTAATTCTAAGTATATGAGATATTAAAGCCTAAGAAAACGATTTTCCTCTCACTTTCTTGCTCTGTCTCTATTTCAATCAATTTCTCTCAGTCAGACATCCACTCAGACACTCACACACCCACTCACAGACCCACTGACACCATCACAGATCCGCGCACACATTGATGCACCCACTAAAACACTGTACCCACTCTCACACCCAGACAATCTGTCAGCCCTCTCACCCCAAAAACATCCTCTCACCCCTTTTGTCACAACCAGAGAAGCCGTGACCAACCCCCGACGCGCACAGCCAAAGGGCTGTGCGCAGCATGGGTTTGGGTGGTTAGGTGGTGTTGGCAGCAGGGTCTGGCTGCAGGCCAGGTCTTGCGGGTAACCTCCCCTGCGCACGGGTGAAGGCCATGCATGGTGCAAGGCTGGGTGCTTATAGAGGGCTGGCCTCAGGCCAACCACCGCAACGCACGGCCAGAGGCCATGCACAGTGGCGGTTGGATTAACATATAGTAATTTTCATTACTATATGTTAAAAAAAAAAAAACCTTAGAAATTCACAGAAAAAACAAAAGTTACAGGGACGTTATAGTTAGGAAACAGAATATTAAAAAACATAGAAATTCACTTAAAAAAACAAAGGTTACATGACATTATAGTTAGGCTCACATTTTAAATGTACGAAATCACAGAAATTGACCATTTATAGTTAGAATTCTCTCAAGTAACTAACTAGTGTCCTAAGGTAACTACAACTCGTGCCCCCGCCATGCAGTTTTTTTGTCAATAATGTTACTGCAAATATTAGATTAATATTATCAATAATAATATAAAAAAATTAATGAGTGCCAAAATTTGTTGGGTAATTAGCAGTGCATGGTGAGGGCATGAGTTATAGTTACTTAGGACACGAGTTATAGTTACTTGAGATAACTAACTGGTGAATTTCTATTGTTTTGTACTATAAAAATGTTAGCCTAACTAAAACGTACCAACCCTCCCCCCCCCCAATTAAAAAATAAATATATATCTTATTTCTTATTGGGACAAAAAACCTCCAAATCCCCCTTTATTAATTACCCTTACCACCCTATGCCCCTATCCACCCCTAAAATCCCAAATTCCTTAACTACCTTATACCCCTACCCACCCCCTAAACCCTAAAAAACACTTACAACCCTATATCCTAATGCACCTCCAAAACCCTAAAAACATCCCTTCCACCCAATATCCTTATCTATCCCTAAACCCTAAAAACACCCTTGGAACACAATACCGTTACCCATCCCTAAACACTAAAAATACCCTTTCCCAATACCCTTACCCTCCTTAAACCCTAAAGCTACCCTTTCCACCCAATACACTCAACCACCCCTAAACCCTAGAAAACACCCTTACAACCCAATACTGTAGTGCGTGCTGTATTATCTGGGGTAATTAGCAGTGCATATTTCTAAGTGCTCTTGGCATCATGGGGATGGGGGACAAAACTGTACACAACTATCTCCCTGATCTTATCAAAAGGGCATTCCCCCATGATTCTGGGAGTGGGTGCCGACTGGCGTAGAAGTGGCATTTGTTGTTCTCGTTCGTGACAAAGAGGTCTAGTTCTTCTTGGTTCAGCCTCCATTCGTGGCAACTCTCCAGTGTTCTGCTGAGCATGTCTGCTTGTTCCTACCACATGCTCAGCCAGTGATAATGTGTGCTGTCAGCCAGTGCCATAAGTCCTGCGCTTCTTGGGAGGCAGTCAGTGACCTTGTACCTCCTTGTTTATATAGTGCATGCTGGTCCTATTGTCTGTGCATACCAGCACTGAAGATCCTTGTATGCGAGGTAAGAAGGCCTGGAGAGTGAAAAAGGCGGCCTTGAGTTATAGGCGGTTTATATGCATGGAGCGTTCAGAGGTAGACCATTTGCCTTGGATTTCCAGGTCTTGGAGATGACCACCCCAACCTCCCAGAGAGGCATCTGTTGTGATGGTAAAGTCTGGTATCAACAGCAGGAACGTGAGGCCCTTGGAGATGTGAGGGATATGAGACCACCATTCCAGAGCCTGAATCTTTCTTGAGGTTATTTTGATGAGTTCTTCGAAAGACCCTTTTGACTGAATCCATGGCTCTTGAAGTTCCTTCTGAAAAGGTATCATTTTCAGGCATGTTAGGGGAATAAGCTTTATGGCAGAAGACACCATCCCTAGTAATGACTTGTCTCGACGGATTGAAAGGGACTTTCTGGAAATTGTGAAGCCTAGTGGAGATGCTTTCGGCTGTCATTCCAGGGAAAGAAAAGTTTTGTCCTGTTTGGTGTCTAGGATGGAGCCCAGAAACTTTATCTTTTGTAGAGGAACAGATGTTTAAAGTAAGTCCCAACCTGTGGAACAAAATCACACAATCTCTTGTCATCCTGGTCGCTTTAATAGGGCTTGCCCCGTTAGCAGCCAGTCATCTAGGTATAAAAACACTTGAAGACCATGTGTTCTGTAGGCAACTTCAACTTAGGCTAGGTATTTTGTAAATATGTGGTGTGCTGATTTGAGGCCGAATGGGAGGACTTTGTACTGGTAATGGGTACTAGCTATGGTGAAAAAGAGCTATTTGAGATGCTTTAAATGTATAGGAACGTGGAAATATGCATCTTGCAAGTCGAGAGTGGTCATATAAACTCCATGGTTTAGGAGACGCGATATGTCCATTAAGGTGACCATGCAGAATGATTGTTTTTTGGGAATTTTGTTGAGTTTTCCGAAGTCCAAAATGGGCCTTCATTCTTCTGATTTCTTTGTTACATGGAAAAACGAGAATAGAAACCTGTGCCTCTCTGGTTGAGTGGTACTTTCTCAAATGCTCCCTTGGAGAGTATTGTGAGAGATTCTTTCTACAATAAGTGAATATTGTTTGGCAGTCTGTGTAAATTCTAGGGTATGACCACAGCCAACCAGATCTAGTATCCATTTGTCAGTAGTTATTTCCCCACCAATGATGAAGATGGTTTGTAATATTTGCGCCCACTGGTTGTGGTGAGGTGGTGGTAGTTGGCACCCAGTTGAGATCATGGTTTACAGGCGGCGTCCCTGGACTGTGTGTATTGCTTTCGTCACCCTGCCTGTTTGGTGTAGACTGCTGATGGTGGCGGACAGTACAAGTGCTGTGGGTAAGGAGATCTATACTGGGACTGAAAGGGCCGATGGCAGCGCTGGTAACCTCCTTAAAGGTTTTTCT
Organism: Pleurodeles waltl; assembly: GCF_031143425.1. Classification (NCBI taxonomy): domain Eukaryota; kingdom Metazoa; phylum Chordata; class Amphibia; order Caudata; family Salamandridae; genus Pleurodeles; species Pleurodeles waltl. The sequence goes on from NC_090436.1 coordinate 255,437,249, forward strand.
ACCTATAACCACTTGCTCCTCAAAAGGGAAATCAACAGAACTGAAGTGTGCCCAAAGACTGTGCAGTGTCTGTATCTATTTTGATGGCAAGTAGGGTATCATGAATGATGATTTCCAAATATTGTCTCATCATCATATGCCATGTCGAGGATTTTTGATCGCACCTCTGGCTTAAAAGATGTTGATTTGAGCCAGCTTTGCCTCTGCAAAACGGCAGCTCCTGCCAACTGTCGAAAGCCCATGTCTTCTGAGGACGTGCGTTGCCCCTCGTGTAGTATTTTACATGCTTATGACTTCCTGTCTTCAAGTATGAGATCCATCAGGGTGCCGATATCTGACCACATTTGTGTATCGTATCAACCCAGGATGCCTAAGGAGTTTGCCGCACAAACTGTAATGGCAGACATACTGGAAAAGCACTTACTGATGTTGTCAAAGCGCCAGCTCTCTTTGTCAGGCGAAGATCAAATCGGAATACAAGGATTTTTGGAGCTCTTTTGTGCTGCTTGCCAAGTCCTCCTTGGGAAGTCCTGTACAGCAGTTAGGAGAACCCTCAGGGGCTTTATACTTGATATCAATGCATGGAATCACAGCCGCCACAGTTGCTGGAGTTTGCATCAGTTTGAGGCCTTCATCCCAGATGTGATCTATTGTAGGAATAGCTCGAATAGTCTTTCAGAACAAGCAATCTGAATGCTTCACCATAATAGGCAAGTCAAATCTTGCTGTAGCTCTTTCCATTCATTTGTGAAAAGCCACAATGTCCTCAGGAGGGGAGCCTGAGGGATGTTGTGCAGGAGGGAATGGAGTAGGAATGAGGTAATCATTCCATTCGTCTTGAGGTGGGTGGGTGTCTTGTATCTCACTCTCCTCTCTGTCATTGTCAGATGATGAAGGGTCATCCCTTGGTGGCACTGCAACAGAAGAAGCCAGTGTCATTCTTGGTAGAGAAATAGGCCTTGGTGTCGCTGAGACTGTTGGCGGAGGAGGCAGTGGTGGATTCTCTACGGTAGTCTTGAACCAATGAAAGAGGTACTTGCACTTCCTCGTCTGGATGCTCTGTGTACGTATGGTAGGATGAATATCTATTAATGACTTGTGGAGTATATGATTGTCCATAATAGGAGTCCTCTCCTTCCTCACCCTCCTCCTGATATTTTACTTGCACTTTAGATGGGCTGTTAAAGGGGCCAAATGGGCCTTTATCTTCAGAGTCTTCTAAATCAAGGAAAGTGTACGGAGGGTATGTTGACACCTTGTTGGGAGAGGTGCCCTGAGGTTTCAACTATGTTCGCTGACTAACAAAGGTTGACGGGTGTTACTGCCGAGGGAATACCTGCCAATGGTGCGGTCGACTGCAGTGGTATCAACGATGATGGTCTCGTCGACGATGGATCCATTGACAAAGGTACCGTCGTCGGTAGTAGTGATGACGATGGTCTCATAGACGATGGCCTTGTCGAGGATATAGGAGTGTCTCATTGACAGTGTTGTTATGTGCATTTTTTAGGTCATCGACGGGTCAGAGGAAGGATAAGTTACTTACCTTTAAATCCTAGTTCTCTTCCAGGGGTATCCTCATCAAAGTCATAAACACTGAATATTCCCGCCCACGTGCGGGGACCCCGGAGCATATACAAACACAAATGTATATATATGAAATATATATGAAAAATAATATTTTTGCAGAGAATTTCAATACAAATATAATAATATATAGATGTGAAAACAGCAATGCAGCCTATGTTGAGAAATAGGCTAAAAATGCTTTATTTTTTGGAGTGTTTTTTTTTTACATTGAAATCTTCAATTGAAGGTTAAAAACATTCTGTAGTCAAAGTAGAAGGCATAGAAAGTGTAAGCAATATATTTTAAAAGAGAAAAAAATAAACTGAAAATAAAGGAGCATTATTAGCCAATAGTATGCATGCAGGTTAATACAGCAGAACCCAAAAATTGGCGCCGTGCCTTTAAGACTCTGAACACCTCCAGTATCCCACCATGCCTCAGGGGTGAGAGTGAGGTGACAGTTGGTTCACAGTTAGGTCAGTACTTTTTTTCCGGTGGTAAGGAGAAATAGAATAGACAACTGAGTAGTGCTGCGCTTCTAAAAATCATGTCTGGGGAGGAGGGTGGGTTGTTTATGAGTTGGATGAGGATATCCCTGGAACTGAACTAGGATTTACAGGTAAGTAACTTATCCTTCTCTTCCAGGGGATCCTCATCAATAGTCAAACACTGAATAGATTAGCAAGCCCATCCCACACCCCTGCAGACGGAGTGATAGAAGTGCAGGAAACGTACTTGTCGTATGCAAATATATTTCTTAGAGAAGCCTGACCACTTGAGTGTCTGTTTTGGCATCCGAATCTAGACCGTAATGCCTGGTAAAAGTATGTACGGATTTCCATGTGGCAGCTTTGCAAATCTCGGAGATGGGTACATTCTTAAGAAGGGCTGCAGTCGCCGCTTTCCCTCTCGGGAGTGAGCTTTAGGTTTAGCTGATAATTGCTTGTTATCCAAATGGTACGCAGTCAGAATACACAAAACTATCCATCTAGAAATAGTCTGTTTTGAAGAAGCCTTCCCTGTCCTCATATGTCCATAATTAACAAACAAGCGATCAGATTGTCTGACTGACTTAGTTTTATCAAGGTAAAATTTGAGCACCCTCTTAAGATCCAGGGAGTGCAAGGCTTTCTCCGCCGGAGTAACAGGTTTAGGTAAGAACGTTGGAAGTGATATCGTTTGGTTGATGTGGAAGTCAGACACCACCTTAGGCAAAAAGGATGGGTGGGTTCTTAGAACTACTATCGTGGAACACCGTGAAGGGTTCCCTCGAACATAGACCCTGAATCTCATCAACCCTTGTAGCCGAGCTAATGGCTACCAGAAAAGCGGTCTTCCACATAAAGTGTTGTAAAGAAGCTTTGTGGATGGGCTCAAAAGGAGCGGCCATAAGCCTAGACAAGACCACATTCAATTCCCATGGAGGAGAGGGTTTACGAATCGGTGGAAAGACTTTTTTCAATGCCTCTAAGAAATCTTCAACCACTGGCATAGTAAAGAAAGACTTTTGAGAGTGCGACTTACGATAAGCTGTAATGGCAGCTAAATGTACCTTAATGGAGGAAAACTGCAGCCCTGACTTCGCAAGATCTAACAGGCAAGGTAAGATAACATCCCCCGGGCCAAAATAGGACTGTAATCATGCTGCCAGCACCACATGTAAAACCTTTTCCATTTGAACGCAGAGGAGCGTTGTGTCAATGGTCTTTTAGACTCCTTTAAAATATCAATGCATTCCTGCGAAAGCCCTAGATGTCCATTTTGCAGGTATTCAGCAGCCATGCTGTCAAGCTCAGAGAGGGAAGGTTGGGATGTAGAATTCTACCCCCTAATCTGTGGAGAAGATCTGGTCTGCACGGCAGCCTCTTGGGAGGTTGTTCTGACAACTGGAGGAGGTCTGTGTACCAGTATTGCTGTGGCTATTGGGGGCTGTGAGTATCATTCTCGTTTTGGACCTGTAAGACTTGTTGATCACCACAGGTATCAGGGGGATCGGTGGAAAAGCGTGGGGAAATGTCCCTGACCAGTCTCAAAAGGGCATTCCCCTTCGTCCCTGGATGGTAGAACCTGGATGCGAAGTCTGGGCATTTTTTGTTGACGTCGTCTGCAAACAGGTCTATTTGAGGCTGACTCCACCATTGGAAGATGTCTGCTTAGACGTCGTCGTTAAGTACCCAGTCGTGGGAGTCTATTAGACTTTGACTTAGGAAATCTTCTTTTGAGTTTTGTTCTCCTGGAAGGTGGACTGCTGTGGGAGACATCCCCCTCGCTATTAGTCCGTGCCAGATGGTCTGAGACTCTCGGGACAGAGAACAAGTGTCAACCACTGATTGCATTTTCACCATCTCATCATCAGTATGAGATCCAAATAATGAGTTCCCATTAAAAGGCAGGTTCAGGATGCTGTGTTGTGCTTCCTGCTTTAACCCTGTAAGACGTAGCCACGAGGACCTCCTTGCACAAATACCATGTGCGTAGCCATGAGCTGCATCTGCAGCAGCACTAATAACTTGGTTGGACACTAAACTCCCCTCCTGAAGGATCTCTTGGAAATCTTGCCTATCTTCCCTAGGTAATTTTTCTATGAACCTGTTCAGAGAGTCCTACAAAGAACGGTCGTATCTTCCCAACAGTGCAGAGGCACTGGAGACCTTCATGTATGCTCCTGAAGAGCCACACATTTTCCTGCCCAATGAATCTAGATGTTCACTCTCCTTATCTGGAGGGACCGTTGATGATGATGCCACCGAATGAGTCTTACCAGCAGCAGCTAAAATCACAGTCTGGAGGTGGATCAACCCTGAGAACCAAAGGATCCTGGTCTGGGGCTTTATACTTTTTCAGTATCCTAGCTGGAGCGGAGCGTAGGCTAGCAGGGGTCAGAAATGTGTCCATAGCCAGTTGTAGAAGACCAGGAACCAGTGGCAATAACTGTCTGGACAAGGCACGATGATGTAGGGTCTCAAAAAGTACAGACAATTAAGTAGTTGGCTCTGGAATATCTATATTAAGCTTCTGGGCCCCTCTAACCAACACCTCGTTGAAGGCTGCAATATCGTCAACTGGCAATACTCATGTCTGGGGGGAGTTAGTCAGAGCTGGCGAATAATTTTTGATGGACGACTCTGATGCCGTAGACCACGAAGGAGACCTGAGTCATCGTTGCCGTGATCTAGTTCTAGACCGCTGCCTGGATCGCGACCTACTTCTGGTGGATCACCTTGACTGGCTGCGCTGGCGTCTAGGACTGGGCTGGTCCGAAGTTGGCTAGCGTTCAGGTATCGTTGGTGAAGGCGTTTGAGGTAAAGACGCCAATGGTGAATAAAGGTGCGAATATTGAGAGTCTGGAGAAGCCGATGTCTTATTAAGGCTTTCCAACCACCTCGGAGACAAGTTTATAGGTGAGAGGTGTCCTACCGATGACGCTCTTCATTCCCCCGAAGACCCACTCTGAATAGTGTTGAGCGAGACTTCCCTGTCTTCTCAGGTCTCGACATCAAATGCCTCGACGACGAGTGGTGGCCCGTTGCAGGAATATGCTTCGACGTTGAGTGTTTTGACGTAGAACGATGGGCAGACGGAGAAGAGTGTCTCGGCGCCGCATGATGAGGGGACCTCGACCTAGTTCTTGAGGCCGACTTCTACGGCGGGTGTCCCGACGTCGGAGGATGACTAGCCTTCGACGGCATGTGAGCACTGATGTGCCTGCTCGACGTCGATCGGTGTGTGGCCGTCAATGGAGAACTAGTTGAGTCTTCGACATCAGGTCTTTCAACTTCGTTTGAGTCGCCGTCGACGGCAGTGTGCTCTTCGACACCCGGTGATGCAACGATGGAAGGGATGTCGTCGACGGTGAACAGACTGGAATTTACCTACGGGCCGACGTCGAACTGGCTCGCTACTGTTCAGAAGAGTCTTTAGAAGTCTTCTCTCTTTCATGCAGACCATGTAACCGAATCCTTTCTCTGTCCTCGAGAGTTCTTTTGGACAGATTCTTACAATGTCTGCAGGTGTCCGGACAGTGACTCTGAGGCAAACATACCATGCACACAGAGTGTGGGTCTGACTGGACCTTCTTCCCACAAGGAGGACATTTCACAAAAAGTGAAGGCATATTTGTGAGAAAAAATTATCACTACTCACGAAATATGAAGAACCATTGAGTAAAGCTGAAAAAAAATAATAATAATAGTTTTAGATAATTTTTCTGGCCAAATAACCAGAAAAATTAGAGCTCAATGTTCCGGGATCCTCACAGAAGAAGCCGGAAAAAAGAACTGACCTAACTGTGAACCAACTGTCACCTCACTCTCACCCCTGATGCATGGTGGGTGCTGCTGTATTAACCTACATGCATCCTATTGGCTAATAATGCTCCTTTATTTTCAATGTAGTTTTTTCTTTTTTTAAATATATTGCTTTACACTTTCTATGCCTTCTACTTTGACTACAGATTTCAATGTATGTTTAAAAAAAAAAAAACTCCAAAAAAAGAAAGCATTTTTAGCCTGTTTCTTAACAGAGGCTGCATTGCTGTTTTCACATGTATATATTATATTTGTATTGAAATTCTCTACAAAAATATGATTTTTCATATATATTTCATATATATATATACACTTGTGTTTTTATATGCTCTGGGGTCCCCGCATGTGGGTAGGAATATTTAATGTTTATGACTATTGATGAGGATCCCCTGGAAGAGAAACATGTTTAGCAGACTTTGCAGATTAAGTGGTAGGCTCAGATGAGAGTCTTTGTGGAGACTTTTGAAATGTTCTCCTTTTTGGCATTGTCTGTCAGAGACCCAAGATGAGAAGTCTTTAGGGCCTTTCTGGCTACCTTAGAGGACCCTTGGTCCTGGGATCTTGCCCTTTTGTAAGAGTGAGCCGAGGTGTCTCTCCCCTAATCTGAAGAAATATTGTTTTGTGGCTTGGTCTTTTGTAGCCACAAAAGAAGTCTTGCCTCTCTGTCTTTTGTGTCTTTGAAGAAAAAGTCCTGCATTCCTTGCAATCCCAAAGTTTGTGGTCAGGTTGAAGGCAATATAGGCAGTGTTTATGTGGATCATCCACATGTAATTTCTTCTTCCCACAAGATCTGCAGGATCTAAAGACCCCTTTAAAAAAAATATTAAACATCTTAATGCTCAGGGAGACTCGACTCGCATGACGTGTGGTAGAAAGTCTGAGACTGGAGCTTCTGTGCTAAGAGTTCTAAAGGGTGCAGTTACTCGATTGGCTGGATTTCAGGTCTTTTCTAATGATGCAGCTCTGAAAGTGAATGCACTTTAACACTGTTTTCTACAGAAAGTTTCTCTATTCTGCTATTTAATGGTAATACTGGAGAAGGGAGCCAACTACGACCTTCGTAGGCAACATCCCACTCACACACATTTCTAAAGCTGCAGGCATCTGTAAAGGAGTGACACAATCCACTGTACACAAACAAAACCATCACTTTGTGGACATTTATGCCAGCAATTCACCTACGTCAAGCAAACTGTACTTTTCACTCCAAACTTCCACTATTGCTTCAAGCAAGCCACTGTTTTAGGACTCGGGGTGAACCTTTACAGTTTATGCATAGCATGTGATCTACAGCAGCACATGCTTCAGAGGAAATCAGAACTTACCGGTAAAAATCTGCAGTGCTGTAGACTCACATGTGCCTTCCCAACTCTCCTTATACAACCTCACGGTACAACATTAGACTGTCCTTTCGAAATATATGTTCGCCGACCAATACAGACTTCACAGCTTCATACCTGTACACATATTTGCACTCACAAATACGGGAAAAACAAAATCAAAGGTGGAGTCTTTGTACTAGTGCATTGTGGGTTCCCAAAGAGGTATCAGGTGTCCCCTCAAATCAAAAAACCTGTCTATAAAGAAAAACAACTTGCAACATCGGCACCAAACACTAGGTTAAAGGAATTTGCACAGCATGTGGACGTGCTGCAAACATGTAAATATAGATATAAACATATACAGTCAGCCGATCCCTTAATACAGGACCTTTTGATCGCAGTTTCAATACCATAAATCCTTGCACATAACTAATGAGAAAGTCACTCAAATATGGACCTGGGCAGGTGATTCTATAATTTTAAGGCCTAAAGATCATCTTAACGTCTACACTCCCTTTAACGCCACACATCACCATCAGCTCCTCAAATATATATCACTCCAAAGAAACAGATCACAGATTTTTTACTGCGGGACCCATACCTCACCAAAAGGTTGCATATTGTTATAACATACGCCTTTACCACATAGATGGCTTTTGCGCGTGTGTGTTGTATTTTTGGGGGGAGGCAGGGAGAATTGGGTAATTTATGCAATAGATATTGAAAGTATAAATGGAATATAAATCAGAAGGACGCGATCTAAAAAGGCGTATGATTATAAAATAAATGAATAAAATAAAAATGACATCTCAAAACTAAATTAAAAACATGAATTAAAAGCAGAAATGTAAGCAACGACTGACCTGCCAGCCCTGGCACTTAAGTGGCTACCTTCCAGGTGGATGCGCACTTGCACAAAAACAAACTACCTTCACTCAAAGTGAAGACAGCCATTACATAAAGTTGCCTGACCCACTGCCCCATGGGATAGGCTGTAGTGTGCGAAGAAAGAAAGATGTGAATGACATTTAACCAGGCCAAAGTATTAAGAAGGCAGAGCTTCTTTTTTTTTTTTTTTTGTTTTATAAAACATGTGGCTGGACGGCAGACCTAATATACAGGGAACTTGCAATCTTCTGGCTGACTGCATTACTGGATTTCAATCTATAATCATCATTTAATTGGCTCTTTCTTCATGATGGAAAGCCGATAACAGACCATCTCTTAGTCAATGGAGCTTCATATACTAAACACATGCTGTGTACTCTAGTCTGGACATCATCCAGTCTCCTAGGTCCAGATCACAAAAATTCTGAAACAAGATGAGCATTTTGAATGTACCTTTCTGGGGAAATGCCTCCAGTGGGTTGAATTTCACTACAAGCTTGAAGCCTCCATCCTTTGGGTTGATGAAGTAGCCTGAACAGCAACTCTCTCCTCTCTAATAAGCCTGCACCCACTTGAAGGCATCCTTGACCTTCAGATAGCTGACTTTTTGCAGCAAGACTGCAGACTAGTCCACAGTCACTCTGATGTTCAGGGTGGAAAGAAAGGGCAGGATGTTTCCCCTTTGCAGCCACTGCAACACAGAAAGAGGGGTTTGAGGACAGCCGTTTAGTGTAAATGGCCTAAGAAGCCACCACAAATACTACCCTGAAAGGACTGACCGTGTTGCTGCTGCACAGGTTGAACAGGCAGGCACCTTCCCTAGGCAGCCCCCCAAGATAACCCCTAAACATCCTGTACTGTTAATGGAACTGTTTGGCGGGAGACAAGAGCAACAAGAATCATGCTGTGGCTCAACAGTCCGTAAATCTTTCAACAGTCAAATCAGCCTTCTCTTGAAACAATCTGGACCTATCAAGAACCATGCTCATAAGAGATGCCTGTTGACTGCATACAGGCGAACCTTATAAGTACTTTATTTGTGCCAACATCTCTACCCACATGGTCCATGGTGTCCAACCCTCCACATAAGCCATTCTTGGCCACGTCCTTGCCATCATGCATGTTTTTTGAGAAAAAAAAAATGTGCTGGCCATTTCCCATAAAACAAGTGTACATCTGCCATGAAGGCACAGGGTTCAAGGATTTTAAGGTTAAACGTGCAAAGAAAATATTATTCTATTTACCAAAGAATTCATGCTCAGTTAGTCAGAAAGGCGTGTACTACCAGGCTTTCGGTGTAAGATATATTATCAAAAAATGGGGATCATAAGGGGCTGGTCTGTGTTTAAAAGTTGACTGACCGGACGTCCCAAGCACAGCTTGGACCAAGTGGCCATAAGGGTGTTGGTACGAGTCTCCATGAATGGAAAAAGAGGCTCAAAATAAGTTGGACCTGAATGAAGGATGTTGGTTAACAATTCTCTATTGATTTTAACAGCAGGCAACTAAGAATCAAGTACTTCTCTTACCCTTTGCCAAAAATACTGCAAAAAAGACACCTCCTTCCATTAGTGGCCCAGGTGGTGATTCTAGCTCAATCGCCGAGGGATGAATCTAGCCCACAGCTGATCTGAAAATGTAGGTATAGCTGATCATTAGTATGAACACGGTGGACCAGGCTGTTGGCCTCCCCATGATCATCAGTGCCATGTGGTGTATTTTGCATTCCCTGAACGGTATCAGAGTCTGAGCCAAATAAAGATTCTAGCATCTCATAGCACTCGTGCAAAGGCAAGGATTAGAGTACATTTGCAAATTGACTATTTGCACCTTTGTTATTTTTTTTTTTTAGTGTGGCAGGGGTCTGGAGTGAACCGCTTATGGTTCGGGGGCAAGGAAAATGGGGGTTGTCACTGGTGGAGTCGGCACAGAAGGGACTGAAATGGATCCTTGGGCCAGAGTGAAAGTATGAAATAGCAATAGAATGGGCTAGGGAAAGGATCCCCCAAGGTCAGCTGGTGTTACAGGAAGGCTACCAGCAGAAGTTCAACTGTAGCTATTTGTGGTTTCATGGTGCCTGAAGGGAGCTGGAAGCGCCTTAAAGAGCTGCAGCATGTCGTCCTTGAAGGCCGTAAATTGCTGCAGGTACACAATGGCCCAGGAAATTCAGGCTCTGCCGGGACCAACTTTGAGACCACATCTGAGTCAGAAGACACTTGCTGGGTATAATCTTCCAACTGAAGGCCTTATGCCTTGTGGCCTAATTCAGAGTGGCGTGCTGCAGTAGAGTACCGCTTGGCTTTGTTGTGCTTGTGGTGCATCTTCAACTTACTGGAAGACTTAGAATCTTAACAGGTCTTCCCGGAGGACTAACTCCTTGAAGAGGATAGTGAAAGGCCCATTGACTTTGAGCTGGGGCAAGATCTAGGTTCTGGTCAAGACCTCTTCTTACTTATTGTGATGTAGAACCAAACCAGATTGCTAGTGGATTACCCTGGAGTATACATGGCAGCCTTTATCACACAACTGAGTCGTTACCAGAGCCCAAACACCAAATGCACAGTTAAGTTGGGTGTGTGACTGACACCTACTTCCTGCAGTCACTGCACAGCTTGCATCCTGTCATTTTTTGGGAGAGACATCTTTCTGGCACACTGACATACGTTAGAAGTCACCTGAAAACCAACAAATTTGGGAGTGGAGCTCCAGATCCCCCACTGTTGGACATCAAAAGACAGGAATTGGCATCAATTACAAGAGTGGCATTTATATGCAGCTTACTTTGGGCAGTACAGAGTCATGGTGGAACTATAAGGTGCCACCTACCCACATGCTGCAACACTTCTGAGAAAGTTCTCCAGATTCAGTCGGACGCCTGGGAATATTCTTAAGGTTAGAAACGTGCTGCTAGAAGTATCCATCAAAATTTCCATTAAACGGTGACCCCCAATTGCACTCAACACAACCCCTATAGGACACAATAAAGAGGACTCTGTACAACTGGGTCTCAACATGCTCACAAAAGCATTTAACACTAATCAACAGCACCATGGCCAAATACTCAGGTTTTTGAGTGATGAGGGTTCGAGCCCTCCTCAAGTAACAACCACAATGCCTGTCAGGGTGAACCACAGAAGTCACTAAATTAACCAATGTTTAAACCTCTGGTAGCTTGGCACAAAAACAGACACTGAACGCAAAGGCATTATGTAAAGTATTTAGCAGCACTTAAACAGAAATAATGTGAGAACACAGCACAAGAAAAATCCCAAACCAATGTAGAAAAATAGAACACTAGAAAATCTCCAGCTGGAGAAAACTGCAGGCTGTTCCTGATGAGGTCTCCATGAGGCCAGACATCCCTGCAAGGAGCCAGTGAATAAAATGTGCTGCTGCAGAGAAGAACGTAGCAGAAGCTACTTGCACAGTCAAGTCAGCTGGCAATGCTCTTTTGGTGAATCGGTGAACAGCTAGGTCCTGGTCTTCTCTGGGCTCTCAAGGCCCCTTTTGGTTGTTTGGGCACCTTTTAGCAGCACTCTCCGGGGTCCAGGAATGGGTGAGCACCACTTGGAGGGTAGGACTGGCTTCAAGCAGGGTCCAGGTGCAGCGTTCAAGTTGTTGGAGCTTGTCCCTGTAGCTCAGAACAGGAGGCCAGCCAACCAGCCCTTGGAGTTACTCTGGTAATCCTGGGTTCAAGCAGCAAGGCAGTCCTCCAGCAGCTGGGCAGTCCTCTGAAGTGCACGACAGGCCTCCCAAGTGGCTTTCACATGTCCAGGAGTGAATTTAAGAGGGGGTCTGAGGGTCCTATTTTTATACCTTGCCAGCTTTAAGTGGTAGAAACTTCTGGAGTCAACCCCCCTCTCTCTTATATAAGGTTCTGGAATTACCCTCCTTCAAGAATAAGCTTTAAGCGACAGGGGTCATAAAAGGCTAGTGTGAACTTCTTTGTGAGTGTGCTAAGGAAGCTCCTTTGAAATGTAAGTGGGGCAGGGAACCACTCCACACTACAAATCCTGGCAGGATGGCCCATCTTACTAACACTTAATCCCTCATTGTGTCATTATGTGGGAGAAAAACAGAGGACAACTTTCATGCAAACCATAGTCATGTGGTCCAGGAGACAGGCACCAAATGGTTAGACCAGGAAATTGTTTCAGAATTGTGACTTCAAATCCAACTTTACCATTGAAGAGGATGGTAAATTTTAAGTCTTTAGAGACTACACATGACATTTTTACCAAACAAAAGTAATCACTTATTAAAGTAATAAGGTAGCCCAATGTTATGCAATTGGAGAGGTAGGCCTCACAGTATTGAAAAACAAATTTAGGATTTTTCAACTACCAGGACTTGTAAAGCTTAAAAGTACAGGTCCAACTTCCTAAATAAAATGCATCCTGCCCCATGTGATGGGACTACTGTAAGGGGTGACATGCATACTAAAAAGGGAGGTTTAGGCTTGGCAAAGAGGTTATTTTGCCAGGTCAAATTGGAAGTTTAAATTTGGAAACAGGTTGCAGGGACAGGCCCAAGACACGTTTTAAAAACCTACTCAAGGGGGTGGCACAGTAAGTGCAGCAGGCCCACTACCACCATCTATGTTACAAGCCCTGGGTACATGTTGTACTATTTTGCTAGGGACTTAGGTCAATTACATTTGTCAACCAGTCTTTGGTTTAATAATTGAAACATGGAATATAAAATAACAGACTCCATTAATGCTGCAATGGCATAGTAATTCAATATATAAATATGTTTAACATTAAAAACTGACCTGAGAAGGTTGCTTAGGTGCTGATCTTTCCATCCAAAAGTTTCCTCCACTTAACACAAAAAAAAATATATAAAAGAGCTGCCACATATTTTATGGGTCCTGCAAGTCTCTGTTTTTCTGCAGTACCTTCATAGAAGTATTGTTAAAAGTGAAACGTTTATGTAATTGATGTAAAATATGACGTTAGAGAATATCTGAAGACCAGTCTAGCAGTCGAGAATAGTTGCAATGTAAAGAACGTGGGGGAGAATTGTCCAAGGGAATTACAGATTGGCTTTTGGCCCAAGGAAAATGGGAAGAATATTTATAGACAGGTGAATGGTGGAGGCGGCTGCGTAGGCACAGAGGTGCCCTATACCGTTCCCAGGACTACAAAATAAATACTCAATTAAAACAGGAGTACTACTGATCTGAAATTTCTCAAACAAAAGAGAGAAAAAGAACTTCCAGAAAAACACTATAATGCAACAAATCAACATAGTATTTAAACATTCTCTAGAACGTAACAAAATAAAATGTACTGCAACTGCAATCAAAACTCAGATTTCAAAAGCCATAAGCTTAACTCACCTCTTCAGCAATAACTGTCTGAAGTTTCCAGTGGAGGGATTGATGGTCAGATGATGAGACAAATAGTTGCACAAACGAGCTCCCATGTAGGAGAAATTTGGAAGAGCTGTTGCCTTTTACAACATATTAAGAGAGAAGAGAAATACAATAAAGATGTTCAATTAGTTTGTTTTCCAGATAAAAAGTTAAACAAATAATCCTTGGTGTTAACACAAAATGACAGGTTATTGCATTTTTTTACAGCACCAATTCCAGTGTTAGTGTGGTCTGGTAGTGCAGTCATTTGGCTCAGAGTGCTTTTCTAAATTATTTTGTTTTGCTCAGTTATCCAATCATGGTTTCTTACATCTATTTTGTGCTTGTCCACCTCTACATTTGCAAAGTAAGACCTGCATGGCGTGAAGTTCCACATCACAGTACACAGGCATTGGCAGAGCCAATAGGTTTTGCCAATGGGAAAGCTAATGGCTTTGTCAATTTCTTTTAGCCATGTAGTACAGCAGCAATTGTTTTTAAAAAAGTAAGGAAAAAAAAGAGCTGTGACGTGCCCAGCACTGACTAAGAAGGGCAGTAATTGCGAAGGTGGAAGGGGCAAGCATCAGAGGGAGGGGCGGACTAGAGAAGCAACAACGCAGGAGGGTGGGTGCAGGACATGCAACAATGTGGGTAGCGGGAAGAAGAAAGTGCAACTGAAAGGGAAAAAAAGCATCTCTGAAAGCAGAGAGCGGTTGAAGAACACACAGCAAGGGAAGCAGTACTTGGGTTATGCTCATATGAAGAGGAAGTGAAGCTGGCACCTGCTGATCAAGCCCCCTAAGTAAATAAAATGTCTTGCAAGTGACAGTGCATGCTCTGTCTCCAGGAGACCTGAAGTATAGGTATGGGTGTGCAACAGGGAGGGGGCAAACTGGCACAGAGGTGAAGGCACCCGCCAATACAAAGGGCATGAAACAACTGACATTGCCCCCAAAACATTTGTGCACTTCCTGAGGGGGAACAGCCTTTACCTCTCAGTTGAGCAGCATACAGGTATGTATTTGAAACTTTACCGTGCAGTTAAGTATTTTCTTGAATACTATATTTTTTAAGTTATTTAAAAAATTAATTAGGGTTTAAGGATGGACAGAGGTAAAGGGAGATGAGGGTGACTTGTGGGTTGCGGGGTGGGTAGAGCCAACGGTAAGCGAGGATGACTTGAAGGTTATGGCGTGGGTAGAGGTAAAGGGAGGTGAAGGCCAGTGGGTTCAGGTGCAGAGGTAAGGGGAGGGGGAGGTGAGGGTGACTTGAGGACTCAGGGGTGGGTAGAGGTAAATGGAAATAAGGGTGACTTCAGGGTATGGCGCGGGTGGAGGTGAGGGTGACTTGAGGGTTATGGGGAGGGTAAAAGTAAAGGGACATGAGGGTGAATTTAGGGCTCAAGAGTGGGCAAAGGTAAGTGAGGGTGACTTAAGGGCTCATGGGGATAGAAGTAAAAGGAGGTAAGGATTACTTGAGTGCTCAGGGGTAGGAAGGGGTAAAGGGAGGTGAGGGTGATTTGACTGTTCAGTGGTAGCCAGAGGTAGAAGGAGGTGAGGGCTACTTGACTGGATAGTATGATATGATACAATTTGTTACCGTACAATATAGGATTGGATGGTCTTATTTTATAGTATGGTATTGCTGTTACTGTATGGTATGTAATGATATGGTCTGTTACTGTACAGTATGTTATAATATGCTATTGTATGGTATGGACTGTCACTGTATTGTATGGTATGGTTCTTATTGCACAGCATTGTATGTTTATGGTAGGGTTTGTTATTGTATAATATAGTATGTTATAGTCTGTTATTGTATAGTGTGGTATGTCATGGCTTGTTATTGTACAGCATGGCATGGTATTGAGGTGTACAAATTGTAAACTGCTAACAGAACACACACTTGTTTTTATGCAAATGTCGATATTACTAGTTGATACAAATAACAAACATGTAACTTGGGTATGCTTTCCCAAATTGGGTAGAAGATGTCATTACACTTAATACGAAAAAAATGAGGACGAGTCAAACAAACACACCCTTAGTGAATGCTGCAACATCTAACTTTACTAAATGTAATGAACTGTATTATGTGGCTCCAAAAAGACTGTCAGGAGAAAAACGGATTACTGAAAACAAAAGTTTTGAAAACAATTAGAACGCTAATTCCGAGCAAGGGGAGCAGCAAACCCAAGACGAAAAATCAACAAGCATTTGCAATCCAATGGGTCTCGTGTTTGCTCGTTTTAGAGCTATTAGCGCTGTAAATTCCTAACTGGACTTTTCATGCCACAAATTGAAAATGAAAAGTAAAACAATTGACATAAGCAAGCTGATTCAAATCGCCACGGCCGCCAAGAGCATGAGCGCAAAGGAAACACAAAAGGAAAAAAGTTTGCTCGCAGTCAAACATATCAGCAAACATTCAATTATCCATGTAACAGGTAACAAAACTGCCCCAAGGAGAGACAAACGTAAAGCATTTACCAATGATAACAAAGGATCTTTGAAAGGCAGACCATGAACGAGTGATAGTGATGGCCATGCAGTGGGTGTGGTTAAAAGCCCACAGATAGATTACAATAGGCCAGAGCGCATGCTCGCTCGAACTAAAAATGAAGGGGCATAAAAGCAACCAAAGAAACAAGATAGGGTAGTGTACGTACTTTTAAAAGTAACATACAAACAATGCACCCTCACAAAAAAAGGCACCACAATCCCAGCACATGCAGCATGAATGAACACTAAACAAGAAATCAATCAATCCTTGTTCCATGCTCTAGAAATGAGAACAAAAACACAAAGACAAAGCGAAGCTGCCATGCACAGACACACACCTACCAATGAAAAGGAAGAAACCAAGAGTGACAATGAAGCCAAACCAAGCCCCTTTTTTTCAGATATTTTCTTTTTTTTTTTTCTTTTCTTTCTTTTCAACAGATTGGGCCAAGTGACAGCACGTGAGCTCACTCAGGCCAGAGAAAACGATCTGAGCAGGGATCTGCTTGTGAGGAATGGTGTGAGGGCTTTTTGGGAACGTTCAAATAAAAAGCAAGTCTAACCTCAAAACTAGGTGGCAGGATAGTGCATAGCTTGTAACCCACAACACCACACGCTGTAAGCAGGGAATATGTTTGAAATTAATCCTCTATTGGTTTGCAAAATAGAACAGTGAAATATACTAAGGATACAAAATCAAACAGTGCTACCACTTTGTAGGGACAAGACTCGACCTTTAACTCACTTTCACAGTGAATGCGCAGAGTGTAGATTTTCTGACACAGAGCGGTATGATAAATGCTACCTTATGAAGAATTGTTCTCATAGTTTTGTTACTGGTACAGGATTTGAGCAGAGGTGTGTGAAATATGAGAAGGTTTATATTACTTCTTTGCAAGTAGTTAGCTGGTTCAATCGGTTCTGCATCGCTGGTACAGGGCTAGGGAATCAATGGGTCAGAGAACTTGCGCTTTGTAGTTCAAATAGTCTAAATGTGTAGTGAGCACAACACACCCACCACTAACACTGGAGAATGAGCTACACTTAATTTTATGGCAAGAACGGAGGCTCATATTATGCTTTCTCTTTTCTATTTATTTTAAATAGCAGTATGGTCAAAAACTACAAATCCTAAAATGCTAAGAACAGTAGCCAATGGGAAACGAAACTAAGGGCCATATGTACGAACACTTTTTCCCATAGACACAGAATGGGTAAAAACCTTTGCTACATATGGCCCTTAGTCCTTAATAGTAAACCAGTCAACAGCGAAAGCACCCAAGCTTGTAGTTATCTTGCCCACGAACAGCCCTCTTTTCTTGCTGCTCGCAACACTCTGTTTACCCGCGCGCTCGTACTAGACGGCTTGTAGCTGCACACCCCGGTCTTTCTTTTGCGCTCGGCTCGAGCGTTTCATACCATGTTGTAGCGTTCCCCTCATCACGTGTCGCCATTTTAGAACAACGCTTGAGGCTAACCCTGCACCTTTCCTCACCTGCTATAACAGAGTGTTTTATTCAGCTCTGCTCCGGTTTTAGCCTCCGTTATCTCCTGAGGCTGTTCTCTTACTTCAGGGAGGTTTTCCCTTTCTCCGGTATCAGTCACTCCCCTTTTCCCCTCCCATAGGCGGAGTTTCAGTCCTTCTGTCAGCTAATGGGGATTTTAACCCTTTCTGTACTGTTTTCAGGCAATGTCTGTCTGCTTATAATTTTACAATGGAAATCGACAGTTCACCAACGGATGACAACCTAAATGAGGAGGAGGATTTTGTTAAATATAATTTAAATGACTATTCAAGCCTCAGTGGAGCAGGCAGTTTCTGCCTCTATGAATAAATTATCAAAGAACCTTGAAAAATATGTGTTTAACCTAGTGTCCAAGATGATTTTGGCCCAGTCTGCGGGAGATAGCAGAAAGCGCCCTCTCCCCAAAAATTCCTCAAAAATGGCGCTGATGGTTAGTGACACTTCCTCACAAAAGGCGGAGGACATGGCTCCTCACAGGCCTCCCTTAAGGGAGGGGATTTCCAATATTAAATAATCTTCCAAATGTTCCAAGAAGACTAAACATATTTCCTCCCCTATAATCATCTCTAAGATACTGATGACGAGTTGGGTGATGCAGCCTCAGAGGCTGACAAATCAGATGAGGACAACGATGATCCTTTTAATGCTCCTCCTCCAAAAAAAGTCGACATTCTTACCATAAATCAAAATCTTTCCTCCCTCCAATCTCAAATCTACTTAATTTGCTCTCTTCCTCTCAGACCTCGGGTTCATCATCAACCTAATCTGCCTTAATCCCACGGCAACAAATAGAATTCCTAGGCTTCCTCGTAGACTCCGTCTCCGCAACTCTTCACTTCACCCCTGCAAAGGCAAAATCTATCAAATCAGAAATCCTCCAGATTTTACGTTCAACCCAGTTTTCTCTCAGAACCTTAGCAAGAATAGTCAGACTCCTCTCCTCTTCAATTCAGGCTATTTTCCCAGGGCCCCTTCATTATCGAGCTCTTCAAAGACTACAAAATCTGACATCTTCAGAAAGGTCTCACTTACAGATGTCATTTCCCTAGACCAAGAATCTCAAATAGAGTTGCAATGGTGGCTAGACCATTTAGACGCTTGGAACGGAAGAACCATTTTTGCATCAGCCCCAGAACTTGTATTGGAATCGGATGCAAGTCATTCGGTTTGGGGTGCCCAGTGTGGCCCGATTTTGACTGGAGGTACATAGTCACTAGAGGAGTCCAGGTTGCATATCAATTGTTTAGAGATACCTGCCGGCTCCTTTGTGATCAGAAGCCTCGCAAAAGACACGGTCTCTTGTTCTGTTCTCCTCAGGATGGACAACATTTCTGCTGTCTGTTACATCAACCTCTTGGGAGGCACCAAGTCCAAACCCTTGGCGGATCTTCTGCCTCCACAACATAATCTTGGTGTGTGCAGAGTATTTACCGGGCGACCTAAACACTGTAGCGGACTGGCACTCACGTCATTTCCAAGACTCGAGCGACTGGAAACTACATCCTGAAATATTCAACTCTATTCATCAACAATGGGGTCCCTTTAAAATAGATCTCTTTGCTTCCCCTCTGAATGCGCACCTTGCTCAATTTTTCAGTTTGAGCCCAGATCCATTGGCCTTAGCATCCAATTCTTTTTCTCAAGACTGGTCAAACTCTCTCAACTACGCTTTCCCTCCTTTTATCATGATCAGCAGATTATTGGCCCAAGTCCGACGTCAGGGAGCAATATCCGTTCTCATAACCCCTTTCTGGCAATCTCAGGTGTGGTTCCCCACCCTTCTAGAACTCTCAATAGAACCTCCGTACCTTCTCCCTTCTTTCCCTCACCTCCCCTCGAATCCTCAAGGTCTCCTTCACAACCTCATTACAGACAATCTTTTAACACTCTCAGCCTGGAAAATTTCAGGGATCCTCATCCAGTCCCAATGATTTCAGAAGAAGCTTCAAACTTAATTAACCAATCATGGGCTCCAGGAACTAACAAAGCATCCAGAACCGCATGGTACTTATGGGATAGCTGGTGCATGGGAAAACACCTTGATTCCCTTTCAGCGGATGTATCCACTATAGTCAACTTTCTAGCCGCACAAGCCAGCAAAGGTAAATCCTATTGTACCATTAACCTATATAGATCAGTGTAAGGAAATGCCTCCTTGGCATGGTTGCCCCCTGACTTTTTGCCTTTGCTGATGCTATGTTTACAATTGAAAGTGTGCTGAGGCCTGCTAACCAGGCCCCAGCACCAGTGTTCTTTTCCTAACCTGTACTTTTGTATCCACAATTGGCAGACCCTGGCATCCAGATAAGTCCCTTGTAACTGGTACTTCTAGTACCAAGGGCCCTGATGCCAAGGAAGGTCTCTAAGGGCTGCAGCATGTCTTATGCCACCCTGGAGACCTCTCACTCAGCACAGACACACTGCTTGCCAGCTTGTGTGTGCTAGTGAGGACAAAACGAGTAAGTCGACATGGCACTCCCCTCAGGGTGCCATGCCAGCCTCTCACTGCCTATGCAGTATAGG
The DNA here is from genome assembly GCF_031143425.1 of Pleurodeles waltl. Taxonomy (NCBI): domain Eukaryota; kingdom Metazoa; phylum Chordata; class Amphibia; order Caudata; family Salamandridae; genus Pleurodeles; species Pleurodeles waltl. Next base: position 255,457,244 of record NC_090436.1, read on the forward strand.
TAAGACACCCCTCTAGCAGGCCTTACAGCCCTAAGGCAGGGTGCACTATACCATAGGTGAGGGTACCAGTGCATGAGCATGGTACCCCTACAGTGTCTAAACAAAACCTTAGACATTGTAAGTGCAGGGTAGCCATAAGAGTTTATGGTCTGGGAGTTTGTCAAACACGAACTCCACAGCACCATAATGGCTACACTGAAAACTGGGAAGTTTGGTATCAAACTTCTCAGCACAATAAATGCACACTGATGCCAGTGTACATTTTATTGTAAAATACACCCCAGAGGGCACCTTAGAGGTGCCCCCTGAAACTTAACCGACTATCTGTGTAGGCTGACTAGTTTTAGCAGCCTGCCACAAACCGAGACATGTTGCTGGCCCCATGGGGAGAGTGCCTTTGTCACTCTGAGGCCAGTAACAAAGCCTGCACTGGGTGGAGATGCTAACACCTCCCCCAGGCAGGAATTGTCACACCTGGCGGTGAGCCTCAAAGGCTCACCTCCTTTGTGCCAACCCAGCAGGACACTCCAGCTAGTGGAGTTGCCCGCCCCCTCCGGCCAGGCCCCACTTTTGGCGGCAAGGCCGGAGAAAATAATGAGAATAACAAGGAGGAGTCACTGGCCAGTCAGGACAGCCCCTAAGGTGTCCTGAGCTGAGGTGACTCTAACTTTTAGAAATCCTCCATCTTGCAGATGGAGGATTCCCCCAATAGGGTTAGGATTGTGACCCCCTCCCCTTGGGAGGAGGCACAAAGAGGGTGTACCCACCCTCAGGGCTAGTAGCCATTGGCTACTAACCCCCCAGACCTAAACACGCCCTTAAAATTAGTATTTAAGGGCTACCCTGAACCCTAGAAAATTAGATTCCTGCAACTACAAGAAGAAGGACTGCCTAGCTGAAAACCCCTGCAGAGGAAGACCAGAAGACGACAACTGCCTTGGCTCCAGAAACTCACCGGCCTGTCTCCTGCCTTCCAAAGATCCTGCTCCAGCGACGCCTTCCAAAGGGACCAGCGACCTCGACATCCTCTGAGGACTGCCCCTGCTTCGAAAAGACAAGAAACTCCCGAGGACAGCGGACCTGCTCCAAGAAAGACTGCAACTTTGTTTCCAGCAGCCTTGAAAGAACCCTGCAAGCTCCCCGCAAGAAGCGTGAGACTTGCAACACTGCACCCGGCGACCCCGACTCGGCTGGTGGCGATCCAACACCTTAGGAGGGACCCCAGGACTACTCTAAGACTGAGTACCAAAACCTGTCCCCCCTGAGCCCCCACAGCGCCGCCTGCAGAGGGAAATCCCGAGGCTTCCCCTGACCGCGACTCTTTGAATCCTAAGTCCCGACGCCTGGGAGAGACCCTGCACCCGCAGCCCCCAGGACCTGAAGGACCGGACTTTCACTGGAGAAGTGACCCCCAGGAGTCCCTCTCCCTTGCCCAAGTGGAGGTTTCCCCGAGGAACCCCCCCCTTGCCTGCCTGCAGCGCTGAAGAGATCCCGAGATCTCTCATAGACTAACATTGCGAACCCGACGCCTGTTTCTACACTGCACCCGGCCGCCCCCGCGCTGCTGAGGGTGAAATTTCTGTGTGGGCTTGTGTCCCCCCCGGTGCCCTACAAAACCCCCCTGGTCTGCCCTCCGAAGACGCGGGTACTTACCTGCAAGCAGACCGGAACCGGGGCACCCCCCTTCTCTCCATTCTAGCCTATGTGTTTTGGGCACCACTTTGAACTCTGCACCTGACCGGCCCTGAGCTGCTGGTGTGGTGACTTTGGGGTTGCTCTGAACCCCCAACGGTGGGCTACCTTGGACCAAGAACTGAACCCTGTAAGTGTCTTACTTACCTGGTAAAACTAACAAAAACTTACCTCCCCCAGGAACTGTGAAAATTGCACTAAGTGTCCACTTTTAAAACAGCTATTTGTCAATAACTTGAAAAGTATACATGCAATTTTTATGATTGAAAGTTCCTAAAGTACTTACCTGCAATACCTTTCGAATGAGATATTACATGTAGAATTTGAACCTGTGGTTCTTAAAATAAACTAAGAAAAGATATTTTTCTATACAAAAACCTATTGGCTGGATTTGTCTCTGAGTGTGTGTACCTCATTTATTGTCTATGTATGTACAACAAATGCTTAACACTACTCCTTGGATAAGCCTACTGCTCGACCACACTACCACAAAATAGAGCATTAGTATTATCTATTTTTACCACTATTTTACCTCTAAGGGGAACCCTTGGACTCTGTGCATGCTATTCCTTACTTTGAAATAGCACATACAGAGCCAACTTCCTACATTGGTGGATCAGCGGTGGGGTACAAGACTTTGCATTTGCTGGACTACTCAGCCAATACCTGATCACACGACAAATTCCAAAATTGTCATTAGAAATTCATTTTTGCAATTTGAAAAGTTTTCTAAATTCTTAAAAGACCTGCTAGGGCCTTGTGTTAGATCCTGTTTAGCATTTCTTTTAGAGTTTAAAAGTTTGTAAAAGTTTGAATTAGATTCTAGAACCAGTTGTAGATTCTTAAAAAGTATTCCAACTTTTAGAAGCAAAATGTCTAGCACAGATGTGACTGTGGTGGAACTCGACACCACACCTTACCTCCATCTTAAGATGAGGGAGCTAAGGTCACTCTGTAAACTAAAGAAAATAACAATGGGCCCCAAACCTACCAAAATACAGCTCCAGGAGCTTTTGGCAGAGTTTGAAAAGGCCAACCCCTCTGAGGGTGGCAACTCAGAGGAAGAGGATAGTGACTTGGAGGAAAATTCCCCCCTACCAATCCTATCTAGGGAGAACAGGGTCCCTCAAACCCTGACTCCAAAAATAATAGTCAGAGATGCTGGTTCCCTCACAGGAGAGACCAACACCTCTGAAATCACTGAGGATAGCCCCAGTGAAGAGGACATCCAGTTAGCCAGGATGGCCAAAAGATTGGCTTTGGAAAGACAGATCCTAGCCATAGAGAGGGAAAGACAAGAGATGGGCCTAGGACCCATCAATGGTGGCAGCAACATAAATAGGGTCAGAGATTCTCCTGACATGTTGAAAATCCCTAAAGGGATTGTAACTAAATATGAAGATGGTGATGACATCACCAAATGGTTCACAGCTTTTGAGAGGGCTTGTGTAACCAGAAAAGTGAACAGATCTCACTGGGGTGCTCTCCTTTGGGAAATGTTCACAGGAAAGTGTAGGGATAGACTCCTCACACTCTCTGGACAAGATGCAGAATCTTATGACCTCATGAAGGGTACCCTGATTGAGGGCTTTGGATTCTCCACTGAGGAGTACAGGATTAGGTTCAGGGGGGCTCAAAAATCATCGAGCCAGACCTGGGTTGACTTTGTTGACTACTCAGTGAAAACACTAGATGGTTGGATTCAAGGCAGTGGTGTAAGTAATTATGATGGGCTGTACAATTTATTTGTGAAAGAACACCTGTTAAGTAATTGTTTCAATGATAAACTGCATCAGCATCTGGTAGACCTAGGACCAATTTCTCCCCAAGAATTGGGAAAGAAGGCGGACCATTGGGTCAAGACAAGGGTGTCCAAGACTTCAACAGGGGGTGACCAAAAGAAAGGGGTCACAAAGACTCCCCAGGGGAAGGGTGATGAGACAACCAAAACTAAAAATAGTAAAGAGTCTTCTACAGGCCCCCAAAAACCTGCACAGGAGGGTGGGCCCAGAGCCTCTTCACAAAACAATGGGTACAAGGGTAAAAACTTTGATCCCAAAAAGGCCTGGTGTCATAGCTGTAAACAGCATGGACACCAAACTGGAGACAAGGCCTGTCCCAAGAAAGGTTCCACTCCAAACTCCCATCCAGGTAACACTGGTATGGCTAGTCTCCAAGTGGGATCAACAGTGTGCCCAGAGCAAATCAGGGTCCACACTGAAGCTACTCTAGTTTCTGAGGGTGGGGTGGATTTAGCCACACTAGCTGTCTGGCCGCCTAACATGCAAAAATACAGACAGCAACTCTTAATTAATGGGACTAGAATAGAGGGCCTGAGGGATACAGGTGCCAGTGTCACCATGGTGACAGAGAAACTGGTTTCCCCTGGCCAATACCTGACTGGAAAAACTTACACAGTCACCAACGCTGACAATCAGAGAAAAGTACATCCCATGGCAATGGTTACTTTAGAATGGGGAGGGGTCAATGGCCTGAAACAGGTGGTGGTCTCCTCAAATATCCCAGTGGACTGTCTGCTTGGAAATGACCTGGAGTCCTCAGCATGGGCTGAGGTAGAACTAAAAACCCATGCAGCAATGCTGGGTATCCCTGAACTGGTGTGTGTGAAAACAAGAGCACAGTGCAAGGCACAGGGTGAAAAAGTAGAGCTGGAGTCTGGAAAAATGGCCCAGCCTACCAAGAGAACAGGAAAGTCAGTTGGGAAACCAACTGCAACACAGCAAAAGAAAGGGAACCTCTCTTCTCAGGAAGAAGTTCTGCCCTCTGAGGGAACTGAGCCTTTGGAGCTTGAACCTTACCAGGTTGAGCTCTTAGGCCCAGGGGGACCCTCAAGGGAGGAGCTGTGTAAGGGACAAGAAACCTGTCCCTCTCTTGAAGGCCTTAGGCAGCAAGCTGCTGAAGAGTCCAAAGGCAAGAAAAATGGAACGCATAGGGTCTATTGGGAAGATGGACTCCTGTACACTGAGGCCAGAGACCCCAAACCTGGTGCCACTAGGAGAGTGGTAGTGCCTCAGCTGTTCAGGAAGTTCATCCTAACATTGGCCCATGACATTCCCCTTGCTGGACATTTGGGACAAACCAAGACGTGGGAGAGGTTAGTCAACCACTTCTACTGGCCCAATATGTCCAACATGGTTAAGGAGTTTTGCCTCTCCTGCCCCACCTGTCAAGCCAGTGGTAAGACAGGTGGGCATCCAAAGGCCCCCCTCATTCCACTTCCAGTGGTGGGGGTTCCCTTTGAAAGAGTGGGTGTGGACATAGTTGGTCCACTGGAACCTCCCACAGCCTCAGGAAATATGTATATCCTGGTAGTAGTGGATCATGCTACCAGGTATCCTGAAGCTATTCCCCTTAGGTCGACTACTGCCCCTGCAGTAGCCAAGGCCCTCATTGGTATCTTTACCAGAGTGGGTTTCCCTAAGGAGGTGGTGTCTGACAGAGGTACCAACTTCATGTCAGCATACCTAAAGCACATGTGGAATGAGTGTGGAGTGACTTATAAATTCACTACACCATACCATCCACAAACTAATGGCTTGGTTGAGAGATTCAACAAGACATTAAAAGGCATGATCATGGGGCTCCCAGAAAAGCTCAAAAGGAGATGGGATGTCCTCTTGCCATGTCTGCTTTTCGCTTACAGAGAGGTGCCACAGAAGGGAGTAGGATTCTCACCCTTTGAACTTCTGTTTGGTCATCCTGTAAGGGGACCGCTTGCCCTTGTTAAAGAAGGCTGGGAGAGACCTCTCCATGAGCCTAAACAGGACATAGTGGACTATGTACTTGGCCTTCGCTCTAGAATGGCAGAGTACATGGAAAAGGCAACCCAAAACCTTGAGGCCAGCCAACAGCTCCAGAAGTTTTGGTATGACCAAAAGGCTGCACTGGTTGAGTTCCAACCAGGGCAGAAAGTCTGGGTTCTGGAGCCTGTGGCTCCCAGGGCACTCCAGGACAAATGGAGTGGCCCTTACCCAGTACTAGAAAGGAAGAGTCAGGTCACCTACCTGGTGGACCTGGGCACAAGCAGGAGCCCCAAGAGGGTGATCCATGTGAACCGCCTTAAGCTCTTCCATGACAGGGCTGATGTCAATCTGTTGATGGTAACAGATGAGGATCAGGAGGCAGAGAGTGAACCTCTCCCTGATCTTCTGTCATCAGACCCAAAAGATGGCACAGTAGATGGAGTGATCTACTCAGACACCCTCTCTGGCCAACAGCAAGCTGATTGTAGGAAAGTCCTACAACAGTTTCCTGAACTCTTCTCCTTAACCCCTGGTCAGACACACCTGTGTACCCATGATGTGGACACAGGAGACAGCATGCCTGTCAAGAACAAAATCTTTAGACAGTCTGACCATGTAAAGGAAAGCATCAAGGTGGAAGTCCACAAGATGCTGGAATTGGGAGTAATTGAGCGCTCTGACAGCCCCTGGGCTAGCCCAGTGGTCTTAGTCCCCAAACCTCACACCAAAGATGGAAAGAAAGAGATGAGGTTTTGTGTGGACTACAGAGGGCTCAATTCTGTCACCAAGACAGATGCTCATCCAATTCCCAGAGCTGATGAGCTCATAGACAAATTAGGTGCTGCCAAATTCTTAAGTACCTTTGACTTGACAGCAGGGTACTGGCAAATAAAAATGGCACCTGGAGCAAAAGAGAAAACAGCATTCTCCACACCTGATGGGCATTATCAGTTTACTGTTATGCCCTTTGGTTTAAAGAATGCCCCTGCCACCTTCCAAAGGTTGGTGAATCAAGTCCTTGCTGGCTTGGAGTCCTTTAGCACAGCTTATCTTGATGATATTGCTGTCTTTAGCTCCACCTGGCAGGATCACCTGGTCCACCTGAAGAAGGTTTTGAAGGCTCTGCAATCTGCAGGCCTCTCTATCAAGGCATCCAAATGCCAGATAGGGCAGGGAACTGTGGTTTACTTGGGACACCTTGTAGGTGGAGGCCAAGTTCAGCCACTCCAACCCAAGATCCAGACTATTCTGGACTGGGTAGCTCCAAAAACCCAGACTCAAGTCAGGGCATTCCTTGGCTTGACTGGGTATTACAGGAGGTTTGTGAAGGGATATGGATCCATTGTGACAGCCCTCACTGAACTCACCTCCAAGAAAATGCCCAAGAAAGTGAACTGGACTGTGGAATGCCAACAGGCCTTTGACACCCTGAAACAAGCAATGTGCTCAGCACCAGTTCTCAAAGCTCCAGATTATTCTAAGCAGTTCATTGTGCAGACTGATGCCTCTGAACATGGGATAGGGGCAGTTTTGTCCCAAACAAATGATGATGGCCTTGACCAGCCTGTTGCTTTCATTAGCAGGAGGTTACTCCCCAGGGAGCAGCGTTGGAGTGCCATTGAGAGGGAGGCCTTTGCTGTGGTTTGGTCCCTGAAGAAGCTGAGACCATACCTCTTTGGGACTCGCTTCCTAGTTCAAACTGACCACAGACCTCTCAAATGGCTGATGCAAATGAAAGGTGAAAATCCTAAACTGTTGAGGTGGTCCATCTCCCTACAGGGAATGGACTTTATAGTGGAACACAGACCTGGGACTGCCCATGCCAACGCAGATGGCCTTTCCAGGTTCTTCCACTTAGAAAATGAAGACTCTCTTGGGAAAGGTTAGTCTCATCCTCTTTCGTTTGGGGGGGGGTTGTGTAAGGAAATGCCTCCTTGGCATGGTTGCCCCCTGACTTTTTGCCTTTGCTGATGCTATGTTTACAATTGAAAGTGTGCTGAGGCCTGCTAACCAGGCCCCAGCACCAGTGTTCTTTCCCTAACCTGTACTTTTGTATCCACAATTGGCAGACCCTGGCATCCAGATAAGTCCCTTGTAACTGGTACTTCTAGTACCAAGGGCCCTGATGCCAAGGAAGGTCTCTAAGGGCTGCAGCATGTCTTATGCCACCCTGGAGACCTCTCACTCAGCACAGACACACTGCTTGCCAGCTTGTGTGTGCTAGTGAGGACAAAACGAGTAAGTCGACATGGCACTCCCCTCAGGGTGCCATGCCAGCCTCTCACTGCCTATGCAGTATAGGTAAGACACCCCTCTAGCAGGCCTTACAGCCCTAAGGCAGGGTGCACTATACCATAGGTGAGGGTACCAGTGCATGAGCATGGTACCCCTACAGTGTCTAAACAAAACCTTAGACATTGTAAGTGCAGGGTAGCCATAAGAGTTTATGGTCTGGGAGTTTGTCAAACACGAACTCCACAGCACCATAATGGCTACACTGAAAACTGGGAAGTTTGGTATCAAACTTCTCAGCACAATAAATGCACACTGATGCCAGTGTACATTTTATTGTAAAATACACCCCAGAGGGCACCTTAGAGGTGCCCCCTGAAACTTAACCGACTATCTGTGTAGGCTGACTAGTTTTAGCAGCCTGCCACAAACCGAGACATGTTGCTGGCCCCATGGGGAGAGTGCCTTTGTCACTCTGAGGCCAGTAACAAAGCCTGCACTGGGTGGAGATGCTAACACCTCCCCCAGGCAGGAATTGTCACACCTGGCGGTGAGCCTCAAAGGCTCACCTCCTTTGTGCCAACCCAGCAGGACACTCCAGCTAGTGGAGTTGCCCGCCCCCTCCGGCCAGGCCCCACTTTTGGCGGCAAGGCCGGAGAAAATAATGAGAATAACAAGGAGGAGTCACTGGCCAGTCAGGACAGCCCCTAAGGTGTCCTGAGTTGAGGTGACTCTAACTTTTAGAAATCCTCCATCTTGCAGATGGAGGATTCCCCCAATAGGGTTAGGATTGTGACCCCCTCCCCTTGGGAGGAGGCACAAAGAGGGTGTACCCACCCTCAGGGCTAGTAGCCATTGGCTACTAACCCCCCAGACCTAAACACGCCCTTAAAATTAGTATTTAAGGGCTACCCTGAACCCTAGAAAATTAGATTCCTGCAACTACAAGAAGAAGGACTGCCTAGCTGAAAACCCCTGCAGAGGAAGACCAGAAGACGACAACTGCCTTGGCTCCAGAAACTCACCGGCCTGTCTCCTGCCTTCCAAAGATCCTGCTCCAGCGACGCCTTCCAAAGGGACCAGCGACCTCGACATCCTCTGAGGACTGCCCCTGCTTCGAAAAGACAAGAAACTCCCGAGGACAGCGGACCTGCTCCAAGAAAGACTGCAACTTTGTTTCCAGCAGCCTTGAAAGAACCCTGCAAGCTCCCCGCAAGAAGCGTGAGACTTGCAACACTGCACCCGGCGACCCCGACTCGGCTGGTGGCGATCCAACACCTCAGGAGGGACCCCAGGACTACTCTAAGACTGTGAGTACCAAAACCTGTCCCCCCTGAGCCCCCACAGCGCCGCCTGCAGAGGGAAATCCCGAGGCTTCCCCTGACCGCGACTCTTTGAATCCTAAGTCCCGACGCCTGGGAGAGACCCTGCACCCGCAGCCCCCAGGACCTGAAGGACCGGACTTTCACTGGAGAAGTGACCCCCAGGAGTCCCTCTCCCTTGCCCAAGTGGAGGTTTCCCCGAGGAACCCCCCCCTTGCCTGCCTGCAGCGCTGAAGAGATCCCGAGATCTCTCATAGACTAACATTGCGAACCCGACGCCTGTTTCTACACTGCACCCGGCCGCCCCCGCGCTGCTGAGGGTGAAATTTCTGTGTGGGCTTGTGTCCCCCCCGGTGCCCTACAAAACCCCCCTGGTCTGCCCTCCGAAGACGCGGGTACTTACCTGCAAGCAGACCGGAACCGGGGCACCCCCCTTCTCTCCATTCTAGCCTATGTGTTTTGGGCACCACTTTGAACTCTGCACCTGACCGGCCCTGAGCTGCTGGTGTGGTGACTTTGGGGTTGCTCTGAACCCCCAACGGTGGGCTACCTTGGACCAAGAACTGAACCCTGTAAGTGTCTTACTTACCTGGTAAAACTAACAAAAACTTACCTCCCCCAGGAACTGTGAAAATTGCACTGTGTCCACTTTTAAAACAGCTATTTGTCAATAACTTGAAAAGTATACATGCAATTTTTATGATTGAAAGTTCCTAAAGTACTTACCTGCAATACCTTTCGAATGAGATATTACATGTAGAATTTGAACCTGTGGTTCTTAAAATAAACTAAGAAAATATATTTTTCTATACAAAAACCTATTGGCTGGATTTGTCTCTGAGTGTGTGTACCTCATTTATTGTCTATGTGTATGTACAACAAATGCTTAACACTACTCCTTGGATAAGCCTACTGCTCGACCACACTACCACAAAATAGAGCATTAGTATTATCTATTTTTACCACTATTTTACCTCTAAGGGGAACCCTTGGACTCTGTGCATGCTATTCCTTACTTTGAAATAGCACATACAGAGCCAACTTCCTACAATCAGCTATTTCCTCTTCTCATCCTTACATCAACGGAAACTAGCAGGAGAGCATCCTTTAATCTGCCAGCTTTTAAAGGGAGTAAAATTTTGTAATCTTCCTTTACCAAGGTATAGTTCGGTGTGGGATGTCGATCTTGTGTTAAACCTTTTTGTGTCATGGCCTGATAATAAACTTCTTTCATTGAAAATGTTGTCTGCAAAGCTTACTATGTTGTTATGCCTAGTTTCTATAAAACATCTTTCCAATGTCAAAGCACTCCATGTTACTGCTTGACAATTTACTCCTTCAGGCGTCCTATTTTCAGTCCATAGACGTACTAAAACTAATCTGTCTACAGTGTTCTATCCATATTTCCCGGACCATCCCAAGCTATGTGTTGGCCAATGTTTAAAGATTTATGAACAAAAGACAGCCGATTTGAGATCATCCTCAGCTTCCCAACTCCTTAGCTCCTTTCAGAAACCATTTAAGCCCGTTTCCTCTACTACCCTTGCTCGTTGGGTTAAGTGGGTTATCTCCTTGGCTGGCATTGCTACCTCCTCTTGTGGAGCCCATTCGTCCAGGAGCTATGGCTTCTAAGGCCTTTTGGGCTGATTCTCGTCTGGAGGACATTCTTAAATTGGCTGACTGGTCTAAAGATAATGTTTTTTAAAGCTTTTATTGCAAACCTGTTCAAAATGCTTCTTTTTCTGTGATTAATTTGCTTTAAACAAGCATAATATGAGCCTCCGTTCTTGCCATAAAATGTAGATTTTCCTAGTAACTTATGGAGGAAATTCTTAATTTTAATAAAGATACGGAAGAGAGTATTATCCCCCCACATTGTATTTACTTCTGTTTTTCCCCCCGCCAAACAGCATCATCTACCACGACACAACCTTCATCACAAGGATAATCCTACTCTTCGTTTCCTGTAAAGCCTGCATCAAGTAGTGCACTTTCTACAAGGCCTTTTTCAGTTTTAATGGCTGGTTGTATCATCTTATCTATTGTTCCTATGTATTTGACTTTTTGATCATTCGCACAAGAAAAGCGGGCTGTTTGCAGGCAAGATAACTACTAAGGGGTTGCTTTCGCTGTTGATTGGTTCACTATTAAGGACTACGTTTTGTTTCCCATTGGCTACTGTTCTTAGCCTTTTGGGATTTGTAGTTTTTGACCGTGCTATTTAAAATAAATAGAAAAGAGAAAGCATAATACTCGCCTCCTTGTCTTTAATAAAATTAAGAATTTCCTTCATAAGTTAGAAAAAAATTCTACATTTCTGACACCAGTGGGACTTTGGGCTACATGACTCAGTCAACAGAAAACTAATGGATTGGATTCAAAGCAGATACCAGGGAGTTCTTGGACGGTGCAAGAACGTCTGAATTGTCTTGAAAAACACAGATGGAGCAAGCACGTCGTGCTTGGGGGACGCTTTGTCTTCCATGCACTCACTATACCTGGCTGAACTTCACGTCTCTTGACTCCTCAGTGACTAGGTCAGCTGCATTAAGTGCCATGCCGATTCTTTAGTAAATGTTTCATGATAGTCTACTGAGCAGTTAGCGTCTCCTCGCAGGACCTCCATTAATATTAATAAACTCTATGCCCATGCAAAGGATCCTGGCACACAGATAATAAAACTATTATTACAATATAATACTTCACCTAGACAGAAATGGCAATTCGCGCTTTTACAATACTTCTAATAAATAAGATGGTCTAGCACCGCCAACAGAAAACTCCCAGAAATTAAACACATCGTTTGAAAGTGTCTGAGATAAGAGTAGAATGCCGAACCTGGATCTCCCATTTATTGCTGTGCCAACTATAAAACACTGGCTCCAAAAGGAAAACAGTTAGGATTTACCAAGTGCTGCATTTCCATAATTGTATACATTAGGAGATTTCGAGAGGTAAATTGAAATCCATGTCTTTCTTCACATAGACATAACTGGCTTGAAAAATGCAACTCTTCAGGCTGTATATCCCTTTAGGAAAACCTAACATTTTTGCTGCTGCTATTTCTCACAATCTAGTGTTCTCTGCACAGCAACAGCATTGTATGTAAACTAAGCTAGGGATTTTTGAGGGCCGAATGTCTAGCAACTGCTCAGTGGCAATTTCTAGGTACTTTCATGGTGTGCAGCTAATCACTGCAGGGGTAAAAGGGCCAAAGGGGCTTCAGAGTGGGATTTCTCCTAATATCCATCTGGCACCCAAGAGAGGTACGAAAAGGTTACTTAGTGGTAGTCAGTTCTGCATCGTAGGAACCTTCACTGAAAAACAATAGAATAAGTTTGCTGTCTGTGTGGATACCTATACATTTATTGGCCATTCCACCATCAATTTATCCACAGCTATTATGAAAGTGTCATTTTCAACATAGTAATATAAAATCCGACTTTAAAGTTTGATTTCAAATTACTATTGAAGTAAATCCTTAAATCATTTTTTAGCTGCTCTCAAATCAAAATTTAGCATTATGAGATGTTTTAATGTAATCCAGTGCTTTTCCAATGAGAGGGCCAGTCTTGCTACTGTGAAAAACGACTTTATAGGTTTTCACTGCCAAGACATATAAAGTTTTAAATATTTAAGTCAAGTAAGTTAAATATTGTGTATCGTGCCCTACAGACATTTAAGGGCCTATCTTAGGGGTGTCTTAGAAGTACTACATTAAAAGGGAAGGTTTAGGCCCGGCAAGGCTTTATTTTGCCAAGCTGAAATTACAGTTTAAAACTGCCCACCCAGGCTGCAATGGCAGACCTATAGACATGTTTTACAGTGCTACTTTGGTGGGTAGCACTTTTGAGTGCTGCAGTTCACTAGCAGCTTTAATGTACAGGGCCTGGTATATGTTTTACCATATACCAGGGACTGGCAAATTTGAAAACTAACAGTAAGCCAATTTTATCAAGTTTAAAATGGAAAGCATAAGCAATTTATCATTGGCTAGCAGGAGTAAAGTGTGCAGACTTAAAGCCAACAAAAAAAGGTTCACTTAAGAAGGCAAATAATCTGGGGGTATACCACTCAAAAGATGGATATTTCTAACAACCCACAACTGCAGTCAAGAGAATAATTTGAATCACCTGGCTGTCAGCCTCCAATGAAATATGCCTCAAAGGCCTAAGCATTATCCTCTATCATGGCTTCCTGGTCCAACGGTGCCAACCTTCCCAGACCCAATATCTTGCTTTACAGTGAGCCGAGGCCCCCCAGGCCAATAACACTTAATGGAATAAAAGAGACCTTTTACATGCACAGAGATGTGCTACTACCCTTCCTGCAGGTTGGGTGGTGCCATATCAGCCCTCACGAAAGTCAGCAATTCAAATCTTCAGTCTGTGGGTTGCAACCTTCACCTCCAAATAGAGTTTTTTTCCCTGTGCTTAAAAAATGGAGCGCTAAGGCCTCAATGTTAAGTACCACGCAAAGGCACACATGGATTCCATTACACAAATGCAAGCATCATGCGCTGCCCAACGCTACACACAGTCAACATGTAGTGAAAGTGAGAGTTGGGTACACTGCAGTGGAACTTTACATGAATGTGCTGGTCAGCACCACTCCAGTGGCACAGGTAAAAAGGCCTGTCCACACTAATGCTGTGTTTGCCCCAGGACCAAAAATCAATAGCTAGGGGAGAGACAACCCTGCAGCTGGGTCACTCAGTGCCAGACGGGGGGGCTATGGTTTTTATGGTGGTGGTGGTCAATGTCCGTCACCAGATAACGGACTTTTCTGTCTGAACAGTCTGGGTAGTGGAGTCAGATGAAAAAGTCCTGTAGAACAAAGCAGGCGAAGTGACCTTCCAGCCAGACAGAAACCTTGTAACCAGATCTGGCTGTCAAGATAGCAGTGCTTCATAAACACATGCGCAGATGCAACATCATGTTGTAGCAGATGTCCAGAACAGTTACCTCTTGTAGCTAGTTGCCTTGGATCTAGTAGAAAAGTCTATCACACATTCAGGGGACTGTCACTTCGAAAGTGATAACAGATCTCAATAAGGAGGACTATCTGCCTTGATAGGTCCTCTTTTGCGCCACCTTACCCATCTTTAAATCTGAAAACCTGACAAAGAGCAGTCCTTCAAGCAATAAAACGTACTAACTTTCAGTAACGCTCTTTCTGGAAACTGCAGATTCCTCACCTAGTAGATACCCCCAAGCACCAGATTTGAGGGGAAGATTTTTTTTGAGTGCTTCTCCCAAGTACTTATCCAGCAGGTGGCATTGTGCAGCCTTTCACCTGCTTCATCTCATCCCAGAAGTGGCACTGGAGCCATAAATAATTTCCACTCCTGTGCACAGATGTCAGTTTCTTTCTTGACCCTCTGCACCACCAGACATGGAGTTTAAGAACTGACCAAATGTGACAGCATAAGGACTCTTAGATTGGGACCTTTTCAGATAGAAAAGAGACCATTAGACAGTTGGAGGCGGTCACAGAGTAGTGAGAAATATGTGGTTAGATGGAGCATCCACAAGTAGCATTACAAAAGGTAGGCAACCTGTTCTTCCGATTGAGCTTCAAACTGCAGAGACCTCAACTTGTGAATAGATATCAAAACAGTGCCTCCTGTGGAATGGCCAAACCAAAAAGTCCTGCAGGCCAGAATGGGCAGAATGCTCTCCCACCGGATATGGTTATCAAGGCAGTAGTGTTTCATAAACATGCACACTGATGTCCTTATTGACGCCAGACAGATGCTCACAACAGGCACTCCGCCAGCTAATGCAATTGCAGCAGCCTTGGCTCTTGTCTAATGAGCTCTCAGCCCCTCTGAAAGCTGCTTTTTGGCCGGTGCAGAGCAGATTCTAATACACAGGACTATTCACCTCAATATGGTTCTTTTTTCTGCACTACCTTACTTTCTTTTGTTTGCTGCAAAGAACCACACAAAGAACTGATCGACTACCTGATGTTCCTTGATATGATCAGTGTAAAAGCTCAAGGCTCTTTTGGAGTACAAACAATAGAGTATTATCTTCTGAAGGGTGGAGCGGAGCAAACAATGCTGAAAGGGTGATGGCTTGTCCGACATGAAAAATCATCACAACCGGTGGCAGAAACACATCCCTGGTCAGTAACAGCAGTTTATATGGGAACAAGGAGATGTATGAGAGTTGAAGAGGCAAGCTTGATGCTCCCTTATGCAAAGAGTTAGTTATCATAATGAGAAAGATGGTCTTGAAAGTTAGAAAAAGACATCTGTGCATTGGCTCAAATGGGAAGCGAACCAGAAATGTGAGAACCAAATTGTTAGAAATGGGGTCTTTGGTTGGCAGTCAGGTTACCCCCTGTCCAAGCAAGAACCCTCACTCTAGTCAGGGTAAGTCACACAGAATCCAAATTATCCTGTGGTAATTGGTACTAGCACTGAGCAGTCAGGCTTAACTTAGAAGGCAATGTGTAAAGTATTTGTGCAATAAATCATACAATAACACAATATAGCACCACAAAAATGCACCACACAGTGTTTAGAAAAATATATAATATTTATCTGGTTATTTGCAGGTCAAAACGATAAAAGATGCAATATGAAATTGTAGAGATATCACTGAAAAGTGATATAAAGTGTCTTAAGTCTTTAAAAATCAAACAAAGTCTCTTTTAAGCACAAAGTACCTGGTTTGGAGTGGAAAACCTCCGCAGAGGAGGAGATGCGTGGAAAAATGGTGTGTG
The DNA here is from genome assembly GCF_031143425.1 of Pleurodeles waltl. NCBI lineage: Eukaryota > Metazoa > Chordata > Amphibia > Caudata > Salamandridae > Pleurodeles > Pleurodeles waltl. Next base: position 255,472,986 of record NC_090436.1, read on the forward strand.
CGTCTGTTTCGCCCCTTCACACACGGGCTTGCGTCGTTATTTTTCACGTGGGGAAGTCGTGCGTCGTTTTCCGGCATGTGGACGGTCTCCTTCTGTGGCTCGCGGGATTACCAGATGTCCCGGGGTCTGTGAGTGGAATCTTCTCCCTCACGGCAATGTCCTCTCTGGAAGTCGGGCGGCGTTGTCCAGGCGGGCCGTGCGTCGAAGTTCCGGTCGCACCGCAGGCGTCGCGTCGATCTTTTCCTTGCGGGGTCGAGCAGCGTCTTTCACCGCGGAGCAAGCTGTGCGTCGAATTTTTTGGCGCACAATGAGTCCAGTTAGAAAAGAGAAGTCTCTTTGGTCCTGAGACTTCAGGGAACAGGAGGCAAGCTCTATCCAAGCCCTTGGAGAGCACTTCTGCAGCAAGGCAAGAGTTCAGCAAGGCAGCAGGACAACAGCAAAGCAGCAGTCCTTTGTAGAAAGCAGTCAGGCGAGTCCTTTGAGCAGCTAGGCAGTTCTTCATGACAGGATGCAGGTTCTGGTTCAGGTTTCTTCTCCAGCAAGTGTCTGAGGTGGTAGGGCAGAGGCCCTGTTTTATACCCAAATGTGCCTTTGAAGTGGGGGAGACTTCAAAGAGTGGCTTAGAAGTGCACCAGGTCCCCTTTCAGTTCAATCCTGTCTGCCAGGGTCTCGGTAGGGGGTGTGGCAGTCCTTTGTGTCAGAGCAGGCCATCCACCCTCCCAGCCCAGGAAGACCCATTCAAAATGCAGATGTATGCAAGTGAGGCTGAGCACCCTGTGTTTGGGGTGTGTCTGAGTGAATGCACAAGGAGCTGTCAACCAAACCCAGCCAGACGTGGATTGTTAGGCACAGAAAGATTTAAGTGCAAAGAAATGCTCACTTTCTAAAAGTAGCATTTCTAGAATAGTAATATTAAATCCAACTTCACCAGTCAGCAGGATTTTGTATTCCCATTCTGGCCATACTAAATATGACCTTCGTGCTCCTTTCAGATCAGCAGCTACCACTTCAATAATGTGTGAGGGCAGCCCCAATGTTAGCCTATGAAGGGAGCAGGCCTCACAGTAGTGTAAAAACGAATTTAGGAGTTTTACACTACCAGGACATGTAAACTACACAGGTACATGTCCTGCCTTTTACCCACACAGCACCCTGCTCTAGGGGTTACCTAGGGCACACATTAGAGATAGCTTATGTGTAGAAAAAGGGGAGTTTTAGGCTTGGCAAGTACTTTTAAATGCAAAGTCGAACTGGCAGTGAAACTGCACACACAGGCCTTGTAATGGCAGGCCTGGGACAAGGTAAAGGGGCTACTTGAGTGCATGGCACAACCAGTGCTGCAGGCCCACTAGTAGCATTTAATCTACAGGCCCAAGGCACATACAGTGCACCTTACTAGGGACTTATAAGTAGATTAAATAGTCCAATTGGGTATGATCCAAAGTTACCATGTTTAAAGGGAGAGAGCATATGCACTTTAGCACTGGTTAGCAGTGGCAACGTGTGCAGAGTCTAAATGCCAGCAAAAACAGAGTCCAAAAAGTGGAGGGAGGCAGGCAAAAAGTTAGGGGTGACCACCCTAAGGCATGTCAGGTCTAACACAAATTAATATCCCACTGTGGCATTTCAAAGGGCTTAGGAGAAAACCTTTAAAAAAAAAAAAAACGCATCACAACTGGTGACAAACAAGCACAGCTGGTCTGGCCAACAAATATTCCCTAATAGTGCCCATGGCAAGTTCCTGCTGGACTAAAGACAACTTAGAAAAAACACTAACCAATTACTTTGCTTACAACTGACTTGTAGGCATGAACCACATTAGGGAACAAACCTATCCCAGCACCCTGCCCAGACAGATTTTGTGGACAGATACATGACCGCTAGAAAAACATCCATGAATTTGGAGATAGGTGAAATACCATCAACTGACAGCACTCAATCTCCAAGCATGGAGGTGTAGCCTGCGCAGGCTGGGGTCTGGCAGCCTGATGGAAGGACAGAAATTGAGGTGATCACACTCTTCAGGCCCAATACAGAACCATTAGGATGACTGGAATCTGGTCATTCCTGGTCCTCTTCAGAAACTGAGGCACAGACAGGAAGGCATGCAGAAGTTCTGAGCTCCATTATACTGAAATACGTTCCAGAGAGCCTCTTCATGGAAACTCCAGCATAGAAAAGTGTTGAAATTGCATGTTCTTGGCAGCTGGAAAGAGATCAAGCCAGGGTCCTCCCCGTTTCTGGAAGACGCACTGAGCCACCTCAGGTGCAACTGCTATTCATGATCTGCTAAGCTTCATCACCTAAGTTAGTTTGCCCTGGAGTTTAAAGATCCCACCAGGTGGTTCAAAACCAGGGAGGAGCATGACAGGCTCAGCCAATTGCAGAGGCTTTCGGCCCCTTGGCACAGGATTCATGAACCCACTCACTCACTACTGATTGTTTCAGTACTACATGGTCATGTTGTCTGTGAGGGTCTGAAGCAGTCTCCCTTTGGCAAACAGTTGGAACGCTTCAATGGTAAGCGAATGACCAGCAACTACAACAGGTTGATGCAGAGTTGGGTCTCCGCTGTCAGCTCTGGGTAGAGTAGGAAGGTTCTGCCACTAATCCAATTGTACTCAAGCAAGCACCACTGCAGATCTTCTGAAGCCTCCTCTGGCACCTGGATTGAATCTGACAGGTTAACTTGGTGGTGTGTCCACTGAGACTTTGCTCTTCAATATAAAGTCTGCATGCTCCAGCTGGTACATTAGATAAGGAGAATGCAGGAGGCCAAGTAGCCAATAAGTGTAAGTTACTCTCAACCAAGACCTTCAACCAAGACTAAAACATCGGCATCACTGCCAGAAAGTCCTGGACTAGTTAAACTAGAAGGAAACATTGAATGTGCACCAAGTCCACAATGGCTACGATGAACGGAAGCCTCAGCAAAGGAGCCATGGGGTTACTGTGGCGCACTGATAGAGAACCCCAAAGATCCTAAGAAGTTTGTCATTGTCTAAAGTTGGTTTATGACTGATTGTGGCAAGCCCACATTCAACAGTCAAGGTAGGGGAAGACTGGTGTAGCCATCTCTGAAGATATGCTGTGACCACCACCATCACTTGCATGAACACCCAAGAGATACTGGTGAGGCTGAAAGGGAGAATGGAAAACTGTAAATGCTCTTACCCATCTTGGACCACAAGTAACACATGCAGGAAGGGAACATGGAAAACAACATTTTGCATTCCTATCCAATCTCTTGGATCCATGGGAGATAGAACCGGGGACAGTGTGAGCATTATTAATTTATCCTTCTTTAGGAAGAAGTTGCAAAGGCGAAGATCTAAAATTTGACTAAGACCTCTGACATTCGGTACAATGTAACAAAGGGAGTAATTTCCAGTCTCTAGTTTCTGATGCCAGGACCTACTCTCTGACTCTTTTAGCCAAGACTTCCTGCCGAAGAATGGCCCAATGGGTCTCTGAAAGCCTTTCTGGTGTGGCCAGTATATGCATCGGGTCAGACAGGAATGGCAGGGCAAAACCCTCATGCACCATTTGTCAGATGTAACGTACTGCCACCTTTGGAGTTAACAGGTTATCCTACCTACAACAGGGTGGCCACCTAAAGCAATTTATGAGATGAAGCAGGTGGGGGAGAGGCTGAGTTAGCATGCTGCTCCAACCTCAGCCCCTAAAAGGACTGTGGAGTCAATTGCTGGGGCGGTGGTGGGCCTTGGTTCTGTCTTTACACAAACTCCTTTAAGAACCTCAAAAGGGGCACAACTACTGGTGATAATGCTGCTTGGGCACTGAAAAGACTAATGAGTGTACTGTGGCACAGCTTTCTTTGAAGTGTGCCAGAGCATAGTCTCCCACATATCAGAAAAGACGGATGCTGTTAAATAAAAATGATTAATAACACTTGGATAACATACAAAAAACTGTGGATCTCATCCACCAGTGGAACTGAGGCACCACACTGGTACCAACTGCCCTACATAAGCAGTCAGAAGCATGCATCCTGGAGCAGATGATGTACGTCACCGAATTCGGACGATCTTAAATGATCTGTGCTAAATTGGAACACAATTATTCAAGCACTGTCAGCAAGATCTTGCAGACCGTATCTCACAATACATGCCAATACCTTTCTAAATGGCAACAGGTACTGACCAAAAGAAGTGCGATACCGCCAGTAGAAAACATTAGTTTACCAAATGCTTCAATACACTGTCAGGAGGAGTTGTAAAGAAAGATTTCGGGCTCAGCCTGTTCACAGATGCCTGGACAAATAGGCCTTCGGGTGTAGAATGTTGAGTAGGGAAGGCAGGGTCTCCTGGGGGGCTGTGGCTTCTAACCACTTGTCTATTTACCAGCAGGCAAAAGCAAGTTTTGACACAGGTGCACATGAATGCACCTCTGAAAGCTTCACTGAAAAGAAGAAGCAATTCTGTACATGTCTGCCCAGGCTGCAGCTCGTTACATCATGAACTCAGTAGATGGTAGCTATATGTCCAAAGCTGCACACCAGATGGCCACAGAAAAAGATGCTAATTTTTCTGTTGAGGGTCTGAGCGGATCAACCCAGTGTCTGGGAAGGTGACCAGTCCAATGGCCTTCTGCAAGTCCATACAAAGATTGTCATCATAATATTGGTCCTCGTCCCAATCATCTCTATTGTCATCGTCTAGATCATGGGTACTCGCAAACATTTGCCCAGGGGCCAAAAGTTTTGGTTTGTGATGTGCCTGGGGGCCGCATTGATGCCAGGGCGGTCAGGTGGGGTGACTAGGGGGATTGGTGGCAAGATAAGTGTAGGGGAAGCAAAGGATATACATCTAGTGGGTGAAATAAACAATGGGAAACCAGAAAACCTGGAATTAATCCCGGCTTACCCACTTTTCCAAATTTTGTTATCCTAGGCAATTGTTTAGTGTCACTTTCCCTCCTTTTTCTGCATTATCACATTTAAGATGACCTCGAAATACATGATTCATGGTGAGCGCTGCACAAAACCTGCTTCTATGTTTGATTTAATAATCTATAATGTTGTTTATGTGTGATAGGAACCCGGCCCACCCATAAAGTGCACATACCAAGTGACTTGCCTCTTTAATTTACTATTGGTGGTGTTCTCAGGGTAAGGGAAATAATTAATGTTTCCAAATTTATGTTTGAAAACTATCACTTTAAAATGAATACATCTCAATGCACTGATAAAATAAGTTGTACTAAGGCGAAAAGGTTCTGCATGTTAACTAAATACACTTAATTTTGAAGAGACTGTCTTAGTTTTACACTTATGCTACAATATTTTTTAAAATGAAGGCGTTTCTAAAGTGCAGGAGGCCCTAGTTACTTCCTTTCTTGATCACCAATTAAGTTCGAAATAAATGATTGTGTGTGTATTTAATATTTTTGTGGAGTCGAGCTAACAGCTGCCCAGTGCTCCTGTTGCCCGAGTGGCCGCATGTAAAGGTCAGAGGGGCCGCATGTGGCCCGCAGGCCGTACTTTGAGTATCCCTGGTCTAGATCATGCTGCCCTTGATCAGAGTTTGATCCAAACAGGTTTTATAGATAGACTAACAGGGTAGTATCCTCTCAAAGTCTAAATGACGCTGGACCGGTTCAGTTGTGACTTGCACATGACATGACTTCTGTCAAGGTCAGGCTGGATTCAATTTGAAATCAGATAATGCCATTGGCCCTTTCTCCGGCTTTGATGTGGCAGGAACCGATGTGGACTGTGGCGCATGGTTAGGAGTCAGATCAGTAGTCAGGGCAGATCCCGGAGCTTGGGTTTGCGAGTCACAAATGACTGAGAAAGAGAATCAGACTTGGGGCCTCCTCAGCTCTGTGAAGCCCAAAAGGCACACCAGAGGGAGCCAGAAAGGTGCCAAAAATCTACAAAATGGTCTCATTGAAAGCCTCTATCTGCTGCAGTGTCACGGGGAGTAAGAGAGGGGTGGGTGGCTCCTTGCCAGGAAAAGGGGCACACCTACTGTGAGAAACTGCTTCTACTGACTTGAACCTCCTCTCCGCTGTACCCTCTCCACTCCAGAATGGTGGACGCCAAAGTGTGTGGCACAATCGGACAAGGCCTGGACTGGGGACTACTGACCAACACTAGAACTGGACTAGGAGCGCAAGTGAGTATGGGGATCCACCCTCCCCCTTTATGCGACTGGTATCTGGGCAAGGCCTTAACAGTGGTGCTCCTGGGGGGTGGGGTGCTATACCTAGTCATGCTACCCACCTAAAGTCTGGTGAAGCAAGCGGGCCCCACTTAACTGTAAAGACACGTGGAAACCACCCTGGTAGTGTTACCCGCATTGCCTCAACATCTTTACTCAACACTGCTGTCCGATTGCATCCCCATGGGCTATGACAAACCTACACCTCATAGGTGCTTGGTGCAAAATCCTCCACAGGGTAACCCATCCCCATCCCAACTATTGCGAGAATCCTGAACTACCAGACTGGTAAATAATGCTGCAGGAAGCCGGGAAAAAGGGTATATCACCTACCAATTGCACTGCATAATGATTTTCCCCAGACTACACCAATCGTGTACAAAGACTCTGGAAAACGAAACTCAAGGCAATGTACAATATGTGTTGATGCTCCCAGCAAGACTTCAGGTTATCCACAAATCTAAAACCATATTCGTAGACACCCCCGAGTTGGCTTAGGAGTGGGCATTAGAACAATGACTTTCGCAGTGCAACCCACCACCCATATAGAGGTCGGGGTAAGGGGCTGAAGGACATCAAGGGACCCTATCTGAGATTAAGATAAGCCCTCAACCAAATGCTGGACTCTCCCCAAGATGAGGCCAAGCCTTCAACCAAATGTAGGAAATCATAGAGAGCCACAGCCAAACCTTGCTGCCAGGTTCCTTCTCTAACTCAAGATGACCTGAAATCAGACCAGTGACTCCGCTGAGTGGCAACAGAAACACTTGCCGACCAAAGCTCTGGACCAGGAGACATCATCTTGAGTGTGGAGTATTCTTTTAGACTTGCATCTCAGTTTGCTTTATCTTGTTCTGAGGGGTGGGACACCAGATACTTCTGTGGTTAAGTGTGTGGTGACGCCCGCCTTTTATAAGGAATATGCTGATATCCTGGCACCTCGCCTTCTTGAGGTTTACGCTGAAGTGCTTGAAGGTGTCCTCCCGCCTCCGCTCCAAGAAGCTCTTATAGTGCCAATTTTAAAACTCATGAAGGACCCTAGTAGGTGTGACTCTTATCGCCCGCTCTCGCTCAGACAGACACCAAGATATTGGCTAAACTCATTGCCACAAGTCTGCAGCCCCTGCTTCCCTCCCTGATACTGCCGGACCAATCGAGTTTTGTGCCGGGTTGCTCGACTTCGTATAATCTTCGTACATTCTTTGCGATTTCTCATATGATCAGGCCTAAGGATCGTGCGGAGGCGGTCTTTTTAGATGCTGCAAAGGCGTTTGACTCGTTGGCCTGGTTCACTCTCCTGGCTAGGGTATGACTTAGCGCCAGATTCCTGCAGCTGATCCGGTTGCTGTATTCCAAGCAGTCTGCTCGACTGAGGGTTAATGGGTTGCTTTCGGATCCTTTTCCGATTGCTAGGGGAACTCGTCAGGGGTGCCCTCTTTCACCACTACTTTTTACGGTGGCTATGGAACCCCTTGCGGCACGTTTACGTCAGCATCATAATCAAAAGGGGTTAGCGCTCTGGCAGCACCCTGTTCTAATCTCTCTCTACGCGGATGATGTTGCACTGTATGTCCGTGATCCACAGCTTCATCTTAACGCTCTGCTGGATGAGGTTGTGCACTTTAGCAGGACCTCCGGGATTACGATAAATTGGTATAGATCAGTAGTGCTGCCCTTATCTGATGCTACTGTGCGATGCCCCTCTGGCTACCCTCTGTGTTGGGCGGACGGACTAGTGTGGTATCTGGCTGAGCAGGAAGGTGGATGAGCTGTGGTCAGCTAACTATGATACGGCGGTTACGTGGGTGGAGGAAATGATAGCAGTTTTGGTGTTCGCTGCCCGGCCGCATTCCGATAGCCAAGATGGTGGTACTGCCCAAGTTTTTGTACCGCTTTGTTAACCTGCCTCTTGTTCTTACTGCTAGCTTTTTGAGATGGCTCAGCTCCTTACTTGTGTCCCTTGTGTGGGCCTGGAAACAGCCCAGAATCGTATGGGAAACTCAGACTTTGCGGTTCGAGCGGGGTGGACTGGCGGCCCCAGATCTGGAACTTTATTATTATTGTGCACAGGCCCATTTTGTTTATTTATGGCTGCACCCGGTTCGTTCCCGCATTTGGCTCCTGAATCTGACTCGGTGTGGCCGGATGGATTGGGTGGCGGGGTCGGTGGGCCACCTTGGCCCCGTCGACATAGCATAGATACTGTGGCATGCTCGGCGTGGGCCTGGACTTGTTTGCTGCAGCGGGCTGGGCTGCGAAAACTACTTGCGCCGTTGATGTGAGACATAGCGGGTCTGCCCCGTTGGAAGATGGCCAGCTGTCTGAGCGACTCTGGGAGTTGGATATGACCACACTTGGATCTTGGTTTCCAGAGGGAACCGTTGCCTCCTTGGAGACTGCTTAGGGTGACCACGGTGAATCTGCAATTTATCGCCTATTATTTTTCGGAGTGCGGGGCTTGCTGCAGGAGCGATTCCCCTGCCTTGTTCGGCGCTGGAGTTGTTGTATAGGGCGCCGTCTGCCCACCAACTTATCACGTTTTTGTATGTTTGTTTGCAAAATACGGAACCTTTTGCAGACTCCAAGGCTCAAGCGTGTTGGGAGGCGGATTAGGAGTTCCCATTTCAGAGGAGAAGTGGCGTTATTGTTGCGCCCAGATGCGGGGACCTTCCCCTAATTATAGACTCTACCTCATACATTTCAATTTCTCACAGCGTCTCTATTATACACCTAGACGCTTGAAGAAAATGGGTTTAAAGGAGGATGCTCGCTGTGAACTCTGTTCGGCGTTGGAGGCGGGCTTTCTGCATTTGGCGTGGGACTGCGGGGCGCTGCGTGAATATTTGTCTGAGGTGCTGTGTGTGCTTGATAAGATGACGGGACTGGGGCAGCCACGCACTCCTGTGATGGGGATTCTGGGGTATGTAAAGGAGGTCCCCTCAACTTTTAGACGGCTGGTGGGATTGTTGTTGCTGCTTGCAAAGCGCATGATGGCGATGTGCTGGGGCCGGGGGCAAACGCACCGATGTGCTGAGTGGCTGACTAATGCTGCATATTGTCAGGAGCAGCTGGTGACATATTGGGCATTGATGCTGGAGGGCTCCTGCCCACACAATACCTGGTCCCCCTTGATGACTTATCTTACAGGCCGTGCCCAGGGCGGTGATTAGTTCTTCAGGTCTCCCCCCCAGACCATTCAGTGGAGCTTGACCTCCTCTGGAGGCGTTGGAAGTGTGTGGTGGGGGATTGTTGGGGGGGGGGCACAAATGTTCAACAGGGTTTAACCAGTTTCAACCGTCTTGAATTACAGTTAAGTTCTTGTTATTTCACACACCACAACACTCACCACTATACCAAGAGTAATCTCACTCTTGACTAACAGAATGTCTTATTATTGTTGGCAGATCGGTGTGGACTGCACACAATTTCCCTCTCCTTCCTAATATGGGCTTCTTCACTTTAATAGCATGGAAAGTCAATGGCCTCAACTACTGTATTCAGCGAGTGATGGTACTCCACTTTGCCAAACATCTTGACCCTGCCATCCTGCTGCAGCAGGAAGCTCATCTGCTGGGCACCAACTGCTCCTTCCTGGCACACCATGGATACAACAGAATCTACAATGCAGTACACACACACAAATGCATGGACCGGTGGTGCTCCTTAACAGAATGAGTCTGGACCATATGGGATGGTATGTGGTCGAGGGCACCTTGGAAGGCAGTCTACATCACCTGATTACTTATTCCACCCAACTTGATTAGCCATACTATGCATGACCGAGGTCAGAGGACTTCCACCTCCCTTAAGGCCTCAGCTTTTAAGGGGGGGCGGGGGGACTTCAATCATATTCTTATCCCCAATCATAGCCCAAGAATCTGACCACTGCTCAGATGCCCAGCTCTGCAATGGCCTAACCAAATTCTGTTGTGTTTGGTACCAAACACTGTTCTTTCTAACCCTAAACATGATGCACATGTTTTGGATTAAAAAGTAGAAGCACAGGTGGCACACTTAGAGGGTGCCAACCGAGGTAAGAGGCAAGAGGCTGAAGACCTCGCCTTCAACTAACTCCTAGCAGGCAATCTGCATACATACTCTAGTGCCTGGATAGCCTTCGGGGGCACCTGTGCTCTACAAATCCAAAACATAATATGTAATGACTTACCTTTAGTAGCAATCTTTCTGGTAGAGACTATCTAACCACAGATCCCTCACCTTCTATATATTTCCCAGGCATCAAACTGGACCATGAACCTTTTCCAGAAGTACCTGTGTGCGCCAGTAGGTGGCTCCATGGAGCTCTGTACTGGCACCATTCTGCTCTGGAAATGACAGGAGGAGCCTATATAGGTGCCACTTCGGTGCACCGAGTTGCTTTCAAAGCTGTCTGCGCCCCAAGATGCAGAGTCCAAGAAGCCAATTGGATGTGATCAGTGTGCAGATCCCTAAACTTGGGGGGTCTTCGTATTGGGTATACTCCCGTTCACATAATGGGGAAAATGAACAGGTCAATAAGTAATCTATAGTTAGATAGACTTTCTACCAGAAAGAGCTCCCCCAAAGATAAGTAAGTAGTTCTTCTAATAGACTTTTAACCACAAATTCTTCAGCTTTTGAATAAATACCAAAGCCGTACCTATTTGTAGGATGATCAGTCAATGGACTCAAAATAATAAATCCTGTAGGACCGAGCAGGCGAACTGCCCTCCTTGGTGAACCTGGATGTCCAGACAGTAGTGTTTTGTGAATGTATGGAGTAACACGCACATAGCCCGGGAGATGTTCAGAACATAAACTGTTTGCCAAAGCAGTAAGAGCAGCTTTGTTTTAGTGAAATGAACTAGCAGTCTACCCGGATGGTGCTCTTTGGCCAGTGCACAGAAGAACAATGCAGAACATGATCCAGCTGGAGATGGCCTCTTTCTGCATTGCCTTGACATTTTTCGATCCATTAAACCAGAAAAACAGGGTGATCGTCGACCTGTTGCTCTATGGTATGACTGATTTAAAAGCTCAGTGCTCTTTTGATGTCCAAATGGCAGAGTCTCTCCTCCTGAGAGGGGTGAGATGGAGCGCTGAGCCCTGGCAGGGTGATAGTTTGACTAACATGGAATAGTGTCATTACTCAGCAGATTAACACAGTGCTTGAAGCTCACTTACATGCATCGCCAATGTTATGGCGATGAGACAAACAGTCTTGAGGGTGAGAAGCCTCAAGGGCAGCTGTGGAGCGGCTCAAAAGGAGGACACATCAAATATGCGAGGACCAAGTTAAGATCCCACTGTGGCATGGCAAAGAGTTAGGGAGGAAACAGATTTTATAGGCCTTCCAAAAAGCACACAGCACAACCGGTAATTTAAATAATGAGGGCTGATCCGACAATGGAAAAAAGGTTGAAAGAGCTGAAAAATACCCTTTAGCAGTGCCTTGAGCAAAGCCTTGCCAGCAAAGAACAAAGCAAACAACAAAACATCAGCTAACTTTGTCTGGAGAGGGTCTGTATGCAGCACCAAGCCACAAATTTCTCTGTGGCAGGCTAAATAGTTTTTGTAGCGTGGCACACCTGGCTACCAAGTCGACTCAACTAGCTCCAGAGGAAAGTAGAAGGTTCCAATCTTCAAGCATGGAGGTGGAAATTGCGAAGGCCTAGGTTCAGAATCCTGCCTAGTTGCTGCAACAGCTGATGCTCCCAGAAAGGCAGCCTGGTCAGACGCTCTTATCTAGGAGCTCTGGATACCATACTCCCCGTACCCAATCAGGATTGACCAGGCCCAAGTCATCATAGTGGCCCAAATCTTCATAACTTGGGGCAGAAGAGCCATCAGTGGTAAGGCATACAGAAGCCCCAAGTTCCACCCTAAGAGGAATGCATTTCCGAGGTACCGATGCCTTGGAAACTCTGACACACAATACTACTGACATTGTGCACTCTTGACAGAGGCAAATATATCAAGCCATTCTTGGAAGAGACCCTGCGCCACCTCCAGGTGCAACTCCCATTCGTGATACACTAGTCATCAAAAGCGGAGTTGGTCCGTTCCGACATGCCTCGATTGTCCCGACATTTCTAGATGAACAGGGCCTCCTGACATTAGGTCCTTGACAACCTTGCCTTATTTTTTGCAATACCACATGGCGGAGGTGATGTCTGTAAGCACCTGTACTAGCCCCACTAAATGGACAGTAGAAAGCCTTTCAACGTCAAGCAGATGGCCCTCCGATCCAGAGGGTTAAGGTGGAGCCAGAACTCTACCAGAGACCTCTGATCTTCACCTATCCAAGCTGACGTCCCAACCCAGGAGTGACCCTTCGGTCACCACTGGCAGCTCCAGGTAGAGTAGGAAGAAGGGTCTGCTGCTGACCCAATTGTAGTCCAGTAGCCACCACTGCAGATCTTTTGCAGTCTCCTCTGAAATTTGGACGTTGTCAGAGAGGAGCCCTTGATGTTGAGCCGACCAAGGCTTCAGATCTCACTGCAGTGCTCGCATATGCCACTTGACGTGCCTGGCCAGCAGGATACAGGAGGCCATCAATTACAGCATCATCAGAGTCAACCTTACTGAAATCCAGGACAGAGGCTGAAAGATTTAGATCATACCTTGAATGTCTCAAACTTTCCTTTCCACGACTAAAGCATATAACAGTGTCATTCCAATGAAGGGAAGCTTCTGGCGAGGAGTCAGATGTGACTTTGGCAAGTTGATAGGATGACAGGAGGTTCGTTGTAGTCTGAAGGTGGCTGACTACTGCCTGAGACGAGCATGTCTTCAACAGCCAGAACTCGAGGTAGGGGGAAAAGATTGGGACTGATTAATTCCAAAGATGTCCTGCTACCACCACTACCACGTTTGTGAATACTCAAGGTGTGCTGGTGAGATCTAAAGGGAACACAGCATACTGAAAATGCTCCTGTTCCACCATAACCGGCAGGTACTGCCATCAGGCCTGCAGGATGGAGATATGACAATGGGCATATGACAGACCTCATGCCACCATCCAATCTCCAGAGTCAAGGACAAACCAGACCTGGGCCAGGGTGAGCTTTCCAAATTTGTCCTTTCAGAGGAAGGCACTGAAAGGGTAAAAGTCTAAGTTAGGACGAAGGTCTCCATACTTCTTTGGCACCGGAAAGTAGCGGGAATAACAACCAAGACTGTCTTCTGGCGCTGCAGTCTCTCCATAGCCCCTTTGCCCAAAAAATGCTTGCACTTCCTGCCGTGAGATGGCCAGATGGTCCCCCATCAATTGGTCTAGGGGCTGGTGGATGATGGAGTGGAGTAGCTATGATGGGTAGGGTATATCCCTACTCAAAAAGCTGCAAGATTCACCTGTATGATTTTATAGCCTGCCAACCCAGCAAAAATCGTTTGATCCTGCTTCCAACTGGGTGACTGTGCTCCAGTAAGAGCCAGTGGGGCCGCGATGGGAGGCAGTGTGGGTTTCAGAGCACTAAGCTGACTGGCTCATTGACCCTGACAAGGGGTTCAGTGGGTGCCATGGTCTCAGCATCAATACTGCAGGTCATCTTGCTGAGGCTGAAGTGACTGCCGGTATGCGGTCTGTCTGGTGAAACCACCATTGGAAAGGGAGAGCTGTCGAGGCAGGGCAGATAAGCTAAGAAAGCCTGTTGTGTCCATGCTTTCTTTGAACCGCTCCGGAGTACAATCACTCGTCACAAAAAGATGAGTCCTGTCAAAGAGCATTTCCATTAGGGACACGAACCATCAGTCAAAGTTTTATAAAAAAAACAGGCCAAAAGTGTGTGGGGAGGTGGGTACTGCAACAAGAAGCCTAGCTTCCTTCAGAGGTGCCACTGTCTGCTCTGGGTGGGGTAGGGAGAGGGGTCTGCTGCTGACCCAATTTTAGTCCAGTAGCCACCACTGCAGATCTTTTGCAGTCTCCTTTGGAAGGGAGATTAGGAGGTATGGTGACACCCTTGCACCTTCTCAGGAGTTCGGGATAGGCGAAAAGGGGCCGAGTTCCATTTGGATTTGTAATGTTTTTTACTTAGACTTTGCCTACAAAAGCTCCACATGTTATTTCCAGAGCAGAATGGCATCAGTGTTGAGCCACATCACTCCAGCTACAGGCTGCTGGAAAAGTTTTTGGATCCAGTCTGACTCCTGGGGAATATTTAAAAAGGGAGGAATCTGCAGTTAGAAGTCTCTATCATAAAGAAAACGTTACGGCTACAATATAAACAGAAAACGAAAGTGTGTGTGTTAGGACCAAAATATTATCCCAAATATTTAATATTGTTGAGCGATACACTCATACAAAGCCTGAGAAGTGGTTAAGGGAGACAGATGCAAGGTCTCTTGACTCAATACTGGTGGTGGACCAAAACTTGGATGCTGCACTGGGACAGAATGGGTTATTGCTTCAAGGTGACCAACTAGCGAAGCAGGTGTATACGAAACACATTAGGTACCTGTAACAACAGCTCTCCGGTGTATATATTTTTCATAGATTTACATGGTTGACTTAGTCCCAGTCGTCAGGCTGGGAATCCCCAGTAGTTTAAAAGCAGGGTCAAAACAACTGTAAACCTTGGATAAGTTATTTATTAGTTTATTCAAAAGAACCCAAACTTAAAAATATGAGGTGAATGCACTGAGCAATTTCATTCATTGTAGAGACCATCATAGCTCAGATTTTTAACGCTCAAGGATGAAAGATACCAAGAAGTCAGCCTCCAACTAGAAGGTGGGCGAGTGGCATATGCAAGACACAAAGGCTTAAGAAATGAAGTTACAGGTAAGTTGCTTGTTTCCTCTCCAGCGCTGGATCTTTCATTTATTCATATGCTTGAATTAGAATAGTTAGGAAGCAGAATCCGACTCACCTTATTTTAAGATGTTGCACAGAACTACTTTTACAACTGAAGAACCTGCTAGTGCATCCATATCCAAGTAGTGCTTGGTACATAAATGCTGCTCTTCATTGTACCCGGCAGACATGTCATGCAAAGGCACTTCTGCATACAATGTGGAAACACATCTTGTTAAGTGCAGTAACTTTTTCCTTTCTACAGTATGCTCACCTTTTTGTGGCAGAACACAATGCAGACTGACAGCCAGCTTGACAGTTGAGACTTAGGGCGAGACTTGACCCTTACAGGGTAGCAACAGAACACAAAAATCTGGTCAGTGGGTAAGGTATAATTTAAGATATTTGTGCACATCACTGAGATCTTTTGGAATTGGAGACAGGATTTAGAACAAAAGATACAGACTGTAACTGGCTCAATTGGGTACAAATGATATAGACAATGACTGGCTTAATAAGGTGGACTTCTTAGCATGAAATTTGTATTTGGACGCATTATCACCTTCTTCTTGGGGAACAGAAGGGTGTCCTTATGCATGCAAGTAACTCATCCTTCATTAAGAGTAAAGACAGGAAGCAGCAGTTTTCAAAGAGATAAACCGCAACTCCGACTTGTGAATAGGTTCAAACGGTGGTGCCACGAGGCAGCTAAGAACGGTGTTCAGTTCCCAAGAAGTGGCAGCCGCCAATGTTCTTTTAATTTTACTTCAAGTGGTTTGTTAATTTTCTCTACTCAACATTTGCTTTTTGTCATGTTGAGCAACCCATTGGTCAGAGGTGGCTGCTTGCCACTGTAACCAGTAAAACCTCAGCATGCCCCCTATGCTGTTACGGAGTCATGGGTACCTAAATCCATTCATTTGATTGAGTGGGTGGTACCTGCCTTCTTCCCAAGTCCAAAAGGAGTCTTGTTTAACTGAGTTGCTGTAAATGAGATGGTATCTGAAGCTGTACACTAACCAGCTGGGACTGAAAGTTAGTCTGTAATTATAGAGGTCAAGAGGTGCCTCTATTCACGAATTAGTACATGCTTGCAGTGCTTCTATTTCCTTTGCATTCATTAGTAGAATTAATGTTTCCAGTGATTCATCCAATAATGCTCAAAAAAGTTATTATCTGAGAATAGCTTTTGAATGATCATGGAGTGAATGAAAATGCTACTTGCTACAGTTCTCCAGGCATTCGTTTTTCTTTTTTTTTCTTTTACGGATTCACACACTTGATCATTTCCAGTTTTTCAAGCTGAAAGTCGCCCCACCGTGATTATTCATTAGCGCTGAAGTTAAACTGCCATAAAAATACACAGAAAAAGGGTTTGTGTTATTAGCCCAATTACTTTATTTGAGACAATCTGAAGTCCAACCAATAGGATGAAAGTTCACTCTGTATGCCGCCAAACATGATTTTGTACTGCTCCTTGCTTCAATGCAAGCGCCTTTCAGAGCTCTGTTCAGAACCCTTCTACTACAACAAGCATTCAAAACATCTGCCACTAGGAACTGATCACTTCAGACACTTCTATTCAGGGTTGCTGCTTTGGGGTCTAACTCCATGTTTTTGGGGGATTTTGCCACCTTAGCTGAATCTTCTAAGAACATGAGGATGCTTTAGATGTGAAGGGTGACTGAACACCCTCCTCAAGAGGAATCGTTTCATGAAATAAAAAAGCAAATCAAGTGGCAATGATATGGAATAGTGTGTGGCTCAAAGATCAATGATACGGACTGATTCAAGCATCTGAATATCTGTAAGATCCATTGCTGGAATACTCTGCTTTGAGCCCTGATTGAGCAAAACATGTCCCCATAACAGTGCTTGTCTACCATTATCTGTTTGCTGTGTCAGTCAAGTCTAGTAAAGATTTTAGGAAAGTATATTTTTGTAGGAACTCAATGCCCGATTGAAGTTTTAATTTTCCTATAAGTGTTCAGCTATTTCATATTCAAGGTGCCATTTTTGTTTTCAACACAGAACGTTTGAGAAATGTTCAGCTTTTGCTTAAGTTTTCTTATTTGGAGGTGGAAAAAAGTCCTTCGGATTTATTTTTTTTAACAGCAGTCCCCTTGTGAATGTTTGCCCTTACTGTTTTTTTATCTGTAAAATATATAATGATGTGCAAAGTTTAATAGGCTTTTCACTTATTAGCATTGGGGAGGTGGCCACGCTGCAACCCGGAGGCCTAAAATTTAATAATATGTAGCATTTTACCCTTTGTGCCCATGCAGGTATACTTTGTGCCATGCCTGTCTTTTATGTGCATTAGTTGTAAACATAATAATTTTAGCAGACTCAAACTGATTGTATAGGCCCTCATGTGAAGGAGTGATGTGGGTTCTTATTATCTAGGTCTAGAAGACCGAGAAGATGCAACTCTATTACGGTAAAACATGAGATTAGTACACTTGCTATAAAAACATGTTTCATTATCTTATCATGCACAGTTCAATTAAAGTTACGGTTATGATTATTAAATAAAACCAAAAATAAAATCCGACACTGGCAGTTCTGATTAGCTAAACAAACCATAATTCGTACTGCCGCCCTGAAAACTACAACTCGCTCTCCCAAATGGAATGCTCATTACCTCACTTGACAAATTATATCACAAATGGAGCTTCCGACATCACTGTTGACATCACATATCACGCAACATTTATATTATCAATATGAATATAATTTCTTTGTTTATATATGTTATTTAACTATGTTGGGCTTGTAAGTCCTGTTATTTACTCAGCGGGTGTTTCAGTTTTATTTTGTAATCATTAGTTAACTTTAACACGGTGCTTCTACATGTTTACCATACATTAATGTTTTACGATCAGAAGACCTAACTTACCCACGTAGTGTTTTTAATGACTTATTTAATTATGACACACCACATCCAGCTCCGATTCAACCAACCATCTCCATGCAGTCGGGTACAGCGCAGGCTGGCAACAGGTTAGGCTTGGTCTTCAACCTCCCTTCACCCAGAATGACAGGACAAGACGACGTTCATTAACAGACTACTTAACTTATTCCGTAATAAGCATACACTACCTGTCGATATAGAAGTTCAACAAGATCCTGTAAAGTCTCTTCTGTAATGACCCAGCTATTAAGGATTTCTGTAAACTGGGTGATTTCCATTTCAAAAGTGCCTGGTTGCTCAGTTAGATGATTTAGAAAATCTTGAACATACTCTGCAAGGTTAGAATACGGGAATACTGGAGCATTATCATATCCATCGCCATAGTCCTAAAATTAAAAACAGGATTAGTACGTTGATTATCTGGTTAATAAAAGTGTTTGCAATAATATACAAATTAAAAAATGTATTTGTACATTTTCTCTGCTATGTGGGTGCATGTATATGTTTGTTGCACAAAGAGGTGGGGAGTGACGGATTGCTTTATAACAATGGTGAGAGGACTTGAAATTGGTTCAAGACCGTATTTCAAGAGATATTGATAAACATTTGCATCACACATTTTCATTAAACAGTTACATTGTACAGGGAGTGCAGAATTATTAGGCAAATGAGTATTTTGACCACATCATCCTCTTTATGCATGTTGTCTTACTCCAAGCTGTATAGGCTCGAAAGCCTACTACCAATTAAGCATATTAGGTGATGTGCATCTCTGTAATGAGAAGGGGTGTGGTCTAATGACATCAACACCCTATATCAGGTGTGCATAATTATTAGGCAACTTCCTTTCCTTTGGCAAAATGGGTCAAAAGAAGGACTTGACAGGCTCAGAAAAGTCAAAAATAGTGAGATATCTTGCAGAGGGATGCAGCACTCTTAAAATTGCAAAGCTTCTGAAGCGTGATCATCGAACAATCAAGCGTTTTATTCAAAATAGTCAACAGGGTCGCAAGCAGCGTGTGGAAAAACCAAGGCGCAAAATAACTGCCCATGAACTGAGAAAAGTCAAGCGTGCAGCTGCCACGATGCCACTTGCCACCAGTTTGGCCATATTTCAGAGCTGCAACATCACTGGAGTGCCCAAAAGCACAAGGTGTGCAATACTCAGAGACATGGCCAAGGTAAGAAAGGCTGAAAGACGACCACCACTGAACAAGACACACAAGCTGAAACGTCAAGACTGGGCCAAGAAATATCTCAAGACTGATTTTTCTAAGGTTTTATGGACTGATGAAATGAGAGTGAGTCTTGATGGGCCAGATGGATGGGCCCGTGGCTGGATTGGTAAAGGGCATAGAGCTCCAGTCCGACTCAGACGCCAGCAAGGTGGAGGTGGAGTACTGGTTTGGGCTGGTATCATCAAAGATGAGCTTGTGGGGCCTTTTCGGGTTGAGGATGGAGTCAAGCTCAACTCCCAGTCCTACTGCCAGTTCCTGGAAGACACCTTCTTCAAGCAGTGGTACAGGAAGAAGTCTGCATCCTTCAAGAAAAACATGATTTTCATGCAGGACAATGCTCCATCACACGCGTCCAAGTACTCCACAGCGTGGCTGGCAAGAAAGGGTATAAAAGAAGGAAATCTAATGACATGGCCTCCTTGTTCACCTGATCTGAACCCCATTGAGAACCTGTGGTCCATCATCAAATGTGAGATTTACAAGGAGGGAAAACAGTACACCTCTCTGAACAGTGTCTGGGAGGCTGTGGTTGCTGCTGCACGCAATGTTGATGGTGAACAGATCAAAACACTGACAGAATCCATGGATGGCAGGCTTTTGAGTGTCCTTGCAAAGAAAGGTGGCTATATTGGTCACTGATTTGTTTTTGAATGTCAGAAATGTATATTTGTGAATGTTGAGATGTTATATTGGTTTCACTGGTAATAATAAATAATTGAAATGGGTATATATTTTTTTTTGTTAAGTTGCCTAATAATTATGCACAGTAATAGTCACCTGCACACACAGATATCCCCCTAACATAGCTAAAACTAAAAACAAACTAAAAACTACTTCAAAAAATATTCAGCTTTGATATTAATGAGTTTTTTGGGTTCATTGAGAACATGGTTGTTGTTCAATAATAAAATGAATCCTCAAAAATACAACTTGCCTAATAATTCTGCACTCCCTGTATAAAATTCCATTGTTGCATTGCAGTGCTTGGGTACCCTCCAAAGAATTGCATGATAACTATCTAGCAAACATACTATACATTTTACAGTAACACACACACTATTGCTATTGTCTGCAGTAAAAGGGAATTAACTCCTAAAAAAAAAAAAAAAAAAAAAATCCGAAGTGCTTACCGCATCGGTCAAACAAGGTCAAGCCATGCTTGCTCTTACTTTTGTTCCCTGTGAAAGATTACATTGCCTATCGGTTTAGGCTGGACTAGGCTGTGCCACTGCCAGAAAGTTTAATGTGACTTGCGTATTGTTGGTGCCTGTCTCTAACAGCATATTGACCCAGAGAAATGGTTAAATTCTTTGCAAACTTGTGGTTAAGACTAATTCACTTTTTTCAATCCTTTCCTTTATGCTTTTCTTAAATAAACATATGACACAATGAACTTTTGAAAGAGACAAAGAAGCGACACAAAAAAAGATAACCCCCTTCCAAAGTTTAAAACTAACTGCCAAACAATAATGGGCAACTGGGAGGCCCAAAAGAATACACCACTATTGATTCACCACTGGCACACAATTGTGCACTTGCATGCCAAATGCTATTTGAAGATCATATATGTTCTTGAGGGTACTGGGCATGTTTCGGGCTGCTGAATACTCTACGTTCTACGGGAACTGGCGAGATTGACACGTGGATTGTCTCCACAGATGGAGCATAAGGCATCCTATGAAAAGCGCAGCGAGGAAATGGGGGCACAAGTAGGGGACATGCATAAGACACAAAAGCGGCTGTTGTTACAATGATGCAGCTACGTTAGAAGTGACTTTGTCTTCGGTATTTCTCAGGACCCTTTCTGTCGCCAGAGCTCTTCTGATATTAACCAATTGGTCATGTTTGTAGCCTTATCTGTTGCTTGTCCCCCTTTCACTTCCCCTCTTTCACCTGAATATTTTGTTCCTGGATTGCTTGTACTCTGCAACGGTCCTTCACTCCTATATGTGTTCCTACCCCCCTGCAACTTTCTATACAACCCTCTGCCCAGCCAGGTAACGCTCTGCATGTGAAGCAGGAGGAGAGCGTTGTAATGCTATTCAATTATTTACAAAAAATGAGGTGTAAAAAGAATGCGCAGTTGGGATTCAATGGCAATATATGACTAGTTTACTATTATAAAATGTTAAAAGACAGTTGCTTTCTTTGTGGCAACAGTAAATCTGCATGTTTGCTCTATACTTTTTAATTAATCCCTTCGCTGCCAGGCCTTTTCCCCCTCAGGTGCCAGGCCTTTTTTTTGGCTATTTGGGGCAGATGGCGCTTAAGGCCCTATTAACTTTTTGTCCACTTAAGGTACCCAAGCCAAATTTGGGTCCTTTTTTCCCCCAAACATCCTAGTGATTCTAGAGGTACCCAGGAGTTTGTGGGTTTCCTGGGAGGAAACCAAGAAATCAGCCAAAATACAGCAATTTTTTTATTTATTTTTTAAAGGGAAAAAGTGCTGCAGAAGCATGTGTTTTTTTACCTGAAAATGGCATCAACATAGGATTTGCTATGCTACTACAACCATCTTCCCAGATTTCAGGAACAGGCAGACTTAAATCAGCAAGCCACATTTTTAAACACAATTTTGGCATTTTACTGGTACATACTCAATTTTGACTATTTTTTTGTCCTTTCAGCCTCTTTCCAATTAGTGCCAGAAATGGATGTGAAACCAATGCTGGATCCCAGACAGCTAAACATTTCTGAAAAGTAGACAAAATTTGGAACTCAGCAAGGGGTCATTTCTGTAGATCCTTCAAGGTTTCCCTACAGAAAGTAACAGCTAAAATAAGAAAATATTGAAATTGAGGTGAAAAAAACCATTTCAATCCACGTTTTCTTCTATAATTGTTGGCAGCTATAGCAGATTTTTGAAAGCAATATACTGTTATGTCTGTTAGACTCTTCTGGTTGCCGGGATATATAGGGCTTGTAGGTTCACCAAGAACCCTAGGTACCCAGAGCCGATAAATGAGCTGCACCTTGCAAAGGGTTTTCATTGTATACCAGGTATACAGCAATTCATTTGGTGAAATATAACGAGTGAAAGATAGGTATCAAGAAAACCTTTGTATTTCTAAAATGGGCACAAGATAAGGTGTTGAGAAGCAGTGGTTATTTGCGCATTTCTGAATTCTGGGGTCCCCATACTAGCGTGTGAATTACAGGGCATTTCTCAAAGAGATGTCTTTTTTACACACTGTCTTACACTTGAAAGGAAAAAATGTAGAGCAAGACAAGGGGTAATAACACTTGCTCTTCTATTCTGTATTCCCCCAAGTCTCCCAGTAAAAATGGTACCTCACTTGTGTGGGTAGGCCTAATGCCCGCGACAGGAAACACAACATGAGACACAACATTTTTACACTGAAATCTGACATGTTTTTTGGAAAGAGCCTAGCTGTGGATTTTGGCCTCTAGCTCAGCCTGCACCTAGAGAAACCTAGCAAACCTGTGTACCTTTGAAAACATGAAACCTTGGGGAATCCAGAATGGGGTGACTTGTGCGGCTCTGACCAGGTTCTGTTACCCAGAATCCTTTGCAAGCCTCACAATTTGGCAAAAAATACACTTTTTCCTCACATTTCGGAGATAGAAAGTTCTGGAATCTGAGAGGAGCCACAAATTTCCTTCCACCCAGCATTCCCCCAAGTCTCCCGATAAAAATGGTGTTGGAGTCTGGCCTGGCTTATAGTGGGTACCTTAATGGTACTTACACCTTGTGCCAGGTCCAGTTACCCCTTATTAGTAGAATAGAGGTGTTTCTAGCAGCTTAGGCTGATAGAAGGTAGCTATGGCAAAGCAGCTTAGGCTGAACTAGGAGACATGCAAAGCTCCTACTATACCACTTATATCATATAGCACAATATAAGAAAACACAACACTCAGAGTTAATAAAAATAAAGGTACTTTATTTTTATGACAATATGCCAAAAGTATCTCAGAGAGTACCCTCAGTTAGAAGTTAAGTAATATACACAAGTTATATGTACACAAACCCAAAACAGGTAAGTAACAGTAAGAAAAGTAGTGCAAACAATGTAGACTCACAATAGGATGCAATAGGTGAACATAGGTCTAGGGGCAACACAAACCATAAACTCCAAAAGTGGAATGCGAATCACGAATGGACCCCAGACCTATGGGAGCTTGTAGAGGGTCGCTGGGACTGTAAGAAAACAATACCCTACCCCAAGACCCTGAAAAGTAGGAGTAAAGTTCCCCTACTACCACAAAAGGACACAATAGTCGTGACAGGGGGATTCTGCAAGAATCACAAACACCAGCAAAGCACTGAAGACGGTCCCCTTGCCTTACAGGCCCTCAGGTCCAGGAATCCAAGTCCAAGAGTCGCACTAGTGTCCGGGGGGGGAGGGGCAGAAGCCCAGGAAACCCCGGATTAAGGTGCAAGAAGGAATCCTGTGGGTGGAAGAAGCCAAAGATTCTGCAACAACGAAAAGGGCTAGTAACTTCTCCTTTGGATGGAAGATGTCCCACAGTGTGCTGGATGTTGCAGAAGTGGTTCCACGCAGAAATACTACAAACAAGCCTTGCTAGCTGCAAGGCTCGCAGTAGGGGTTTTTGGGTGCTGCTGGGGACCAGGAAGGACCAGGATGTCGACCCTTGGAGGAGGAAACAGGGGGGGGCGCTCAGCAACTCAGAGATCCCCCACAGAAGCAGGAAGCACCCGCAGAAGTACCGGAGCAGGCACTTAGAAGACTGGTGTAACCGGAGTCACAAAAGGAAGGTCCCACAACGTCGGTGTCCAACTTAGATGGTTGAGTACTGCAGGACGGAGTGCTGGTGACCCAGGCTAGGCTGCGCACGAAGGAATCCTTAGAGAAGTACACAGAAGCCGGAGCAGCTGCAAATCACGCAGTACACAGGTTTGCAGTCTAGCATGGGGAGGCAAGGACTTACCTCCACCAAACTTGGACTGAAGGATCACTGGACTGTGGGGGTCACTTGGATCTAGCTCCTGTGTTCCAGGGACCACGCTCGTCAGGATGAGAGGGGACCCAGAGGACCGGTGATGCAGTCTTTTGGTGCCTGCGTTAGCAGGGGGAAGATTCCATCGACCCACGGGAGATTTCTTCTTGGCTTCCAGTGCAGGGTGAAGGCAGACAGACCCCAGAGCATGCACCACCAGGAAACGGTAAAGAAAGCCGGCAGGATGAGGCGCTACAATGTTGCTGGTAGTCGTCTTGCTACTTTGTTGCAGTTTTGCAGGCGTCCTGGAGCAGTAAGCGGTCGATCCTTGGCAGAAGTCGAAAAGGGAAGTGCAGAGGAACTCTGGTGAGCTCTTGCATTCGTTATCTGAGGAACAGTCCAGAGGAGAGACCCTAAATAGCCAGAAAAGGAGGTTTGGCTACCAAGAAAGGAGGATCGTCTACCAAAAAAGGTAAGAGCCTATCAGAGGGGGTCTCTAACGTCACCTGCTGGCACTGGCCACTCAGAGCAGTCCAGTGACCCCCAGCACCTCTGAATCCAAGATGGCAGAGGTCTGGGACACACTGGAGGAGCTCTGGGCACCTCCCCTGGGAGGTACTGGTTAGGGGAGTGGTCACTCCCCTTTCCTTTGTCCAGTTTCGCACCAGAGCAGGGCTGGGGGATCCCTCAACCGGTGTAGACTGGGTTATGCAGAGATGGGCACCATCTGTGCCCATCAAAGCATTTCCAGAGGAAGGTGAGGCTACTCCTCCCCAGCCCTTCACACCTATTTATAAAGGGAGAGGGTGTAACACCCTCTCTCAGAGGAAATCCTTTGTTCTGCCTTCCTGGGCTAGTGCTGCCCAGACCCCAGGAGGGCAGAATCCTGTCTGAGGGGCTGGCAGCAGCTGCAGTGGAAACCCCGGGAAAGGCAGTTTGGCAGCACCTGGGTTCTGTGCTAGAGACACGGGGATCATGGAATTGTCTCCCCAATACCATAATGGTATTGGGGGGACAATTCCATGATCTTAGACACGTTACATGGCCATGTTCGGAGTTACCATTGTGACGCTATACATAGGTAGTGACCTATGTATAGTGCACGCGTGTAATGGTGTCCCCGCACTCACAAAGTTCGGGGAATTTGCCCTGAACCATGTGGGGGCACCTTGGCTAGTGCCAGGTTGCCGACACACTAAGTAACTTGGCACCCAACCTTCACTAAGTGAGGGTTACACATATAGTTGACTTATAAGTTAGTTATGTGCAGTGAAAAATGGCTGTGCAATACCGTGGATGTTATTTCACTCAGGCAGCAGTGGCAGGCCTGTGTAAGAATTGTCTGAGCTCCCTGTAGGTGGCAAAAGAAATGCTGCAGCCCATAGGGATCTCCTGGAACCCCAATACCCTGGGTACTTAAGTACCATATACAAGGGGATTATATGGGTTCACCAGTGTGCCAATGAGAATTGGTGAATTTAGTCACTAGCCTGCAGAGACACATTTAGAAAGCAGAGAGAGCATAAACACTGAGGTTCTGGTTAGCAGAGCCTCAGTGATACAGTTAGGCACCACACAGGGAACACATACAGGGCACATACTATGAGCACTGGGGTCATGCCTGGCAGGATCCCAGTGACACGAGGGCTAAAACAAACATACATACAGTGAAAATGGGGGTAACATGCCAGGCAAGATGGTACTTTCCTACAAATGGTACCTCACATGCATTGGTAGGCCTAGTGCCCGCGACAGGAAACGCCCCAAAACGGAACATGGACACATCAAATGTTTACATTGACAACAGACGTGTTTTTTTTTTTTTTAGAAAGTGCCTAGCTGTGGATTTTAGTCTAACTCAGCCCCACCTGGGAAAACCTACCAAACCTGTGCATTTTATAAAACTAGACACGTAGGGGAACCCAGGATAGGGTAAGTTGTGGCTCTGTCACCAGGTTCTGTTACCCAGAATCCTTTGCAAACATTAAAATGTGGCAAAAAAAAATCCCTCACATTTCGATGTTGCAAAGTTCTAGAATCTGAGGGGAGCCACAAAGTTCCTTCCACCAAGCATTCCCCCAGGTCTTCTGATAAAAATGGGACCGCACTTGTGTGGGTGAGCCTAGTGCCCACAACAGGTAGTGCCCCAAAACACTACATGGACACACAAAAAATATAAAATACATAACTACCTGTTATTGCGAAGGCAGGGGGCACCTGTTTTTTTGGTCCTTGGCTCAGCAGCCATCTAGGGAAACCTAGCAAACCCAGACCTTTCTGAAAGCTAGACACCGAGAGAGTTCAGGGAGGTTTGACTTGCGTGGATCCCCCAGTGTTTTCTTAACCAGAATCCTCACCAAACCTCAAATTTAGCTTGAAAATGACATTTTTCCCACATTTCTGTGTGGGCTCACCGCACCAGCACATATTTCCTACCACCCAACGTTCTCCTCAGTCTCCCCATGAAAATGATACCTCACTTGTGTAGGTGGGCCAAGTCAAGTGACAGGAAAGAGCCAAAAACATGTCGCAATTAAAGGGGAACCAAAAGGGCAGTTTGGGGGAAAAAAATAAACATTTTTAGACTGACAAGTGGGGAAGAATGGTTATCGGTATGGATGCAACAATGCTGGGTGGTAGGAATTTTGTGGATTTCTGCAGATTCCGGAAGGTTCATCACAAAAATGTGAGAAAGTGTTTTGATTTCAGGCAAAGTTTGAGGTTTGCAGCACATTGTGGTTAAGAAAATGGGGTAAGAAAATGGTGTGGGGTGCATGTGAAGCACACCACCGTAGACTCAACCCAGATATTTAGTTTTCAGATGTTTCTAGGTCTCGTAGATTTTTCTACATGTCAGAGTCCCAAAGTCCAAAAAGTGCAGCACTCACCATTCCAAGTGAGACGATTATGAGAGTTAGCCAAGCTCTCATAGCTCAAACGTAAAACCAAAACCCAAAATAATCAAATGTCCTCTTGCTTGCCGTTGGGATAACATCTTTTAGTGTGCAGGGGAGATCTGAAAGACTGTTACCTTGTTCAGTTGGCGTGGAGAAATACCCATTACCAACCAGTATGGGTGTCACCACACCACAATTTATTTGTATTTGTATTATTCATTCAATGGGGAGTGGATCGGGATAAATGCCCCATCTGTCCACCGGTGGACAGAACAACTTCGTCCCCATTTATTTGGGGTGGTGGTATGGACATACACCCAACCCCTTTTTTTGGAAAAAAGTCTTCCCTGGTGTCTGGTGGCCTTTCTGGCTCCCTTGAGGGCAGATGAGCCTTATAAAAATAGACCGATCTGCCCCCAAAGGGGGTTGAAATGGCCAACAGTAATGTGCCTCCATGGGGAGCGACCCTTGCCTAAGGGGCTGCGCCCCACACAGACACACACACCAATCCCTGGTCCCAAGTGGGGCAATCAGATCAGCCTAATTAAAATAGGCAGAAATGGCCTAAAAGCAATTTGCACCCAGGGGAGCGACCCTTGCCTAAGGGGTCGCTCACCACATGTAAAAATCCTAAAAACAAAATTATACCAGATGTCTAGTGGCTTAGTGGTGTCTGTGGGCCGGGTGCAGGACGTAACTGTTACATCCTCGGCACCCGAGCAGTGCTGCCGAGGACATAACCATTACGTCCACGGCACCCAAGGGGTTAATTCAGTTTGAACAATTAATGACTAAGTGCAATAAAGTATACAATCTTTTTGCAGAACTTACTACAAAAGATCTAGGGGAAAAACGGCTATACCCAATATTCTGGAAATTTACTGAACAAATTCATAAGGCTCCAACGGCAGTGGATGAGGAAGTGTAGAACATCCCACAACAGAAAATAGCCCCACGAGGAAAAAGAAAGGAATCAAAACAGTCCCAAGGCATGTATTAAAATAGAACAGAGGCTGTGAAAACAGCTGTCCTCCATTAGGTGTGAGCGCAAACTGTACTGCTGTGCAAGAAACATTTACCTTAACTGCGATGGATCAAAGAACTCCAGCCCTTTCCATGGAGGAAACCAGGGATGCCCCTCTTCTGTGCTCAGTACCATTAAGTCCTTGTGCAAGAGCTTTCCCTCTACCTCACGTAAGAGGTCTGCTCACCGAATAGAGGAAGCCAATTGGTAATGGTTGCCAACAGCTCTTAGCAGCTGGACAAAATCTGGCCGCGGGCTGACACCTTCTCCTACATGCCGTTAACAGAAAGAAAGCCCCATTTCCTGGTTATGTCCACAAGCAGACAGACAGCGATAATGCCCAGGGCAGGACAAATGGGATTACTATCCTGTCCTAGAACATAGCCGGGTTGCAACCAAAAACTGGAGGATATCGATCAAATAAAACTTTTGAGCACAAAGGAGATATGTTGCTTCCAGGAGACGTGGGCAGCAAACACTTTTAGCGCTCTGCAAACATCCCTGGACTTTAAGGGTTTCCCATCGAGGGTAGCAAACTAAGAGGGAGAACAGGAGGCCCTAACTACAAGGATTGCAATGAAGCTAGACTGCACAGCAAATCAAATTTCTTCAACTGCATCCCCACTTAACACACTGCTCATCATATTTGTCAAACACCAGAGGAAATTTAACATTACACTGGACGTCCTAACCGTGTACTTAAATTCCAGCAAATACATTAAGTTTGAGGATCAACTTGCACCCTTAAAAATCAATTGTTTGCTGCATAAAGGATAAGTCCCTCAGTAACTGCAAGCATTATCTCCTTATCTGTGGACCCTTTAACATCATCCACAAGACGATCCAAGGGAGATCACGAAATACGTGGAGAATAGTTGGGGTATCCCGTCACCTGAAATGACTAGTTCTCTTCCCCTTAGCAGGTGTAATAAAGGCAGATTATTCAGCGATTGTCTTACCAAATCACAGATAAAACTTTTCAAAATGCCTATATTCCGGAACAGTAGAAGATCTAGCTTAATTGGCTGCATTCTCTTTCCCAACGAAAGCTTGGATTTGGTGTTGGACACTAAAGCACCTCAAAGACCAGAGGGCGACCACGACCCTCTAGGCTTTAAGTGTGCAGCCATGACTAAGCAGAAAAAGGTTGGATGTTTCCCCGCTAGCACTGCCCACAAATAACAGCAGCTGAGCAGTAAAATGGTACAGAGAACTACTTGAACAATGAGACCTCACTAAAGGCGAGCCTGGAACACTTTCTATCCAGCACCATGGATAGCGAAGAGCACGAGGCAATACTAACACACTATATCAAACCGTCAAAGGAACTTATGCAGCACTGGTCTGTACCATGGATATCAAGAAGCAAAAGCAGGAAACCAGACAAAAGATGGTTAGAAAACAAGTGTACAGTAGCCAAGAATAAACTGAAACAGGGGTACAACGAGTGGCATAGCTCTCAAGGAAAAGAGAAATCCTTTAGGGCCATAAAGGAAGAATATAAAGTGCTACTCAGGGCAAGAAACTGAAATACCAGCGAGAAGTGTGGCAAGACCTGATCAAGGAAGCATAAGAAAAGGATAGTAAATCCTTTTGTAGGGAAGTTACAGAAATATTCAGAGAAGGTCTAGGATCTCTGGAAAACTACATTCCAGAGCAGACCTGGGTAGACCATTATCAGACTATATTACTGTGGCGACCGTACAACCGGCTCTGGTCAATTGCAGTTACCCCCTGCCAATGGAGCAGCTAAACATTCTGCACCCAAAAGAAAAAGAGCAATCTTGGACCAGAAGGCCAACAAAGAACCCAGCTTAGATTGCTTACCAGTCGATATGTGAGGTCTATACTACAAGGCTTGGTCTTTGGCTATGACTAAGATGTTTAATGCGATCCTGAGATCAAATAATGTTCCACGCTCCTGCAGATCCACCATTATAGTCCCCCTTCCACAAAAAAGGAAACAAGTTGCTACCGTGTCAGTATAGGCCAATATTGCTTAAGTACAGTACTGGGAAAATCATTGGGTGTATCCTTTTGAACAGACTTCAGGCCTGGGTGAACAAGAATACAGTGCTCAGACGGGGTTTTGCAAGGGCATCAGTACTATAGGCCAAGCCATAAACTATTCACGATATGCATGAAATATACAATGTTGCATAAGCACCCTATTTGTCCTTTATTGATCTCAAATCGGCCTTAGAACTGGTAAATAGTACCAAATTGTGGGAAACGCTTAGAAAACAAAGAGATGAAAAAGATCTCTTGCATGTTATCTATATACAGCGCAAAGACAAGCGAGCTTGTGTTCTCTATTGAAGTAGAGAAGAATATACTCTCTATTTTGACATCTGTTCAGGGGTGGGCCAGGGATGTGTCCTTGCCCCACTGTTGTTCTCCCTCCTCTTGAATGACTCCAAAGAATTCCCACGCGAGGGGGGTGGGGGGGGACACAAATATGCACAAAAGCTGGGTGTTAACTTGCCATCCTTGGCGTGGGGTCCCCTAAATTTTTGTCTCTGCTTCCCAGGTTGCTGATGTGTGCTGGACTCCGTTTTTGCTGTTTTTGATACTCTGGGAACTTTACCACTGCTAACCAGTGCAAAGTGCAAGAGCTCCTATGTAAAATGTTTGTGCAATTGGCTTATCCATGATTGGTAAATTTGATTTACTAGTAAGTCCTCTGTAAAGTGTACTAGAGGTGCCCAGGGCCTGTAAATCAAATGCTACTAGTGGGCCTGCAGCACTGATTGTACCACCTGCATGGGTAGCCCTGTGAACATGTCTCAGACCTGCCAATGAAGTGTCTGTGTGTGCAGTCTTGGACTGGCAATTCGACTTGGCAAGTGTACCCACTTGTCAGGCCTAAACCTTCCCTTTTCATACATGTAAGGCACACCTAAAGTAGGCATTATGTAGCCCCATGGGCAGGGTGCAGTGTATGTTAAAGGTGGGACATGTACTGATGTGTGTTACATGTCGTAACAGTGAAATACTGCTAAATTCAGTCTTCACTGTTACAAGGACTATCTCTAAAATACGTTAACATGGGGGCTGCCTTTGAATAGAGAGCAGATAGAAATATGGAGTTTAGGGTCTCTGAAATCACAATTTAAAAATACATCTTTTAGTGGAGTTGGTTTTTAGATTGTTAGTTTGAAAATGCCCCTTTTAGAAAGTAGGCATTTTCTTGCTTAAACCATTCTGTGACCCTGCCCGTTTGTGGATTGCCTGTCTGGGTCAGTTTGACAGTTGGGCTGTTTGTGAATACCCTCAGGACAGTGCGACAATGGGAGCTGTGGTCTATCCCCCATATCCCGATGAGCCATCTGTGTTAGGGAGGAGTGGTCACTCACACCTGAATGGCCTGTGCCTGCCCTCTTACAATGCAGTCTATAACCCCCTGGTGTGTGTCTGGGGCTTCGCCTTGGCAAGGCAGGACCTTGTGAACAACAGAGACTTTCCTCTGAAGTAGGCCTACTTCAAAGGCTAAAGGGGTATGAGTATTGGATCCAAAATCTCTGAAAATTATATCACTTCTGGATTCAAGTGGAACTTCTGCCAAGGAGAAGAGCTGAAAAGTGCTTCCCCTGCCTGTGACTGTGCTTCCTTGGACTATCCTGCAGTTGATGCTTCTGCCTAGGAAAGGGGACCAAGACTGGACTTTGTTGTGCATTCCTACTCTAGAAGAATCTCCAAGGGCTTGAACTGAGCTTGCCTCCTATGTTGAAGTCTCTGTGGCTAAAATCGGAGCTCCACCTGCATTGCGGCTGGGGGATCGGCGCATTGCGGCTGGGAGATCGACGCATCGCGGCTGGAGAAACAACATGCAACACCCACTTGCGGCTGCTGATAATGACACAAACCCCACGCAGCACGGTTTTCTGACACCGTGCGACAGGATTTTCCATGCATTGTCCCTGGGTGTGAAAGTCATTGTGAACCTGCATGGATTCGTGGTGCTCCCTCCGGAAATCAACGCATTGCTCTCTTGCGTGGGAGAAAAACAACACATCGCGGACCGGTGAAGAAACAACACACGGTCTCCCTTGCAAGGAAGGAATCAACACATGGCTGCCTTTTCTGAAGCACGCTCGCCCGTGCGGCTTTAAATTTTACACTAACCAGGTACTTTGTGCAAAATCATCATTTCCATTGTTTTCTATGGAGTAATACTCATTCTTTAGAAAATTCATATTTTAACTTGTGTGTGTTGAATTTGTAATTTTGCTTGTTTGATTAAGATACATTTTCTCTTTTTTTCTAAACTGGTGTGGTGTCCATTTTGTAGTGTTTTCAATGTTTTACTGTGTGTGGTGTGTTGGTACAAATACTTTACACATTGCTTCTGAAGTAAAGCCTGCCTGCCTGCCTGCCTGCCTGCCAAGCAACCAAGGGGGGTGAGCAGGGGTTAATGGAGTGGAATTCTCCTTTAACCTGACTAGAGTGAGGGTCCGTGCTTGGACAAGGGGTAACCTGACTGCCAACCAAAGCCCCATTTCTAATTCTGGGCAAAAAAAAAAAAAAAGTTATTGTCCTCTTTGCGGATGACAGAGTAATTTTATCTCGCACACAAAATGAGCTACGCAGGAGGTTGGGGAGTTTCAAAAGCTACGACAGCCAAAAATACCTTGTTAATAACATGCATAAGACTAAAAGTAATGCTGCTGGTACTATCTTCAATGCTGATAAAACCACAAAGAATTGCTGGCAAGGTACTAGAAAATGTTAAGGTCTACAATTATCTGGGGATCTCCTTCAACAACAAGTTGTCCTACGATGCCCATGTTGATAAGGCAGATGCCACTTTATAGTGGGCGGTCAATGCAATCCTGAGGCTCAAGATTAAGATTCCCAGCCACTCACTGAGAGTCATCCGCCAAGTATACACGCAAAAAGCAGTGGCAGCAGCAAGCTTTGGTGCAGAACTATGTGGGTATAGCAACATTAAGTAGCTTCACAATATGAAAGTGCTTTCTTGACATCTCTATTACATCTGCTTCTTCCCTTGTATCTGGAAAAGGGCCTGGTCACCAGTTGCAAGCCCATTGCTCTTGCCCGGTCTTGTACTGACTAAGCTTAAACCCCAATGCCGCATAGTCCTATCTGAGAGCAATGCTCAAAGTGCCGCCTGTTGGGAAAATCCATGATAAACCGTGGGCAAGCTACGTAAGAAACTGCCTCCAAAATCTTGGTCTTAAACATCTTTAGTCAGGGCCAGCCTACATTCCCAGTACCACTGCTGTTATAGTCAAAGAAGCATTTTTGCACACTAAACTCAAGGTTCGTATTGGCTTGTCTATTTTAACTTGCAACTACCTGCACACAAAGCATACACGGAGCATTGAGCAATATCTGAATGACATTAGTTCCGAGGCATGCTGCATTTCATGCCTAAAATTTTGCAGAGGCACTTTGCCCATTAAAACGTATACTGTCAAATTCTGTAACAGCCACATCAACTCTGAGCTCTGTTATTGTAAAGTGGGTGAGGAGTCAATAATGCACTTTATGCTATTTTGCACTAAGACTAACACTGATATAAGCACTAGATGGTTTATAACACTGCTCAAACAATTTTAGATCGCATCTTGCAGAGAAGCACTAGCACTTTGTGCCAGATCATAAATAACAAACGTCTAAAAGCCTATGTCCAGTTATATTATGGAAGCATGATTCAAAACAAGAAGGGCATAGAAAGGCTTACTACGGGATGTATGTCGGAACGACGCCTGCCGGAACAACGAATGCCTGAACAACGAGGTCGGAACAACGACCTCGTTGATACCACTAATGCCTTTACCACGAATGCCTTAATTATTTTTCGTTGTAAAGGCATTCCTGGTAAAGGCATTAGTGATAGGCATCCGTTGTTCCTGCATGCGTCCCCCCTGGCCCTCCCACCTCCACCCCTAAAAATTCTCACTCCTCCCCACCCCCCCTAAAACCACACCAACCCCCCACCCTTGCCCCTAAAACTACCCCCGCCCTGCCCCTAAAACTGCCCCCCAACATACCCCCAAAACCTGAAAACAACCCCATCCCTGAAACCTAAAGTACCCCCACCCGTAAAACTACTCCGAGCCCCCCACCCTGCCCCTAAACCCCCCAACCCACCCCTAAAACTGACCCCCACCCTACCCCCAAAACCTAAAACAACCCCAACATCCCTTAAACCTAAAGTACCCCAACCCCCACCCCTAAAACTACTCCGAGCCCCCCACCCCCCACCCCGCCCCAAAAACTGAAAATACCCCGACCCCCTACCCCTAAAACCTTCAACCCCCCACCCCGCCCCTAAACCAGAAAATACACCCCCCCCGGCCCTAAACCTAAAACCCGACCCCCCTGCCCTAAACCTAACACCCCACCCCCGCCCCTAAACCAGAAAATACCCCGACCCCCAAACTTAAAACCCCGACCCCCGCCCCTAAAACAGAAAATACCCCGACCCCCCAGCCCTAAACCTAAACCCCCCTCCCAACCGCCAAAACAGACAATACCCGACCCCCCACCCCGGGCCCTAAACCTAAAACCCTGACCCCCCGCCCCTAAACCAGAAAATACCCCAACCCCCCACCCCCGGCCCTAAACCTAAAACCCCGACCCCCCCCGCCCCTAAACCAGAAAATACCCCGACCCCCCTACCCCCGGCCCTGAACCTAAAACCCCAACCCCCCCAACCCTAAAACTGAAAATACCCCGAACCCCCACCCCACTTACCTGAGTCGTTGCCTCGTCGCGTCGTCCTCCTCAGCCGACTCCCTTGTTTGTGCCTTAACCACACACGTGCGTTGTTCAGCACATGCGTGGTTAAGGCACAAAACAACTAAGTCGTGGTTAAGGAAAACGTTGTTCATCTTTCGTTAACCAGGACTTCGTTGTTCCAGAGTCGGCCTTAAGGGCGTTTCCCCTTACTACAGCTACTGATTAACTACAGCCTTACCCAATCGGTATTGTTTTTACCGAGTTTTGATTGATATTTTATATAACTAGAAAGTCTAATGTTATTGAAACATTATTATCTTATGGCATAAATATGCTAGTAAAGAGTGATGATGTGATGAGAGTGCATTCAGAATAAGGTCTCTTAAGTTCTGACATAAGCCAAGACCTTTTGATTTTACTGAAATATACAGTACTTAGAGGGCCGTTCAGACAGCCCAATTTATCTACTCCAATGCCTTGTCATGGGTTGCAAGTGCTATATAAATACATTTACAAATACAATTACTGGCAGTTTACTATGTCATTCGCATTTTAATTCCGCCCAACAAAGCATACAGCACGGGCCAACGGGTCATCCCTTTCAGCTTGTGGCTGACCTTACTGTGAGTAAAGACCTTCTGCCCTCTCGCAAGGACAACATACACACACAAATTATTACCCTTTAGTGCTAGGGACTGCTATGGCAATGCACTCTTTTTGAGACCAAATAGTTGAATTTTGCTTTAAGCAAATTTTTTTATTTTTTTTTCCGGACTGATGAGTCTGGCAGACTCTCTAAGAATTAAGTTTTGCAAATCATGACAACAAAACGAGTAATGACAGAGCCGAAAAGACTGATGGCCAAAGCCAGAACTACTGGCTTTGCCAATGTCAGTAAAATACCGAGTTAAGTGGCTCGCTTGGGGTGCCTGAACAACTGGTGTTTCGAAATGCGGTGAGGCAACTTTTACAAACAACTCGATTACTTACCAGGTTGCACTTCGTTTTACTTTCAAAGCACAGCCAGGGTGACAGTTATGTTTAAGGATGTTAGCCTGGTTCTGCCATATAGACCAACGTATGCGTTTTTTATGTGTTACGTATTTTGCTGTGGGGACCAGGAACTCCTCGGCAGGCTTCCCAATGATCCCAGCAATTCACACTTTATGTAGCCTTACACTCAATGGTAGTGGGGAAGCACGGAGGGAGAAACCAATTTCCACACTATGATAATGAAATAGCCCACCCATGACCATAGTACTCTGGAGGGTATGAGCAAAGTAGGAGACAGACTTGGTGACGCAAACAAAGATACGGAATGTGGTGGAGTTTGTGAACACTTAAAATAGGTTTAGCAAAAGCAGATTTACAACTTGCAATATCTGAAACATAAATCCTAATTTCTCCTCCGACTACACCCAGCACTTTGATACAGAGGGAGTTCTGGCACAAGAAAGGGAATGTGCAGTAACTTCCCAATGCTGGCACTCTGTGGTTAACCATTAGTCTAGCTTCTTGGGATGGCGCCAGATCAAATCGCCCAGGTTGGTCTCTTGTGACTGGCATCAATAAAAGGAAGCTCAACCACAGATTAGATTTCTTACACTAGGCTTCGTCCTGGATAAACATTTAATTTACATGACAATGAGGGGCAGTGTGACAGCAGTAGAACATTTGGCTCCTATCTATAAAGGAATTGATGCTTATACAGCAAATGATTACTGTGAATGACTATCTAGTAGCACTGGTCTAATCCTAACCACAATTGATGACCGTATCAGATCACTCAACAAGGACTCGTATTTTAGGCCCACTCTGTACATTTGCATAAGAGTATATTTGGTAATGATCGTGTTTTTCAACTTAGGCCTGAATTTCCCATCAGCTGTACTAAAGTGTATTGTGTATATAACGATTTGTTTACTCGTTATCACTCGAATGTGGATATTCGGACTTTGTACAGACCTTCCACCCCAAAAGACAACATACCATCTCCATGTTTCCTCTTCCTTGATGATATGAGTTATATGGGGCACTAATGTAACAATCACTGGCTTAATCAAATAGTGCTGGCCTTGGTAAGCTGGTGCTACTTTTTATTATTATTTTTTTAACGCTGGCCTACGTCACAAAATCAAAAAGAAAGTATGTTACTATTAGCTTTAAATTACTGTAGCTTGAAAATGTAGTTTAAACACACTGTGTCTGAAAAAAAGAAAAAGAATAAGCATGAAAAGAAAAAAGTGTTTCAAAACACCACAAACTGAGATCCAGGAAGATGGTACGCTGATGGAAGTGTGGCGTAAGAATAACTTGAACAATGAACACAGTGACAGAGAAGAACTAATCGCACCGCTCTCGGGAATAAAGATTCGAAGACTGAAAACTAAGACTGCCAACCATCTGTTGCCAATGGTTTCCTTACAAATATGGTAATGGGGGGTTAAGGGAAGGGTAATATAATTTTTTTTTAAACTGAGTGGGGACGCTCTTATGCGCAAATATTCTAGCTCTATAGGACATGGACTACTAATAACTTATATGAACACCATCGTAGAGATTGGTCAGGACAGCTGAGGCGAGACCCGGCATGGACCCCCAGCTCTTACAGGGCAGGTGAACCACTGGCCATACTCAACTCTGCACGGTGTGGGATCTAATATGGGAACCCAGTTGGGATGCACAATACTATTGTACAGTTTATTAGAAAGCGGGTGGGATAACCTGTGTATAAACTACACAGGGTGGTGGGCGATCTCAAATGTTACAGTTATGGTTTTCGTATGATTGTCTGGGGCGGGATGGGTGGGGGAATAAAGTTATAGCTGCTACTTGTTCGGTTAGGATACATCACAACACACACCAGGGCAGACTAAGAAGCACAGGGTTATGGAAAAGTGGGGCGAAACACAGTGCCTTCCAGGTAGGAGAAAGAATTGCGAGAAGGGGGAACAGGACACAATACCGACAATATGACAACACTGTAAGATGATATCATGGAACATCAGGGGGTTCGGCAGCTACGTTAAGTGGTACAGGATATATTTGTATTGGGTGAGCATTGCCTGCCTGCAGGACAAACACCTACCGGAGGAAGAAGTAAAATTTAAAACAAAAGGGAGGGGGCAACTACACACGTCAACCTTCTCTTCCTACATCTGGGGAGTATCGATATGGGTGGCACTAAAGGTCCCATTTCAGATGACCTATTTAGAGGCTGATCCACATGGCTGATATGTATTGCTACAAGGGGCACTAGATGGAATAGACATAACTATACTCAACGTATATGCGCAGAATGTGATCAACAGAATTTTCCACAAAAATGCAAACACTGTGAATGAGTAACATGATGGACAGACTGCTGTAGTTGGGAGATTTTAACTGTGTGTTGAATGAAAATATGGATAGGCAGCCCTCGGGCCCTACGAATAAGCCAGGAATGGTGAGAATGCTGGCTGAATCATGCAAAACTTGGAATGTAGAGATGTGTGGAGGGAACAATACCAGACACGCAGAGAGTACTCCTGTTATTCGGCCACATATAATACATACAGTAGGTTGGACAGAGCACTGGGCTCGGGCAATGTGAGGGTAGAAATACACAAGGTGGGATACCTGGGTAGATATCTCTCTGATCACTCCCCTGGTGTTGGAGTGGAGTGGCAATCAAATCGAGATTAGAGGGAGGTACTGGCGCATGCAAAACAGAGGCACTGCTAGATACCCCATTTAGCCAGGCACTGGGTGAGAAAATCACAGCATACATGGAGAACAACTAGGACACAGCGAATAGTAAGGGCATGGAATGGGAAGTATTAAAGGCAGTTAGTAGAGGAGAATGCATGAGTAAAGTATGTGGTATGCAACGAAAACTGGAGACTAAGCTAGGAGACCTGGAAAGTGATTTGTCAGAGGCCCAGGTGCAGGGAGAAGATGCATGGCTGGAGGGGGCACTGTAGTACACATTAAGCGAAGGTTGGAAGGAAGATACATGGGATAGATTGGACAAGTTTGTGAGAAGGGAATACCAAGAGAGGCTACCTGGGGGGTGGGGAGGAGGACGTGGACAAGCCTAGCAGAATGTCAGGATGGCTATTTAAACAAGAATCGGTCAGAAATCATATAGTCATGTTACGTAGACGAGATGGGTCGGATGTCAACACCCAACAACAGATTAACAATACACTGCAAGAACATTTGCAGGATTCATAATCAGGGGGTAGGGGGTTAGAGGAACAGGAGCCAGCTGAGTATTTGGAGAGAGCGGGGCTGACTGACTCACACTGGGAAGAACTGGAGGGAGACATAATACTGGAGGAAGTTAGAGAAACAATTAAGAAGCTGAACAGAGGATAAAGCGCCAGGGGGAGATGGCTTCCTGGCTGCGTTCTACCAGGTGTATGCAGTACAGTTGGCAGGTTCACTACTGAAAGTGTAGAAGGAGGCTAAGGAGAGAGGGGAACTGTTCCAGACTCTTAGGGAAGGGATGGTGGCATGGTACACAAGCCTGGACAGGATGCAATGGTCCCGCCTGCGTTCAGACTCCTCACAATGCTTAATATGGATGTGAAGGTGCTGTCCAAAATTCTGGCAGTTGTTGGGACAGTGGTACACGATCAATGTGGTTTTATACCAAGACGCAGCACAGCATTAAACCTACAACAACTCGCACATGTAATGCATGTTGCGAGAGGGAGGGATGAGGACCTGACACTGGTATCAATAGACATTACGAAGGCATTCAAAATTAATGAATGGCACTATCTACAAAAAGTGCTTCAACACTTGGGATATGGCCCGCAATTCCGACATTGGGTTAACATACTACATACATTACGCAGGGCCAGGGTCCACAGTGGGGGAATGATGCCGGAAGACTGGGAAGTGGTAAAAAAGCATGAAGCACGGCTGTCCACTTTCACCACCATTGTTCATGCTGGCAGCTGGACGCAGGGATAAGAGTTGGGGAGACAACACACTTGATATCCCTATAGGCAGACAATGCACTCTTCTACTTGCAGAGACCAGCGTAAACAGTACCGCAACTACTACATCAACTGGATAAATTTGGGGAGATAACAGGTCTTTGTGTTAATAGACCAAAGTTGCTAGTATTCCTCCTGGGACAGCTAGTGAGGGTCCCAGAGACAGAGCTGGAGCCATTGGGCCTCCATTGGGAAACGTTGTCTTTCAGATAACTAGGCATTAGGGTGGGCCACAGTCTGGAGGATCAACAACACCTGTGTACCGACCCCTTGGTGACCAAGTCGATCTGCTTCTGGAACATACTACTGCTCTCCACGATGGGGAGAGTAGCAGTGACAAAAATAGTATTCCTCCCTGGATGCCTATACACTCTTCAAAATGCACTGTATACCCGGCCCTGTAGCTTTTTCCAGCAGCTGGATAGTCTTCTGACATTGCTGGTCTGGGCGAGTAAGAGAAGTAGGGTCGCACTCACTCAGCTAAAGAGAAACCTGTAAAACAGGGGCCGGAATCTTCCAAACTTGGAACTGTATTACTACGCCTCTAAGCTGCAATATGTTGCACATTGGGCAACGGGGGAGGAAAACAGATGACACTCCTACGGGGTACATATGGAACGCTCTCCTTGATGGAGTTGCTAATGCGCGAGCACGGGTTCCGCCAGATACCCCATACTTGATACTGCAGACTGCAGAAATATGTTAACGAGTGGTCACAAGGGTGTTCAAAAACCACCCTTTGCCAGGGACCTAGACGTATGGATGCTGCTCCCGTTCTGCCATATACAACAGGTCATGGCTATGGTCAGATGGAGGAAAGGAGGGTGCACAACACTGGGTGACTTGTGCCCGGGAGAGGTGTTCATATCATTTGGTGAAGCACAAACAGCGTTTGGGGCAGGAAGGGGGCAATTTCTTCAATATGCTAAACTAATGATTCTGGCATGAGAAATCTAACCCGACTGCCCAGATGCTCCTGAAAGTACCAATTACATTGCAATTAATGTTAAAGTCAGGAGCGATGAGACACATGGTAGCACACCTATGTAAGACACTGCAGAAGGAGTGCGGAAGGAATCAACTGTCAGAACAGCATGGGAGGGAGAGCTGACAAACCCCCTTACAGACTCCAACTGGAATGCAGAGTGCCAGCTAGTCAAAACGTGCGTCCTGCAACGCACAATTTAAATTAATCCACTTTAATTGCTTGTACCGCACATATATAACACCAAACTCAGGAGTATGTATGTGGGCAGGGGGGCATGTTGCTCTAGATGTGGTGAAGATGGGGCCACATTCCTGAATATGGCATGTATCTGTCAGGCGCTCCAACAATACTGGCAATAGGTTATGGGCCAACTAAAAGGTGACGCCGATGCCCTAGAGCCATCCCCTTAGGTGTGCCTATTGGGAGCCATAAGAATGCCAAAAGAGGCCAGATTAGGTGAAAATGTTTTGCAACTGGCAATGGTATTGACAAAAAGGAAGATAGCCGCTGGCTAGGAGTGAGGTTACCCTCTATTGAGCTATGGCACAGAGGTGTGACGGAATGGGCTACAGCAGAGGAAGTAAAAATGAAACATACTTGCAGAGATGATAAATTAGAGAAAGATTTGGAAGCCTGGGTGGCATTTCTGGAGAGGATGAGCAGCACAGGAGCGGAAGATGGTGAATGGAAGGAACACGCAGGATACAGAATCACAAGATAGTCAGGAGTAAGTTGTGGACTGTGCAAAAGAGGGGAAAACTGACACAAAGAACAGAGACTGAAAAACAATAAGGATGAAGACCTACAGAAGGTAACATACAAATTATAAAAATAGTAAGCACGAATAGGGTTGATTCCCTGATATTATCAAACAACGATGACTGGAGATGTGTGAAATATCTGTATCTGTTAACAGCTGTGAGTTTTATGTCAAAGTTGGAACAAAATGTAAGTCATTATTGGTGCATCGTATGCATATTTATTAAATGTATAAGTAAGT
This sequence comes from Pleurodeles waltl, assembly GCF_031143425.1. Lineage (NCBI taxonomy): Eukaryota > Metazoa > Chordata > Amphibia > Caudata > Salamandridae > Pleurodeles > Pleurodeles waltl. The sequence continues at coordinate 255,514,621 of NC_090436.1, forward strand.
TACGCCCGAAAGAGGGCATAGTTTGATAAATGGCTGAAAAAAGAACCTTTACATTTAATTCAAGTAAAACACCAAACACTAAACTTCAACCCTAGTCAATGGGAGGATAGAGATTTAAAGTTTGAGCAGCAGAACATACATTTTATTTTCATGACAATTTAGGAGCAATGTAACTAACCACTTGAACTTAAATGGTCGGGTAGCATTCACAAAGGAGGGGGGGAATTCCTGTTTTGGGCACCTCATCAGTAGGAAAGTATTCAAAATCTAACTCAGTGGCCAAGATCATGCACTTACCTCTTGATGAAACACAGTTTCCGAGTGATAAGTGAACTCTTATTTTGCCTATAAGTCAGTCAGTTCTAGAAAAATGTTGTACCCGTGGTCACAAAAAGTGCTGGTATGCACAGGATGACTGTTCTCCCAAGCCGAAGACAGCAGTTATGGGGTCAGCTACTCCAAAAAGCCAATGACATGTAGCAAATGGCTTCATGGCAAAGTTGTGGGGCACAGGCTAGCCAATCTGAAAGGAAGGGATGGTGGGAACGAGCAACAAAACAATTAGATTTATCTAAACAAACACTCTTGGTGCAGCCAGGTCCTTCAACTCGCACCTCCCTTCCAAATCTCAAAGAAGTATGGTGCACACCTTATCATGTACCAGCTGCTAAGAGGTACTATTGAAGAGCAGATCAACATTTATTTCCAAACAGAGAGGTGCATCTAAATGATATCAGTCCAAACCCAATTTGATTCAAAGATTTTCTAGTATCTTCTGTATTTCTTTTTTTCAAAAGTTTTTGATTGCACACAGATCAATACAATCACAGCCTCAGCCAACGTGTTTCCTTTGAACATCGAACTTCCTCAGGGCGTTAAGTCCTCAAGCAATCTATTCTTATATACTATTCAATATAACAGGTGATATAGGGATTCCAGTATAGACAAAGTTCCCAATCGCATAAATTCAGGTCATTACGTCTCAATCTGATTCCATATTTCTCAAAATCTTATCTACGTACCATAAATTTGGTAAGCATCAGTGAGTGATACCAGGTGTTGCCTTTGGAGGCTGCAGGCTTCTCTTTGGTGTTATCAGAGAACCCCTTCCCACTAATTAAAGCAGCTTTTGCATCCTTGAAGAAGAAACAGATGTGCACTTAAATCTAGGAAGGGATTCAAAAACAGCTATAACGCCAGCTGGTGTAAGAATGTATATATAATTGAAACATGGAAAATTGATCTCCCTATAGTACTCAGCTGAAACAAAGTTGTCAAGTCGCTGGGCGATGGCAACGTGTTTCTCGCCACCTGACCAGACTGATCCATCTCAACATATGTGAAAGCTACTAATCAACACTGCTTGGCTTGGGACACGGTTTTGGTCCAATTGCCCAACATGTGGATATGAACAACTGAAGATGGGCCAGAGCTGCTCATGCCTTACAGCCAGCGTGAGCATCAGGCAGGCTTTGCTGGATACGTTTACTGTAAATGAGCCAGTATCGCCTTGAATCATTGCTCTTCTTTTTCACTCAATACTAGTTGATCCTCCCAGAGACAGACAAGTCTTACTCCATTTCCCTCCTTCAGATATGGGGAGGGTGGGAGCATCAGGAGGGCAAGCCACCATTGACATCAACGACATGCACACTTCCCTGGAAACTAAATTCAGTGAGGTGAGTGTTGATCCCACACTTCTTCAACAAGATCTTCAAAATGTCATGGACATGGTGAGAGACTGAAGGTAAAATATCTGCAGCAGAAGCAACCATAGAGACACTCTAGAAGTAAGTAGCACAACTTACCACCAGAGAACTAGAGGATCAAGCCAAAGATGCAGAGGACTGCTCCAGGCGTAATCAAGTGTGCACAGTCAGGATACAGAGAGGATGAAAGGATTGAACCATACCCAATTTATGACCATATGTGTAACTGCAAGGATACCGGAAGAACATTGTCACAATGTTTCATAGCTGAGGGAGTCCACCGTTCCCAGATGGCTAGACCGATCTGGGCACTCCGCTTAGGCTACTCATCTTACTATCTCTTACTATCAGAGATCAGGATGTAATTTTGCAAACTGCTAGAACAGAGTCCCATCCTTAGGGCCGAATTCCGCGAAGGTGTTTCCAGATTACATTTTAAAGGTGCACAAGTAGTGCCAATCATTCTTAGAAGCCAAACAAAAGCTCAAAGCCATGAACATGACATATGCTACTATTACCGCCCGGATGAAAGCCATAAAAGATTGCAAATCACACTTCAACAACCCTGAAAGTGTTTGGGACCGGCCACAAATACAGTAGATTATTATGAGACCGCAGTCACCCACTGTGTTCCCTTGTTAGATCTCCTACATAGAGGCGAGGGCGTAGAGGCGAGGGTTGACAGGGGAAAGAGGGGCACCAACCATGGAATAATAAAAAAGGCTCAGAGAACCAACCATGGCATAGGTCACAGAAAGACAACCAATCCGAATCCAATGAAGAAGCAACAGAGAACCAAAGACATATCCATCATTCTGATACATAATCAATGGCAATGCTCCAGATGACAGGAAACAACCTAGCTTAATAGGACCCCTTTGCTACATTAACCCTCATTAGACCAGAAGGACGATGACACTACCTTGAAATTACCATTGCCTTTTTTCTTTTTCTTACTTTGTTAGGTTTAATAATAATGGGAGACAAATGCTTCTGGACTTTAACTGGATGGTGGCCAGAGTTAAGAAAGGGCAGGGGGTCAGTTTACTGCGTTCAATGAATGTTATCAAGAGAAGAGACAGGCAGGACAACACTACAGCGTCTTGCTACTAGAACACAATGACCAGACAATACCTCATTCTACCCCACAATGCACAAAATCATGTCATTGGAACATGAACAGGCTTAATAACAAGATAAAGAGGGGTGCAGTTATATAGTTTGTTAAACAACACATCCCAGCCCTTCTCCTCTTGCGAGAGACTCCCTTAACATGCAATTATTGCAGGTACCTTGGCGGCTATGGCTTTAACAGAATTGATACACACTGGGTTTATGACTGGCTCATGCGGTATAGCGATATTAATATATAAATCATTATTCATTTCAATAGACAACTCTCAACTGGGTCCCTTTGTGAGACACACTATGGCGACAGGACTGTTAACCAACATCAAAGGTCACTGATGAGTGTTTATGTACCCGCCCGCCCCACCTCTCTGGGTCAATACAATGTACTCCCTGACCAACTAATGGTCAACATACCCCCATGTAAACTTATAATACTTTAATGCAGTTGTGCACAGTAGTCTGGATATTAGACATATTGAACCAACGAATACAAGATGCTATCCAAAAATATGTGACAGGGTAAGTTCCATTGGTCCCAATGACATTTGCAGAGTATGGCATTCAGACTGGAGCCCATATACATATCATTCCACAGTACAATTCTTTCTCCAGTCTGGAATATATATTTGTCCCACACAAAAACACAAGATATCAGCGACTTTCTCTCTAGGGGCATACTGGCGGTTCAGCCCAAAGCAGATTACGAACGGAGACCTGGTGACATGCCAATAAGAAGAATTAAGCAATTAACCAGGATCACCCTATCACTGTTCTGAGGCCTTCAAGACTGTGATAAGGAGACAGGTCCTAAATGTTATCAAGAGCCACAGATGGCTGTCCTAGAGACACAGGTGCTTAAGCTTGAGCATACGGTGGCTGGTCCCAACCTCACCCTTTATCTTAGGCAACTTGAGCTCTCAAGGGCCCAACTCAGAGATATGTCCATTGACAAAGTCCACTAAATCTGGATTGTCTGCCAAGGTACATTATATGATTCCGAGGACAAACCTGTGACACTAATACACTGGTCTGTTACACATGAAACACAATCACACATATGATAGATGGAGATGTCAATATACTTTAAAAAAGCAAGGAATACAGCAGTTTTACCAGTCCCTATGTGCATGCTGTATTCCATCCAAAGCTGAGCAGGCCAATCCACTCACAGATGACCTTCTGGTGAAATTTCTTCATCACACACATCAAGCAGATCCACACGCACCCATAACAAATGTCAAAATTTGAGAGGCAATTCCACTGCTACACTTAGGGAGATTGCAAGTCCAAACGGTTTTCTAGATGAATTCTTTAAACTGTTCATGTCACAGATCAATCCTAACTAGAACTCTCTGTATGACCAAGTAATTAAGGCCGGCCAAATGCCACTAGATCTATGTTGGGCAACAACTGTGGTTATGCAAAAAGAACAAGTGATGGACGGAATGCTGAACAATATCAAACATTCACCCCCAGTACAGAGATATGGGCCTAAATCCATTGCTTTTTTGCTGCCCATGTTTCAACAGTCCGTCCATCATCCATTTGTGTTGCTAAAGTTGCCCTAAGTGGAAAGGAAGGGTATGCCCAGACGTGGGTCCCTTACTCACTGTGCCACTGGATTCAAGCTAGTCTGGCTGATGAAGGGTGAAACCCTGAAACCGGTCCCAGGATGCTTGTTTCCGGTCCAGGGAGGACCTGGCCTGGCAGTTCGGGCTGGACTGTTCCCGTGAGGAGCAGGGTCAAGACTGATTTGCATATGGCTGGGTCTAAAATGGGGTGGAATGGTGAGCAAAAGAACGATGGATTAAACCCAGATCTGTGACTGGGGCTGAATGTTTGATTGGTTCCGCATTCCGTCCATCATTTGTGTTTTGCTTAACAATTGTGGTTATCCCAAAGCCCAGTAAAATGTCCAAGCATGGTTCACCCCATCGACCAATCCCACTCCTCAAAACAGGAACCACTATTTTAGTGAACATACTCATTAATTGGCTTGCCAAGGGTATTTACAACATTAACACACAGAGACCTGAAAGGCTATGTGACCGGACACAGCACTAGCAGTGCCTCCGGAGACATCTGATCATGGCCTTATTGGTCCTGGCACTCTATTTCAACAAAGCCTTTGATTCCATAGGCTCTAGGTTTCTGCTGTAGGTTCTTCACAAGATGAAGTTTGGACCTCAATATATGGCATGCACTAGGAACTTGTATTCACTACCTTGGTCTCAAGTAAGGGTGAACTGGACCCTCTCTAACCCCTTTCCGATCGAGAGGCACCAGACAAGGCTTTCCCTGCTCCCACTCTTGTTTGCATTGGCAATCAACACTCTGGCCGATCTGATTAGGACAGCCGCTTTAGTGGAGGGATTTAGATGGGCTGATCACCCAGAAGACAGTCTATCATTATCTGACATGCTCCTCTATTTGTGCAAACAGTATACAACTCCTAAGTCTCCACACTAACACAACTGGAATAGAGGTTAACTGGAATAAATCCCTATTGGTACTTATTAGCCAAGCAGATGTGGGGACGCTCTTGCATATCTCTAACTCCAGATACACAAAGGTAGTTTCAAATATCCAGGGATACATATTACAGTGCATTCTTACCAGAGCCTATGCATCTCTCACTGGTTGGCACAAATCGAACACAACATCCGTAAATGGGAAATGCTTGCCTTGTCAATACGCAACATAACAGGCCGTTTTAAAATAGCTGTTCTTTCCAAATTCTTATATATTCTACAAAACCTCCCCAAGAATATTCCACAATCCTTTTTTAACAAACTTAAACTCACTGTATGGAAATTTCGGTGGGTTGGTAAAAAATTAGGGATAGCTTGGGCCAAATCTATGCAGGCAACATATGACGGAAAATGAAGTATGGGGACATCCAACGTAATTTACGGGGCAGTCCAACTCAAAGCCGTTAATGACGGGATGCTTAAAGACAGGGACGATCCAACATACAAACTGAATATTGTTATTTTTCTGACAAAACATGTGCACTAGAAACTCCTAAGTTGACTTGTGCCAACCACAACAGCACTATAATTCAGGACTTTAGATCTTAAGGGAATTTCCACATTAAACAACATGGGAAGCAAGCACTACGAAAACATTCACGGACCTGTGTAACAAACTCCACCAACACAAATCCAAGTTTGTGCTCAGATTACTTCAATTTAGGCATATACTGGAACCAATGCTACATCCCTAAACAGTCCCTTAGAGACCAAACTAATGATGGAACAACTGGGGGAAAACACTGGCATCTCTAGAGTGTACCTTACTTTGGTGGCAAACACTCCACACCCACTGGTTGAACTGCAAAATTACTGGAAGACAGTAATTGGATTTGGATGATACACAAGTAGAGAGAAGTCAATATAGCTCCCCCATACTGGCAATCGCCTTTCACCTCCAGCTCATTCTGCCTCACCATTTTCAAAGGATTTACTACACTCCTGAAATGCTAGCCACCATTAAATCAGGGATTCCTCCACACTGCACCAGATGCCACAGAGAACGGAGCACATATATGCATGTGACTGAGGAATCTCACTGGGCTACCATTAAATCTAACTCCCAAAGTGGCCCCATTCGGACTCCTGTACAAAATGGGCAGCGGTAGAGCAAAAAGCATATCCATTGGTCTGAGGTTTCTGGTAGCTGAAAGAGACATAGCAAATAAAGAGAGCACAAGCTCCACCTAGTGTGTGAATGGAAACTGGGCATAGACAGATGTGCTATGTTAGAGCGTGCGGTATGCAATGCACATGGGTGCCCATAAAGTTCAATAGGATGTGGTGGATATGGCTTGTGATGGTGTAAAGAACCGCTTAGTGGGTACTCCAAGATGAGAAGATGAACAATGGGCCTGATTTAGATGTTGGCAGACAGGTTACTCCATCACAATGGTGACAGATATCCTCTCTGCCAAAATCTAAATACCATATCAAATAATGGGATTTAGATTTTCCCGGACTGGATATCCATCACTGGTGTGACGGAGTAACCCGTTCGCCAACATCTAAATTAGGCCCTCAGTGTGGTGTCACATTTTGAGATGATACTGGATATTATGTAGCAGACTCTACTCAATACAAGAAGTCACCTCCACTGAATGTTGTCCTGTCAAATGTCTACACCTGTATTTGTTTCTGTTATGTCCCTTTGTTTATTCCTAAAATAAAAACAAGTTTTAAAAAATAAACATGCAAGAATGGAGGCGTACTGCATACACTGTTGCAATGATGCATGAAGCTGTCTTAAAGCGGCTGTAGAGCAGTTTATGGTCTTCTCTCATGTAAACAGGATACCTACATACCGAGAATAAGAAAGAGCTGCATATAAATGTCAAAAAATGTTTCAGCCAAATGTGCTACATTTATCCTAACAACTAACAAATGTTACTGGCCTGCTTATTATAGGGTTGTTTCAGTAATATAGCCTTTGGGGTAGCTTAGAATCCTATATCATTCTTTATATGGTTGCAATTCAGGGGCTTAAGCAATGTATCAGGAGTGGCATTAATATCTTCCTTAAAGACTGTTGTGTTTTATGAATCTGCTTTAAAGTGACCAAAATAAATAAAAAAAGAACAGTTGTGAAAAGGGAATTGTATTCCATGTCTTTATTGTGATTTATTATGCTGCTTAACCCATCCTTATAGGTAAAGCCTTTGATTTTGTTCAATGATGAGTGATTTCCCTCTACTTTGAGGCAAGGTCTTGAAATTGTGACCACTCCTGCGCCACTCATCGTGTAAGAGTCCCGTAGCTTGCAAAGTTGGTGTCCTCATTAGTCTTGTAAAGAAGGTGGGTGTTGTATTTGTAACTTGCACTGTATTATATTTGGTGTAAGCCTTTTGTAAGAAAGCCCACTCACTGTTGTGGGATTAAGGTAGACATCATGAAGTATGCTATTTAGGGATGTGGCCTTGGACCATGGTGCGTTTTTCACAATTCTTCTGAGTTGAGATGGTGTATGTTTCATGGGCTTTGCGTGTTAAATCCGGAGTAGCTAGTAGTTGTGATTCCTTCTGCAGTGCTGACTATTTTGATGTTTGGTTGGATTAAAAGCTGACATGAATAAAAAATATTTCTTTACTTAGCACTGTATCAAAAATGTAGTCCAGTATCAAAGCTCCAGAAAAATGTTCAGAAAAATAAACATGCATAGATCTTCACTGCACTACTTCCTTCAATTCCAGTCAACAATTTTATCTTTAAGCGTCGGAGATTAACTTCCTTGAGCTCAAACAATGGTGCTTTAAAACACAAATTAACAACACACTGGAGGGGCCACATTGGGTTCACTGAACAACAAATCAATGCAGCAACATACATTTGACAAAGCACTGGTACCGACGCAGATATTTGAAGTATTGATTGGCTGCTTATTATTATTTAGATATGAAAAGTATGCAATAGGCCTGCAAAATATTTATATGCATTAAATTTGCCACAAATTACAGGTGAACCAAGAGATTAAATAAATTAACGGGCAAAGTGTTGCTACTTACTGCTGAGGCACTGTCATATCCTAGGGGATAGAACTCAGGCGCGTTCACCGACAACTGGGAAGCTATTGCAGTAGAATTTATCATTTGAGATTTAGACCGTGCTGAACCGCCAGAATTCTGCGCTACAAATATATCCTGAGTTGGGGGTAGAGGGCTTGGTTGTGAATTCTGCGTTACAAACATACTGTCTCCTGGTGGAGGCGATTTCGGCGACCTCAAACGATCTAAAAAAGAAATGCAGTAAAATGTTAATGCTGTTTGGTTCCTCCCTAAAAATATACTGTTTTGTTAGGTTGCAATAACTATAACATTTTTATTTGCTGCAGCTTGTGGAAGGGCTGCTTTTTTAACAGAGTACACTGTAATGCAAATTATACAATGTCTTAACATTAATAGAATATATATTAAAGGGTTTCAATTACAATTCTCAGGCAGGACTCAGAAGCGAGGATTATGCCATGCTTTTTGTTTATTTCAAGAGGAGCCACATCAACATGTCAGAAAAAATAAATAAATAAATCCCCCCAAAAAATACTTAATTTCCCACAACCACAGGGAAAACATGAAGTCACAAATATACATGTCTATAGCTAATCAGGCTCCCTGAATGCCTCTAAAGGATACTGTCCCTCCTCTATCACCCTCTTTCTTCGCTGCTAGCAGCCCATGTCAGTTAAGTGTTGGGACTTCGGTCCCCTTGTTATTTTATGCCTGTGTGCTGATTTGTCCTTCTTTCAGGCCATATGTAAAGCACCTGCGCATTGTTTTAGTGGAGAAGTGTGGTATAATTGTTAGAGAGGCAGACACTGATACAGTGATCTAGCCCGGGACCAGGGTTCAATTCCCGCCTCAGCGGTTCTTGGGCTCAATTTCCCTGGACAGGTTATTTCTCACCTTGGTGCCTAATATAATTCATGGGTCTCACTCTGCAACTCTGGGCAATAGCTTGCGAAATCTCCACAACGGCCCCAACAGCGCCTAGATGCCTGGCTTCAACTTAGGGGTTGCCCAGGGGTGGGCACCTCACAGGGAAAAGCCAGGAGGGGTTCCACAGCGGTATGTTTTCAGCGCCTTGGTATCTTCGGGTCGAAGTGCGCTTTACAAGTATGAAGTTTACCTTACCTTTTATTCACTGACCACAGGAACGCCTTAACGCTCCTTCGCGGTCGCGGAGCAGGGGCCGGGGCGCATGGCCGTCTGCTGTCACTAGTGAGTGCGAATCTGCTCTTGGACGCTCCATTTGCTCTTTGATCCAGGGAGCATGTGTCAGTTTCCGAAGAACGAGAGAAACTGAGCGCCCCCGACCACAACCGCAAAAAGAATTTGGCCCCATCATCCTGGAGCCAGAACACCCTACAGGGTAGAACCACACAGACACTCCTATTTAAGAGCACACACGGCCCAGGCTGCCAGTGGTGTTTCCCCATAACATGCCAATTTAAGATAAGGGCAAAGTGTGTAACAGGGCCTAGGCCCTTCTCTGATCACTGAGGCCCTCTAAGGCCTGTAATCTGCTTGGCCATTGCAGCTTGTTTCCTACTACATTCCTTCTCACAATACCGATGTAGTAGACGACCATTTATACCTGTCTAGATTCCCTCTTACCTGGTGGGTGCCCACCATCCTATATTATATAGCTAATTACCTAGTCTATCAAAGGCACTTAAATAGCAGACCTCATGGAGAATTTTGAGGACTATTATGAGAAGGAGGAGGATGTTGCATACCTCCACATTACAGAGCAGTTCTGTGACACAATAGACTCCTCCATAATTCACAGAGACTTCGGGTGGAATGCCCCTATTTGTCGTTGAATGGGAAAGCAGCCACCACACCAGAAATAGAATCCCGAATGACACCCTTCCTGGCCAAGTACATTCAGGACCCTAGGAAGGGTACTGACCACTCCTAGAGGTCATGCCAGGACAAGCTCTTGGATGTTACACGCCTCACAGTGAAAATATTTGATATGGCAGTAGACGCGAGGCGTCTGGAGCCAATTCCCCAGGAGGTGCTCGCAGCTGGGCCCAAAGAGCAATTATATTTCTGGGTAATGCGAACTGCACCATCTCTACCGAGAGGCACAGATCCTTGCTCACAAAGACTTACCCCAAATTAAAGGATCTGGCAAAATCAGAGCTAGGGCCAGTGGCACAAAGTGGGCTCTTTGGAGACCCGTTCGTGAAGGAGCTAGGCCAATTTGTATCAACCTTCAACTCACTGGACAAGGCCCAATCAATGGTCAAGCGCATTTTTAATGCACCAGTTTTCACTGGGGTCAGACACAGCAGGGGGGGGTGGGCTGGCCATTCCCATTATTCTGCCTTCGGTAGGGGCCAACCACCTCAGAGAGGACAATGGCAGGACTACTCACACTTCTGGAGCTTTTAACCCACAAGAGGACGGTCTTGTCAGCAAAGCTTCCGCAACGGATCCACAGGTGGAGGCGTTAACTCCAATTCCCATGGTGAGTCTTTCTTGCATTTCCTGCAGCCAGCAGGGGAGGTGGAGGTGATTAGCATGTTTTGTAGACAACTGGAGGAATCGCACATCCAAGGCATGGATGCACCAAACGGTATTGGGATTTCACATAGAATCTTACAATTCCGGTCCAACCGTTTCCTCCCAGCCCCCTTCTTTTCTCAGGACAGAAAGCTGTACTGGTTCAGGCGGGAGGTACAGGAACTCTTATCAAAAGGGACAATTTGCTTTGCCAGTCCACATCTGTTGGGTGTTATAAGCAATCTGTTCCTGGTCAGAAACAAGATGGTGACCAACAACCAGTGATAAATCTACGGGAATTAAACAAGTGGCTGGTTTACTGCCACTTAAAAATGGAGGGCATCCACCTCCTTCGCAAACTTCTCCAACCTAGGGACTGGATGGTCCGGTTGGACTTCAAGGACGCTTACCTCATGGTCCTGATCTTCCCAACCCATTGCAGATTTCTTCCGTTCCAATGGCAGGGCCAAACTTTCAAATTCACCTCTATTCTTTTCGTTCTTTATTCAGCGCCTTGGTGTTTCACCAAGGTGCTCAAGCTGGTGATAGAACATCTGAGGGCGTTCGGGTCTGCATGATCGTGTATATGGATGACATGCTGTTCTTGGATCAGTGCCCTCTCACCTTGTCAAGCCATGTAGCAACAGCAGTAATGTTACTCCAGTGCCTAAGATTTGTAATCAACCAAGAGAAATCAAGCTTCTCCCTTTCCTGATCCAACATGTTCCTCTGGTTCATAATTGACTCAGCGGAAATCACTCTGAGCCTTCCTTCCGGGAAGAGGCCACAATATGTCACAAAGTGAGGAGAGCGTGGTAGCAGCAGTCTGATATATCTACAATCTGAGGTGGGGGGGGGAGGGGCACGGTCCAGAGCCCTGTCTAGAACACCACATTTCTTTAACAGCAGAACACCTTCCGGGTCTGCAATCAAGTTGCAGACCGGCAGCATCAACATCTTTGAGACTTGAGCAAGGGGCACTGTTCTCAGCGAAGTTTCGGACCTTGCCCGCCCTTTGGGGCCCTTTCTAGAACGACTTGTTTGCGTCAAGGCTCGACCATCAGCTTCCCCGTTACTTCAGTTGGAGGCCACATCCGGGATCAATGGCGACCAATGCTTTTCTCCAGGACTGGTCAACAGAGCAGGTATACAGCTTTCTCCCCTTCACGATGAACAAGAGGCTGACAGCTCAGGTGGGCAGACAAGGGGTGGACCTGGTGGTGATCACACCTGTGTAGAAGTCTCAATTCTTGGTTCCAGTTCTGATTAAACTTTCCTGGACTTCTACAATCCGTCCATGCCACAGTCCCCCTCTCCTGAGCAATCCCTCCAGGAATCCCCATCACCTTGTGATGAGCAGCAACCTCCACCTTACGGCATGGAGGATTACAATCATCAATGGAAAGTCCCTGGCTTTTTGAGAGACACTGCAGAACCCCTCACATGAGCTGGTGGTATGGTCAAGAGTAATCGATCGGCCTGGGCCTGTTGGATGGGTTGGCGCCTGCAGCAGAGTTTGGATCAAGTGGAGGCAGACATGGTTTACATCCTAAATTTCCTTGCCTCCTTGGCAACGGAAGGCTTAGCTTACAGGCTGGTCAACACATTTGGTGGGAGAATATCACCTGGTTAAATAATTGCTTTGTGGCACTGGATTGTCCATTCCACCAGAACCTAGGGACGCCACGTTCTGAAATGCGAATAAGGTCGTTCCTTGTGGCCAAGTAACATATCTCTCAAATAAACAGTTGTCTGCTAAGCTGGCCATTATGTTGTGCTTGATCT